>NC_082739.1:43950463-44259963 GCF_030144855.1 Hypanus sabinus
CTGTCTGCCCCATGCAATAAACAGACAATTTAATTTGCAAATAAGCTCCTCTCCTCCAGCACTGCACTTCAATTAACAGTTCGAGCCACTCTCAGCTTTAAGGAGCTTCAAGGCAGTGGTAAGGGCACAATCACCAAATAGTTCAAATTTCCAAGTAAATTTATTATCAAAGTATGTATATAATACCCTGAGATTTATTTTCTGACAGGCATTTACAAGAACAATGGAAATACAATAGAATTAATGAAAAATTATATCTAAACAAATACTGACAACCAACCAATGTGTAAAAGAAAACAAACTACACAATAAAAATAACACTGAGTATATGAATTGTAGAGTCCTTGGAAGTGAGTCCATAGGTCATAGAATCAGTGCAGCATTGAGGTGAGTGAAGTTATCCACGCCGGTTCAGGAGCCTGATGTTATAGGGTAATAACTGTTCCTGAATCTGGTAGCGTGGGACCTAAGGCTTCTGTACCTCCTAAATCTCTTATAGACAATAGGTGCAGAAGTAGACCATTCGGCCCTTCGAGCCTGCACTGCCATTCTGAGATCATGGCTGATCATCTACTATCAATACCCGGTTCCTGCCTTGTCCCCATATCCCTTGATTCCCCTATGTATAAGATACCTATCCAGCTCCTTCGTGAAAGCATCCAGAGAACTGGCCTCCACTGCCTTCTGAGGCAGTGCATTCCAGACCCCCACAACTCTCTGGGAGAAGAAGTTTTTCCTTAACTCTGTCCTAAATGACCTACCTCTTATTCTCAAACCATGCCCTCTGGTATTGGACTCTCCCAGCAGCTGGAACATATATCCTGCCTCTATCTTGTCCAATCCCTTAATAATCTTATATGTTGCAATCAGATCCCCTCTCAATCTCCTTAATTCCAGCGTGTACAAGCCCAGTCTCTCTAACCTCTCTGCATAAGACAGTCCTGACATCCCAGATGTCTCTTATTGATAAGAGGGCAGCATGGCCTGGATGGTGGGGCACTGATTATTCCAAGTAAGATAGCCTCGAAGCAACAGTTTTGCATGTAATCTTGACCAATTCAAATGGACATTACCTTAGCTAATTTCACATTGCAAGTCATGGTCATACGGCATTGAAACAGCCATTCCGCCCACTGTCTCCATGCCAACCAAGACCTGAATTGCATTTCCAAGAACTACCCAGCTATACTGGATCCCTCCAACTCCTATTATAATAACCCTATCATCATGTTTTTTTCCAATGGGCAATGCCTCAGTTTCTATTTCTGAGGAGGTACAATGGTGCAGCAGATAGTGTTTCTGCCCCGCAGCGCCATGTTCTGGGCTCAGTCCTGATCTCCAGACCTTTCTTTGTGGAGTCTGCATGTTCTCTCTGTGACTTCTTGGATTTCTTCCTCATGCTCTGGCTTCTCTCGGTAGTTAACTGGCAAACTAAGTTAACCCCACCCCCCACTCCCGTGTAGGGATGGTGATAGGAGAATCAAGGATCAAGGTGGAGGTAATAAACATTGAGTCATATAAGTTATAGAATACTACAGCACAAAAACAGGCCCTTTTGCCCATCTAGTCCGTGCCAAACTATTAGTCCCATCAACCCACAGCTGGACCATAGTCCTCCATATCCCTCTCAGCCATGTACTTATCCAAACTTTTCTTAAATGTTGAAATCAAACACACATCCACCACTTCTGCTGGCAGCTCACTCCTCACTTGCACCACCATCTGAGTGAAGAATTTCACCTCAGATTCTCCTTAAATATTTACCTTTTACCCTTAGCCTATGACTTCTAGTTCTAGTCTCACTCAACCTTAGTGGAAAACATCTGCTTACGTTGTATCTATACTCCTCATAGTTTTGTATACCTCTAAAAACTCCTAACCCCTATACTGTGAAGAATAAAGACCGAACTGATTTAACCTTTCCTATAACTCAGGTCCCCAAGTCCTAGCAACATCCTTGTAAATTTTCGATGCATCCTTCAATCTTATTGATATCTTTCCTGTAGGTAGGTGACCAGAACTGCATACAATACTCCAAATTAGGCCTCGTCCACACCTTCAACATAACATCCCGGCTAATGTATTTAGCACTTTGACTTATAAAGGCCAAAGTGCCAAAGGCTCTCTTTATGACCCTCTCAACCTGTGACACCACTTTCAAGGAATTATGGATCCCTGTGTTCTGCCACAGTCCTCAGTGCACTATCCTCCCAAAGGGCCACACATCACAGTTGGCTGCATATAATTCCATCTGATATTTTTTAGCAAAATTTTCCAGATGGTCCAGATCCCGCTGCCAATTTGGTGGACAATCAATGGGCCAAAGAGCCTATTTGCATGCTGTAGGTAACGTCTGACAAAAATTAGCAGTCATATTTCCACAGAGGTGGTGATTGCTTAAACTTCATTTTTTTGAGAAGGGTTCATGATCTAGCTATGGTATTAGCACAGTTTTTTTCACTTTATGAGAGTGAAATTACTGACCCATTACGGTTGCTTTCTCCCTGAATCGAGATGGAACTGCTCCAGTTCATCACCAGAACAAAGGGTGGGCGTTATCCAGGGAGACTCAAAACCAGCCTGAACCAAATCTCAAAACTGATTTCAAGATTAAACCCTGAATTAATTGCCTCTCAAT
The DNA here is from genome assembly GCF_030144855.1 of Hypanus sabinus. Taxonomy (NCBI): domain Eukaryota; kingdom Metazoa; phylum Chordata; class Chondrichthyes; order Myliobatiformes; family Dasyatidae; genus Hypanus; species Hypanus sabinus. The sequence continues at coordinate 43,953,102 of NC_082739.1, forward strand.
GAATGACAGATTGACAAATTTAAGTAAAATAAAAATGGACAATGCTGGAGACACTCAGCACATGAGGCAGTAATTGTGGGAAAAGTAACAGAGTTAACAAAGACCTTTGTCTTTAACCAAACCATTAACTTCCCACCGATGCTGAATGTTTTTGCAGCATTTTCTCTTTTTACTTCTGATTTCTAACACCTGCAGCTTATCTTGATTTTCATTTGCTGTGGAAAGACTCTGCATTTACTCCAAGAGCAGAACTATTGATGCTTCCGAGGGTCTTGGCAGACACTGAGAAGCTGAGTACTGCTTATCCTTGTACCGTGAATAGTCCCCATGATAACATATTCTGAGGATTTCAGAAAGGTTCCTGCTTTCAGTGTGTCTGACAAATGGATAATTAAAGTATAGAGCCAGGATTTTTGACCATTCAGCCTGCATTATCAGGAATATCTTTAGGATATTAAAAATTGGTGCTTATTTGTTCCTGCAGTAAGGATATAATCAAGCAGTTATAAATGGAACTGTGTCCCATTGGGAATGGGCTTTTTATGTGAAAGGGATATCAATCTGTGCTTTTGTTTGTAGGTTGCAGCACTGAATTCAGGAGAATTTGTTCATGGATGCTTCCTCAAGCATTAACATTACATGATAATCCACCCCAGACCTATACTTAGACAGGTCGTCTTTTCACTTTCTGGACTTGCTTTTCCCTGCGCCTTTATTCATTGGTTGATAAAGTAGATTTTTCATTGAAGAGCCTTGCTCATAAATAGTTTACAATACACTAGCTGCCGTTGGGGCTGTAATTTTGAGAGCAGCATTCAAAATGAAGGATAACTGACATTTTCCTTTTATCTGGAGGGCAATTACTTCAAATCCAGAAGTTCCCCCATTTGACCTGTAGCGAAGCAAACTAATGAGATTTACTCACTCTAGACGTTGTATACTTCTAAAAATACTAAGCATTCTAAAACTACCTTCTTATAAACACAAATATTAAGGAGATGGAGAGGCTCAATTGTATCACTTTATGCTGCAATACAGTTTCTGATTTTCCCTCCAATAGATCAAATATGCAGTCTCAGCCAAGCCATCAAAGAAAGGATAATTGGTATATTGTGGTGTCTTCAGTCAACCATTTTAACGTTGGTACTCTGTCATGGTAAATTTTCTTCCTCTGCGAAGTTAGTTGTTGGAACTCAGTGTGACTTGATTTAGAGCTGAAGAATCCCATGAAGCCTCGCGTCCTGCAGTTAGACTCTGTGACCCCTGTGTCATTGAATCATTTTCTGTGCCATCGTTCTGAACCCTTTTGTGTGCAATTCCATTTCGCTTTGTACTGGGACTCCATAACAAGGCGCTTAAATTGTTGGACCCGCCATCCGGAGCCATGAACGAATGATCTGGAGAAATCCTGTCATGGCAGCTTGGGAACTTTAACTCACCCAGTGAATCTGGAATTAAAGGAAGTGTCAGTGTTTGCGACCATTGTAGTAAGAACAGTGGTTCACCAAGGGAAGGTCATCTGTCATCGCTCACCTGTCTGGTTTATAGATGATGTGTTTAACTCTTAACTGAAATAGACCAGAAAGCACTCACGTCAGGAACAAGTAGAGATGTGCAATAAATGTCCTTGACAATATTGTCCACATCCCATGAATGCAAGTACTGAACAAATCATCTCATTAGCTATTGTGAGTCCTTTACACCTCTGAATCTTTGCTTAGTGCATGCCACCTTCTCCTCCATAGAACCAAAAGACATGGCAAATGGTGGAAACAAACCTCAGCCAGCTGAGCTGTTCCCGCTCTGTCCCTTTCCTCTCTCCTCCGACCTCTAGTGTTATGCTTCGTAACTTCAAAACTTTAAACTAATTCAATGGAAAACATGGGAGTCCAAAACGTGAGTCCAGCTTTGTGTTTACTTTAAGTGAGATGCGCATGTATCATGCAATAGCGTAATGACGTATGCAATTCACGTATAACCTGTAATGAATTATTTAAGTGAACAAGATTGCTGAAGTATTAACTATACGACACTCCTCCTTGTATATCTATAAACTCCAACTCAATACAGAATGCATCTCAACTATACAACTACTATACAGACATCCACAGCATGGTAAATTTAAAATTGCCCCATTCAGGCCTAAAGATTTAATTGCTGTGGAGGATTTCTAACTGTTGTGGGATAATGTTTTTCCTGACAGGGCCGGGTGGTCACTCTGCTTGGCAGGTGAGACTCTTGGCTGTGAAACAATCTCAGGTTCTGGGGCCTCCTCCATAGTGGTTGAGATTACAGGAAGTGGTTCTGATAGCAGTAGTCACCTTTCTTCTCTAACAATTGACTCTACTCTCCTCAACTGATCGATAAGTCTTCTCCAGATGAAATCTCCACTGTGTAGGAGAGTGGTCCAGTTCTGTCCTTAATCTTTCCAAGTACCCATTTTTGATCACCCCTGTAGTCCCTCGCCAGGTCTGCTTGTTCAAGAGTGAAATATTGAACCTCCTTGTTTGAGGGGCCTTTGACTTGTCTCAGTTGTTCGTCCTGCATCCTTCTGAGACTGCATGTGAGGAGATACAACCCAGGAATAGCATAACTGGTGATTTGTTGGTTGTGGAGTGCGCTGCACTGTGATATGCGAGGAGGAAAGTGGTGAGCTTCTGGTTCAGTGTCAATGTAATGTGTTCTGCTGACTTTGCTCGCAGTGTGTTCTTTAGAATCTGGACAAATGTTTCTGCTAAGCCATTTGTAGCTGGGTTGTACGTTGCATATGTAATATGTCTTATTCCATTCATTTTTAGGAATGATTGAAACTGTTGTGCAACAAACTATGGTTCATTGTCACTGACCAAGTGTTCTGAAACACCAGTCCTTGGAAAAAGAGGCTTCCCAACACATCAACTGTGTGTGAGTCTGTAGTGGCAGCTATTGGAAACACATCTGGCCATTTTGTAGCTGCATCCACTATGAATGGTCCAGTAAATTCCACATGAATCCTCTGCCAGGGCAATGCAAGCCATTCTCGGGGATGGCGAGGCACTGCTCTTGGCATCGTCTAGATGTGTTGACATCCCAAACTGTGCATGGCAAGTTGCTTGATCTGCTGAATCTATCCCAGACAAAGTTTAAGCCAATACTTTCATTTTAACCATGCCTAGATGACTGGCGTGTCTATAACTTCTCCAAAACTTTAGCTTACAACTCTCAATCCCCACATAAGGCAAACTCTATCAAGACCAAGTTCATCTCAATGCTGATAAAAATAGGGAACTGGAATTTCTGCTGCACATTTCAACTGTTTTGGGTGGCCATGTAGACTTGAGGCAGAGTAATGTCTTTTCTGGTGTCCCTTTCAATCATCTGTGCCGTAACAGGGGAGACTGTGTTGAGGATACATCAAGAGGAGTGTCCTCTTCTATAAATATTTGAGGTGTTTTCTTTACCAAGGGTAAACCGGACAATCCATCAGCATTTCCATGATTAGTTGTCCTCATGAATTCAATATTGTGATTGTGTCCTCCAAGAAGCCCAGCCCATCTTTGCACTCATACTGCTGCTGTTAATGGAACACCTTTCTATGAATTCAAAATGGATACTAGTAGTGGATGATCAGTAATGAGACAAAATTCTCTCTTATACAACTACTGCTTAAAATGTTTTACAGCCCAAATCAGACTTAAGCCTTCTCTGATGATCTGTGCATATTTTTTCTCTGCAGGGGTAAGGGAATATTATGCAAATGCTAGGAGGTGTTCACTTCCATCACTTATAACATGTGACATGACTGCACTTGTACCAAAAGGTGAGGTATCACTTTCAAACTTCACTCACAGTGCCTGCCATCACCATTTCCCTTACCTTTGTGAAAGCTATCACGCACTGCTTTGTCCATTACCAATTCTTCATGATCTGCAGCAATGAGTTCAAGGGATGGAGCGCAGTAGCCAGGTTTGGCAAGAACCTGTTATAGTAATTGACAAATCCTAAAAAAGACCACAACTGTGACGCATTCTTTGATCTTGGGGCATCCACCACTGCTTGAGTTTTCTCAGCACACTTGTGCAATTATTGTGCATCAATAGTGTGTACAGTAAGTGATGCTTCATTTAAAGAATTCACACTTGTTGCATATTTCATCAACAACATGCAGATTAGTGCTCTTTTTGAAACTGTAACTTGACTTTTTAGTTTTTTTTCTCCCCCCTGTGCAGTCCATTTTATTTTTGTATGTATTCTACTTTGTTGTATTTTCTGCAAGTTTCGCACGTAATCATCTCGGGTTGATTTTAAAAATACTTTGTCACCACTGCTATGTTTTGTAACTTGAAAACTAACTCAAAGGAAGACACGAGAGTCCAAAACGTGAGTGTAGTTTTGTGTTTTACTTTAAGCGAGGTACACATGTATCACGTGGTTGAATGATGGCATATACAATTCACATATTTTTACATATAACCTGTAATTAATTATTTAACTGATCAAGAATGCTTGATCAAACAATATATATACAAGATTACTCAAATATTACTGAAATATTGAATACACAACACCCAGTTTCTGTCCTTTACCTTCATGTCTCCATGAATGCAGTGTCTAACACACACACACACACACACACACACTTCTTCCACCATCCTCATCTGCCCTCACCCACATCCCTTATTTTAATTTGTGTTCCACCTTCCTCTCATGAAAGTTTCCATCATCTGTAACCCAATTTTACCTGCACTTATCACCTCCCAGCCTCTGTTCCTATTTCCATTCTCCCCTCCTCCATCTGCCTATCCCTCTTCCTCCTTTGGATCCACCTATCACCTGCCAGCTCTTGCTATACCTGTTCCATTCAACATTTTTATACTGGCTTTCTCTTCTCTACTCTTTCAGTCCAAATGAAGGGTCGTGACATGAAACGTTGCCTGTCCACTGTGCTCCATAGATACTGCCTGACCAACTGAACTCCTCCAGTGCCTTGCTAGTCATTTGAAATAGAGGACAACTTCCCTCCACTTCAAATATATGGATTCAGAGGGAGGTAATGAGTCTAAAGAGTGATCTTTGGAGCCAGCTAATGAGAGAATCAATGCTATGGGAGTTGGAATGGGAGAAGGCAATAGTTTTGGTTCACTTATCCAGCCAATGCATTTGGAGACCATGCAGAATTGACCTTGTTGTTACCTCTCCAGTGCCTGTTGGAGCAAGTCCACGTCCCAAAAGCATACAGGAAGTCAGGGATCACTGCCATTCTTAGACCATTGGCATTATGCCAAGTTTGATCTGCAGGCCCTCTTATCCCCAGACGGTGTACATGCAGCAAAACATGGTTAAAAGATACTTTGAAGGTCGATTCAATCAATCCCAGCAGCAACAAATATTTTTGCTTTTACACGAATAACTCAGATGGAGCCAGCCCAGACACAATGTATTGTCTGCCCAAATAAATGGCCATGATTGTAAAGCAATCATATTAAATTAGAGAGCTTGCTGTACATTTTAAGACTTCAGGAACAGTAGAATTCTGGAGGGTAATATTAACAGAGGGAAAGAAGATTACCTTATGGAAAACATATTTCATGTTGATTTTATTTGAAAGGTGTTGCATTATGCGCAAATAGTACAGTGGATTAATTCAGTACTCATGTTTTACCAAGGTGAGATCATCTCCACTTTTAAACTCCCTGAGCAGTCATTTATAATTTCACCTCCCATTTCACTGCCACTGTGAGATTCGACAGAGCAACTCTGAGCTTAGTTTTGTTTTGAGGACAGCATTAATTTGAAATAGCTGTGAAAGCGACCCAATGAAAAAGTAGTTTAAAAAAATCAACAAAACTTTGCATATTCAGGCACTCAGTGGAGAACCCTGACAAATTATAATCTAGCATGCAAATTTATAAGAGTGCAATGCAAGGTGAATCTTATTGGTTCCACCTTTTAGTAATGAAAAACTTACAATAATGATTGTGATAAATGATGTGTTCAGGTCTATTAGTATTACATGAGAAGCAAAAAAATGCAAATGCTAGAAATCTGAAATAAAGATAGAACATTCTGAAAATAGCAAATCAGAAAAGCATTTCAGGTTGAAGATTTTTCATCAGAAGAAGGCACTGTTTGGAATAAGTGTGCTTTAAGCAGGGATGGGATGAGGAGAACAAAATGTATGCGTTGCATCTCTGCAACTACATATCAAATAAATAAAGGCATACATTCAGAGTGAAGTTAACAAATATATTCACTTTGTAGAGAGAGCAACAAATCAGTTATCAGTCAATACTTAGTGCTAAGGGGAGTCATTGCTCTAAAGTGATAGATCCATACTTTACAGTCCCTTCCCCTTTAGATTATTGTAACATAAAACTGTATATGTAATAAAATATTCAATTTCCCTTTGACAGACTATGTTCAAATAAGAATGCTTTCACAATAACAGTGTTGGCTTGATTTTTTCTTTTTTAAAGTAACAGTCCATAGCTAACTTCACTATTCTAAGGATCCAGTCTTTTGGGTGGCAATCTTTTCCTTTCCAGATAGCGCCTCTGGAGAGGCATCAGCTTTAGCAGGTGGCCTGTCAAAGACAACTTTCTCTGTTGCAGGAGTCACATTGCTGTTAATAACATGATCATCACTGAAACAATAGACAATAGATGCAGAAGTAGACCATTCGGCCCTTCGAGCCTGCACCACCATTTTGAGATCATGGCTGATCATCTACTATCAATACCCGGTTCCTGCCTTGTCCCCATATCCCTTGATCCCCTATCCATAAGATACCTATCTAGCTCCTTCTTGAAAGCATCCAGAGAATTGGCCTCCACTACCTTCCGAGGCAGTGCATTCCAGACCCCCACAACTCTCTGGGAGAAGAAGTTTTTCCTAAACTCTGTCCTAAATGACCTACCCCTTATTCTCAAACCATGCCCTCTGGTACTGGACTCCCCCAGCAGCTGGAACATATTTCCTGCCTCTATCTTGTCCAATTCCTTAATAATCTTATATGTTTCAATCAGATCCCCTCTCAATCTCCTTAATTCCAGTGTGTACAAGCCCAGTCTCTCTAAGCTCTCTGCGTAAGACAGTCCAGACATCCCAGGAATTAACCTGGTGAATCTATGCTGCACTTCCTCTACAGCCAGGATGTCCTTCCTTAACCCTGGAGACGAAAACTGTGCACAATATTCCAGGTGTGGTCTCACCAGGGCTCTGTACAAATGCAAGAGGATTTCCTTGCTCTTGTACTCAATTCCCCTTGTAATAAAGGCCAACATTCCATTAGCCTTCTTCACTGCCTGCTGCACTTGCTCATTCACCTTCAGTGACTGATGACCAAGGACTCCTAGATCTCTTTGTATTTCTCCCTTACCTAACTCTACACTGTTCAGATAATAATCTGCCTTCCTGTTCTTACTCCCAAAGTGGATAACCTCACACTTATTCACATTAAACGTCATCTACCAAGTATATGCCCACTCACACAGCCTATCCAAGTCACCCTGAATTCTCCTAATATCCTCATCACACGTCACACTGCCACCCAGCTTAGTATCATCAGCAAATTTGCTGATGTTATTCTCAATGCCTTCATCTAAATCATTGACGTAAATTGTAAACAGCTTTGGTCCCAAGACCGAGCCCTGTGGCACCCCACTAGTCACCACCTGCCATTCCGAGAAACACCCATTCACCGCTACCCTTTGCTTTCTATCTGCCAACCAGTTTTCTATCCATGTCAATGTCTTCCCCCCGATGCCCTGAGCTTTGATTTTACCCACCAATCTCCTATGTGGGACCTTATCAAATGCCTTCTGAAAATCGAGGTACACTACATCCACTGGATCTCCCCCATCTAACTTCCTGTTTACATCCTCGAAAAACTCCAATAGATTAGTCAAGCATAATTTGCCCTTGGTAAGTCCATGCTGGCTCGGCCTAATCCTATCACTGCTATCTAGATATGCCACTATTTCATCCTTAATAATGGACTATAGCATCTTCGGATGTTAGGCTGACAGGTCAATAGTTCTGTGTTTTCTCCCTCCCTCCTTTCTTAATAAGTGGGATAACATTAGCCTTTCTCCAATCCTCAGGAACTGATCCTGAATCTAAGGAACATTGGAAAATGATTATCAATGCATCCGCAATTTCCAGGGCCACCTCCTTTAGTACCCTAGGATGCAGACCATCTGGACCTGGGGATTTGTCAGCCTTCAGTCCCATCAGTCTACTCATCACCGTTTCCTTCCTAATGTCAATCTGTTTCATTTCCTCCGTTACCCTATGTCCTTGGCCCATCCATACATCTGGGAGATTGCTTGTGTCTTCCTTAGTGAAGACAGATCTAAAGTACTCATTAAGTTCTTCTGCCATTTCTCTGTTTCCCATAACAATTTCACCCAATTCATTCTTCAAGGGCCCAACATTGTTCTTAACTATCTTCTTTCTCTTCACATACCTGAAAAAGCTTTTGCTATCTTCCTTTATATTCCTGGCTAGCTTGCATTCATACCTCATTTTTTCTCCCCGTATTGCCTTTTTAGTTAAATTCTGTTGTTCCTTAAAAACTTCCCAATCATTTGTCCTCCCACTCACCTTAGCTCTGTCATACTTCCTTTTTTTTAATGCTATGCAATCTCTGACTTCATTTGTCAACCACTGTGGCCCCTTTTCCCCCCTTTGAATCCTTCCTTCTCTGGGGGATGAACTGATTTTGCACTTTGAGCATTATTCCCAAGAATACCTGCCATTGCTGTTCCACTGTCTTTTCTGCTAGGCTCTCCGTCTAGTCAACTTTGGCCAGTTCCTCCCTCATGGCTCCATAGTTCCCCCTGTTCAACTGCAACACTGACACCTCCGAGCTGCCCTTATCCTTCTCAAATTGCAGATAAAAACTTATCATATAATGATCACTACCTCCTAATGGCTCCTTTACTGCAAGATCGCTTATCAAATCCTGTTCATTACATAACACTAAATCCAGAATAGTCTTGTCCCTGGTTGGCTCTCGTACAAGCTGTTCCAAGAATGCATCCCGTAGGCACTCTACAAACTCCCTATCCTGTGGTCCAGTACCAACCTGATTCTCCCAGCTCACCTGCATGTTGAAATCCCCCTATTCAACTTGCACCCAATATCCATGCTACTGTTTGGCAGCCTGTAGACAACACCCATTTGGGTTCTTTTGCCCTTACTGTTCCTCAGTTCTATCCACACAGACTCTACTTCTCCTGACCCTATGTCCCCCCTTGTAAAGGACTGAATCTCATTCCTCACCGACAGGGCCACCCCACCTCCTCTGCCCACATTTCTGTCCCTACGATAGCACGTATACCCTTGTACATTCATTTCCCAGGTCTGATCTCCCTGCAGCCATGTCTCCGTTATCCCAACAACATCATAGTTACCCATTCGCACCTGGGCTTCAAGCTCATCCGCCTTATTTCTGACACTTCGTGCATTCAGATATAGAATTTTTAGCCCATTTCTCCTCTCTCTGTTTGAATCACTGCCTATTGTGCTTAACCCAGATCCCTGAACTCCCATTGGGCTATATGCCCCTAGAATTTTGTTGTCCTTCCTAAATTTACTTATTCTTTCAACACATTTAACTCCATGTTCCGTCAGACCATCCCTCAGTACATGGGTCCTCCTTATCACTTGTTCCGCCTCACCTTTCTCTACTACACACTTAATATTCTGGAACCGTGTAGTCCCCACCTGTCCTTTATTCTTCCTCTCGCTATCCTCTCTCACATTCTGGACCCCTGCCCCCTGCAAATTTAGTTTAAACCCCCCCAAGAAGCACTAGCAAACTTCCCTGCAAGAATGTTAGTACCGCTCCAGTTCAGGTGTAGACCGTCCCTTCGGAACAGATCCCACCTTCCCTGGAACAAAGCCCAATTATCTACAAACCTGAAGCCCTCCCTCCTGCACCATCCTCTCAGCCACGTATTAATCTTTATAATATTTCTGTTCCTTGCCTCACTCGCACGTGGCACAGGTAGCAATCCTGAGATTGTTACCCTGGAGGTCCTGCTCCTCAGCTTCACACCTAACACCCTGAACTCCCTACCCAGGACCCCCTCACTCATCCTACCCACGTCATTGGTCCCTACATGGACCACAACATCTGGATTCTTGCCCTCCCTCTCGAGAATAACCTGCACCCGATCTGAGATGTCTCGGACCCTGGCACCAGGGAAGCAACATACCATCCGAGACTCCCGATCTTCCCCACAAAATCTCCTATCCGCCCCCCTGACTATAGAATCCCCTATCAATACCGCTCTCTTCTCTTCCCTCCTCCCCTTCCTAGTCAAGGGTCCAACCTCAGTGCCAGAGACAGGACCACTGCAGCTTGTTCCTGGTAGGTCATCCCCACCAACAGTATCCAGTACGGTATACTTATTGTTGAAGGGAATGGCCACAGGGGTGCTCTGCTCTCTCTGTCTGCTCCCCCTGTCTCTCTTGACTGTCACCCATTTGCCTACCTCCTGTCTTTTCGGTGTGACTGCCTCCCGATAACTCCTATCTATCTCTGCCTCTGCCTCCCGAATGATCCGTAGTTCATCCAGCTCCTGCTCCAATCCCCTAACTGGGTCTGATAGGAGCTGCAGCTGGATGCACCTATTGCAGGTGTGGTCATCAGGGACAACTGTGTTGACCCTGACTTCCCACATACTGCATACGGAGCATACCACTGCTCTAACTGTCTCCCCCATTACCTGATCCCAGATTAGTCAGAATAAATGAAAAGCAGGCTTCTTGCCGAAGTCCTCTTGCGCCGAAGCCCAGCACTCTGCTCCTGCGCACTCCGCGGCCCGCTCCTGAAAGTGGGCCGCTTTTTAAAGCCCGCGCTCGCTGCTGACATCAGCGTAGGTCCAATGACTATAATGTGTCCATCTTGTTGGATGCAGATGACCCAGGTGCATTCTTCAGCTGAGCATCCAGTATCTGATCACATGATGTCTCCATGCCTGATCTCTAGCATCAGTGGTCTGGTTCTTGTAGCTATCCTACTGGATAGCTGTCCACTTGTCTTCTGACATCCATTCCCACGAATGGCATCCCAAACTGCTTTGGGTCAAGTCTTCAATCTATCTATTTATTCCTGGCCACCGCAAGAAGCTCCAGGTGAAACTCTTCATCTTGACTGTGTATCTAAGTGTCCTTCATGTAGATTTTCTAACACTCTGGAGTGCAATTTAGAAGGAACCACAGCATGAGATCCATACATCAGGGTTCATTGACATACAGACAGGTGGTCTTGTCTCACTGAGAACTCTGGAAACAGGATTACCATGAGCTGGCCTTCCTTGTATGGTGATGTCATAGACTTTTGACGATGTCAGGTCATACCTTGTTTCCCTTTGTGTTACGGGATGTGTTACTGGCAGCTGGTCCACCAATGCCCTGTGGGACACCTCTGCTGGGTCTCTTTTCTTCTTCAGTTGTCAACAGTGAAAACGTCAGCATTCCTTAAGAGTGGGCTCCAAGGAAAAGTGCCCAACGTTGCAACTGGGTATCAGATATCATGGGGATTCCCTTCCTGGGATTCAAAATAGACACAAGGGGCTAGTGGTCTGTCACTAGAGAAAACTTTTGTCTATGGTGGTAGTGGTGAAGCCTTTCTACTCCCCATACAAGACTAAGGGCCTCTTGGTCGATCTGTGCGTAGCTGTGTTCTGTGCTCATTAGTGATCTTAAAGCAAATGCAATTGGACGTTCAGCTCCATCTTTCATAGCATATAACAAAACGGCTTCAATGCCATAAGGGGACGTATCACACGGTGGTCTGATGGGCAGAGATGGGTCATAGTTCAATAGTTCAATAGCTCAATAGTTCCATTTAATATCAGAGAATGTACACAATATATAACTTGAAATTTACTGTCCGCAGACATTCTCAAAACAGAAGAAAATCCCCAAAGAATGAATGACAGAAAAAAGATGTAAGAACCCCAAAGTGCCCTGCCCCCTCCCACACACAAGCAGCATCAACCCTCGCCCCACTTATTCGCATATAAAGCATCAGCATTCCCTCCACCCACCAGGCAGGTAATAGCAAAGGCTCTAAAGAGAGATCATGGTCTACAGTTCATCATAAACTAGCTGTTCACTCCAACATTTCGACCTCCCACAGGCTCTCTCTCTCACTAACAACAGGGAAACAGATATCGCTCCTTCCACAGCGACAGGAGAGACAACAGTTGCTATTTTGATGTTACAGTCAGTCTGAAGTGTTGCATTTTTTATTTTGAGTTCCCCGACTCGAGAATCGGCAAATCGATTACCGAGTGCAGAGCCCTCCAACAGCCACTCTCACCGTCTTTGACGTTCCAGCTCCCACTACGCTTCAGTACGTGACACCGACGAGAATTCTTGTCCACAGGGCTGCGCAGGTCCCAAAGGCTCCTGACCTCAGTCCGAATCTGGAAATACAGAAAAGCAGCCGATCGGCGAGCTCTTAGAATGGTGACACGCCATCGCGCAGAACCACAGTCTTTGAGTGCTGTGTAGATTAAAGATCCCAATAGGACCCAGCGACTCTGTGAAGGAAAGCAGAGACATTAGAACAGGAAGAAATTAACTGTTTCACTGGTGAGCTGGAAAAAGTCGACCTCTGGCGCCAACTTTAGCTCCATCATCTAATGTTATTAGTCTCTTTGTTTCCTTGAATGCACTTTCACATCTTTCTGACCACACCCACTTTGGTCCTGTCTGAAACAGTGTGTTCAATGATGCAGCACTGCAGCAATGTTTGGGAGAAACTGGTGGTCGTAGTTTGCAAGGCCCAAGTATGACCTGAGTTGTGACACATTCTCCAGTTTGGGTGCCTGTAGCCCTGATACAGTCTTCTCTTGTGACTTATCTAAGCCACGCTTGTCAATGACGTATCCACAATATGTGATTTCATTCTCAAGAAACCCACGTCTGTCTCTGCTTGCACGCACACCATACTCACTCAGGCTGGTGCGCACTTTACCAAGATTCTGGAGGTGCTCTTCATCATTCTTGCCAGTCAGGATGATGTCAACAGGGTAACATTGTGTTCCTGGGATATCTTGGAGCACTTGGTCCACTGCTTCACTTGATCTACAGCCTTCAATTCATTAATGACTCAAGTGCTTGTCTGGACAAGTTGTAAGTGATATGAGAGTACGTACCTTCACCGCCCAGTCTGGCAGTGCATTTCAGACTTCAGATTCCACACATCCAGTGAAATAAACTCTCTTCAGATCCCTCCAAACCTCCAACTCTTGTCATAAACTCATGTTTCAGATACCTCTGCTTTGGAGAAACATTTTCTGCCCTATCCACTCCACTTATCATATTATGGTTTTAAACCTTGCCGGCCTTCTTTGCTCCAAGTAAAACAAAATCTGCCATTGTATGGCTCTGAGTTGTTATTCATAAAGATCCACTCATAAAGTTATTAAATAGAAGGCATTGTACATATTAATTATGTCATAAACTTGTTAAGGAGCTGCTTCCTTTATTTTAAGACAACTCAGTCACAATTAGTCCAAGAAAACGCACTGAAAAAAAAATGGACAGATCTTCTCTCACTTAATAAGCACATCAGTAATATTGGATCTATGATGAAAAACTTGTTTTAATTCTCCAGGTGAAGGTACGTACTTGAGTGAAGATTTTTGTTACTGAAACATTATACATAAAGATACAGACACAAAATCTTGTGTGTTCTTCAGAAAGAAGCAGGCTTGTTCCAGCAAGATTCTATTTTAACCAGGAGATGGCACCATGATGAAGAATAATTCTGCGATTTTTAGAGTATCATACTGCCACCTGCTGGGGAAAGCATCTCACAACATTTTAAAGGAACTTTGTTTTCACAAAGGAAAATGGAAAAAATACTACCTTTCTTGAAACTGTAGTTTGAATGTCCATTTTACTTCGAAATCTTTCTGTGGACAATTTTTCCCTTTTTACAAGCTTTAGTAAAGAAATACAAATTCTAACGTTCTGTAGACACAAGAGACTGCCATTGCTGGATTCTGGAGCAAAAAAAGAAACTGGGGGAGGAACTCAGTGGGTCAGACTGTATCTGTGGAGGCAAATGGACAATTGATGGTTCATGTCTTCAGGATACTTGATAGTGTGGAGGAGCAGAGTGATCTGGGGGGTACATGTCCACAGATCCCTGAAAGTTGCCTCACAGATAGATAGGGTAGTTAAGAAAGCTTATGGAGTGTTAGCTTTCATAAGTTTAAGAGTCACGAGGTAATGATGCAGCTCTATAAAACTCTGGTTAGGCCACACTTGGAGTACTGTGTCCAGTTCTGGTCGCCTCACTATAGGAAGGATGTGGAAGCATTGGAAAGGGTACAGAGGAGATTTACCAGGATTATGCCTGGTTTAGAGAGTATGGATTATGATCAGAGATTAAGGGAGCTAGGACTTTACTGTCTGGAGAGAAGGAGGATGAGAGGAGACATGATAGAGGTGCACAAGATATTAAGAGGAATAGGTAGAGTGGACAGCCAGTGCCTCTTCCCCAGGGCAACACTGCTCAATATAAGAGGACATGGATTTAAGGTAAGGGGAGGAAAGTTCAAGGGGGATATTAGAGGAAGGTTTTTTACTCAGAGTGGTTGGTGCGTGGAATGCACTGCCTGAGTCAGTGGTGGAGGCAGATTCACCAGTGAAGTTTAAGAGACTACTAGACAGGTATATGGAGGAATTTAAGGTGGAGGGATATATGGGAGGCAGGGTTTAAGGGTTGGTACAACATTGTGGGCCGAAGGGCCTGTACTGTGCTGTATTGTTCTATGTTCTATGTCATCATCTGCATATGTTAAAAAAAAATCAAAGTATTATATGCCTGTTCTCAACTACTAACGACCCCGATCTAACCTGGGCATATATTTAACACTTGCACTAACATGCCCTCTCCATTTAGTTCTATTGCTTCATACTCAGAACACAATTTCCATGTGCAGTTGAAGCCTAGTGGAGACAGCACCAAACACATTGCATAGCAACCACACCTGCACTAGTGAAATATAGTGGCAGCAACAGCCGATTGCCAGAGTCACATCTTGATCACATTGCCATTGTGATGGGAATGGCACTTGCCCTTTATGCAATGACCACTAACAAGCCTGTGGCCAACACTGGGTTGACATTATAGGGGTTGGTAGTACATTACTCTCCCTGTCCATTTGCCCCAAATTCTGTGACTCAAGATAAAGCTAGGGTTTGCTACCTTGTTAGTAGGGCAAGAACAGAATGAAGAGGTTTAGAAGCAAGATCTACATGTTGATATCTCCAAGGCCCTTGGGTCAAGAGCGCAGTAGAATTGAGTGAGATTTTAAGGGATTGCCCACAGGTGAATGAAACACTTGGGGTACTGGTTAGCCTGTCAGAGAGCCTGCATAAAAAGTTGAGGAGGTTGGAGGTGCACACAACCAACCTCGGTCAGAACTTCTTTGAAGACCCGGCCGTCTGAAAATCTGTGTCCCAGCTTCCATGACACATAACTGTAAGAAATGGCAGAGAGCTGTGTACACAGCTCAGCACGTCACAGGAACCAGCCTTTCCGTTATGAACTCTGTCTACACTTCTCGCTGCTTCAGTAAAGCAGTCAGAATAATCAAAGACCCAATCCACTCAGGGCATTCTCTCTTCTCCCCTATCCCACTGGACAGACAACACAAAAGTTGGAAAGCATCTTCCACCAGCCTCATAAATAGCTTTAGTCTCACTGTTATCAGACTCTTGAACAGACCTACACTATAGTAAGATAGACTCTTGCCCTCTCAATATTCTTCAGTATGATTTTGCACTTTATCATTTACCTATACTGCACTTCATGTATAACAAGATCCCACTAGTGAGCATCAGGCCATTGTCTCCCACACCATCATCGGCTTTATTAACTGAACTCATATCTGCATATCTCGACTCAGCTTTATCGCTCCTGGTTCAGTCCCTTCCTACCAACATCCATGACACTTCACACGCTCTTGATCTTTTCAATGATTTCAAGTTCCCCGGCCCTGATTATCTTATTTTCACTATGGACGTCCCGTCTCTATACACATCTGTCCCCCACCAGGAAGGCCTCAAAGCTCTCCATTTCTTTCTGGTGACCAGACCCAACCAGTTCCCCTCCACCCCCACTCTCCTCCATCTGGCAGAACTTGTCCTCACTCTTAATTTCTCCTTCAGCTCGTCCCACTTCCTTCAGACTAAAGGTGTAGCCGTGGGCACTCACATGGATAACAGCTATGCCAGCCTTTTTGTCGGCTACATGGAGCAGTCGATGTTCCAAGTCTACACTGGTATCACTCCCCAACTTTTCTTACGCTACATCGACTGCTGCATTGGCGCTGCTCCCTCAATCCATGTGGAGCTCATCGACTTCATCAAATTTGCCTCCAACTTCCACCCGCCCTCAAATTTACATGCTTCATTTCCGACACCTCCCTTCCCTTTCTTGACCTCTGTCTCTATTTCTGGTGACAGCTTATCTGCTGATGTCTATTATAATCCCACTGTCTCTCACAGCTACCTGGACTTTAGCTCTTCCCACCCTGTTACTTGTAAAAACACTATCCCCTTCTCTCAATTCCTCCGTCTCCACTGCATCTGCTCTCAGGATAAAGCTTTTCATTCTATAACTAGGAGATGTCCTCCTCCTTCAAAGAAAGGGGCTTCCCTTCCTCCACCATTTGACACTCACCTCAACTACATCTCTTCCATTTCGCGCACGTCTACCCTCACCCCATCCTCTCACTACCCCACCAGGGACAGGGCTCCTCTTTTCCTCACGTACCACCCTACCAGCCTCCGTGTCATGCACATAATTCTCCGTAACTTCTGCCATCTCCTGCAGGATCCAACCACTGAGCTCATCTCCCCTCCCCCACTTGCTGCTTTTCACAGGGATCGCTCCCTACGCAACTCCTGTATATCGGTGAGACCCAGCACTGATTGGGAGACTGCTTCGCGGAGCACTTATGCCAGGAAAAGTGGGATCTCCCAGTGGCCACGCATTTGAATTCCACTTCCCATTCCCATTCCAACCTGTCAGTCCACTGTCACGATGAGGCCACACTCAGGTTGGAGGAGCAACACCATTTATATTCCATCCGGGTACCCTCCAACCTGATGGCATGAACATTGATGTTGCGAACTTCCGGGTAATGCCACCCACTCTCCTTCACCATTCCCCATTCTCAGTTCCCTCTCTCACCTTGTCCCTTTTCTCCTCTCCCTTTTCTTTATTCCATGGCCTTCCTATTAGATTTCCCCATCTCCAACCTTATATCCCTTTCACTGATCAACTTCCCAGCTCTTTACTTCGCCCCTCCCTCCTCCCGGTTTCATCTATCAACTTGTGTTTCTTCCTCCCCTCCCCCACCTTCTTAAACTGACCCCTCATCTTTTTTTTTGTCCAGTCTTGATGAAGGATCTCAGTCCGAAATGTCGACTGTACTCTTTTCCATAGATACTGCCTAGCCTGTTGAGTTCTTTCAGCATTTCATGTGTGCTGCCTGCACTTTAATTGGTAGTTTTTACACTTTATTTTGCATTGTTATTGCTTTTACTTTGTTTTTTTCCAGCTGCATGAACAGTATGCAAATTATGCTTTTCGGTTGGTACATGACGATTACAATCTACTACCAAAATCTTAGATAGGATGCAAAAGAGATTTGCAAGAATGATTCAAACCTTGAGAAAGCTTAGTTAAGTGCAAGATTTGAAAAGCTGAATTTGTTCTTCCTGCAGTGGAGTCTGATATTATTATTTCATATCTTGATGTGTTTAGGTAAAGTTGATAGAGAAAAAAAGCTGTTCCCATTGGGAAGAGACCAGAGGACAGAGAATAAAAGCTTTTGGAATAAGAAACAAAACTGACATGAAAAATGCTTTTCTACCCAGTCATCTGGGATGAGTTGATGGAGCTTGATTCAATAGTGGTGCTTAGAAAAGAGCTGCATAAGGACTTGAAAGGAAGAAAATTAGCACTGCAGGAGAGAACTGAGGAGTGGGATTGCCATGTTGTTCTTGTGTATAGTTGGACTTGGTGGGCTGAGGGACTGCAGTGTAGTTTGCAGATTGCACACTCTGTACCCACAGTACGCTAGTAATGGCAGGAAAATAAGGAATGCTTGCTGTACAGTTGATGGTAAGGGATAAGATCTAGAGACAAGGATGTGCAGGAATCAATTTGCTAAGTAATGCATGGTTCTCTAAAAGGTCCAGGAGACCATTGTTTAGAAGTCTCAACTGTCTGACCTTTCTCAGTTTGTGTTGAGGTTTTGTATATTGTTGTTCAGCATTACCTCCTGCTCCGTACATTTACAAAAGGACAATTATGTGATTACTGTACACTGTGCAGTGTCCTAGATAGAGACATGCAGTAAATGAGAACAGCCAGTCTTCCATATTCCGGAATGGGAACTATGTTCATTTGAGGCTGTGAGATCTTAATGGAACACTTGACAGGAGAATCCCATTTTTAACACCCTATCCCTTGTTTCTGTGAACTAAACCAGGGTTATACTTACGACCATAACAATAATCACATACCCATGAATGTTGAGTTCAGCAATGATTTGCTGCATTATTTTTATTTTAAAATTACTTTCTTCATAAAATATACACTCATAGCCATTTTATTAGGTACCCCCTGCTCCCTTTGACCTGAGCTGCCATTTCACCACCCTGCATTGCCACCAACCAATTGATTGACAAGCTGTTACATTTTAGGTCACGGGCCGGATTGGGCAAAAAGCAGCTTCAGGCGGGCCGGATCAGTCGGGCACGTGCGAACGCAGCTTTCATTGCCTCCGTTTTTTCAGCCTGTTCTCATGTGTCTCAGTCTCTGCTATAACCACAAAGTGTTTCACTTCACAAATTCCGTTTCTTATGAAGAAGACTGCTGAGCAAGCATTATTTTTATGATTGGTATTAACTTACAAGCATAGGCTTCATATCGCCGGGCCATTAATAATTAAAATAATAGATCTATCTAAAATGACCTCGCGGGCCGGATATAATTGTATGCCGGGCCGGATATGGCCCACAGGCCTTGAGTTTGACACCTATACCCTAGACTGTCACAGTCACAGTGACCAGTATTCATAGTTGACTAGCTGTGGGGAGCAACTAGTTCCCTTCTCCTCGACCACACTGTAACTTTATGAGTGAGAAATTTCATGCTTAAATACATCCTGCTGCCACAGACAATAGAAACTGCATCTCTCTTTGAATCTACTTCCCCTCCCATTGTGGTCCTCAGAAACTATAATTTAGATTTTACTGTCCACTTTCTCATGCCTCAGTTACTATTACAATGAAAACTTAAGAGGTCATAAACTTTAAGGCATCTGCCAGATGGTCAAAAAGTTGAGACATCATTTTACAGACATACAAAATGGTGGCTCGGCTGCACACCACACCACTTGAAAGATGTAATTAGGCTTGAGAGGGTGCAGGAAAGATTCACAAGGCAGTTACCCACATCAGAGGGTTTGAGTTGTAAGCAGAGTTTCTACAGGCTGCTTGTGTTGAGGCTGTCTTTTTAACTCTGGGGAAATGGCTCTGCTACCAGAGAGGGGAGATTGTCTTTTGATCGCTCGCTGCCAGAGATGAAGAGGCCTGTCACTGTGCCTGAAGAATGTTTCCCAGGTTTTCTGAGTTTTGGATGTGATGCACCATCAATAACTCACTCTGAGACGTAAAGGTGAGTATCGGCTTTTATTGACTGGAAGAAGGAACAAGCAGTCAGTGACCACCATACTACATCCTGGAGACTGAGGGCCGGGCTCAGGTCTTGATCGCCTTTATACAGGGGTCTGTGGGAGGAGCCACAGGAGCAGTCAGTGGGGGGGGGGGGGGGAATGTGTCCAGACAGGTATATGTAGTTCACCATCAATCACCTTTATACCGGGGTCAGTGGGAGGAGCCACAGGAGCAATCAGTGGGGGGGTGGGGGTGTCCAGACAGGTATATGTAGTTCACCAACAATCACCTTTATACTGGGGTCAGTGGAAGGAGCCACAGGAGCAGTCAGTGGGGTGGGGGGGGGGGTGTCCAGACAGGTATATGTAGTTCACCATCAATCACCTTTATACCGGGGACTGTGGGAGGAGCCACAGGAGCAGTCAGTGGGGGGTGGGTGTCCAGACAGGTATATGTAGTTCACCATCAATCACCTTTATACCGGGGTCTGTGGGAGGAGACACAGGAGCAGTCAGTGGGGAGGGAGGGGGTGTCCAGACAGGTATACGTAGTTCACCATCCATCACCTTTATACCGGGGTCAGTGGGGGGGGGGGGGGGTGTCCAGACAGGTATATGTAGTTCACCATCAATCACCTTTATACCGGGGTCAGTGGGAGGAGCCACAGGAGCAATCAGTGGGGGGGTGGGGGTGTCCAGACAGGTATATGTAGTTCACCATCAATCACCTTTATACCGGGGTCAGTGGGAGGAGTGACAGGAGCAGTCAGTGGGGGGGGGGGGGTGTCCAGACAGGTAGATGTAGTTCACCATCAATCACCTTTATACCGGGGTCTGTGGGAGGAGCCACAGGAGCAGTCAGTGGGGGGGGGTGTCCAGACAGGTCTATGTAGTTCACCACAGGATGTGGACAGAGTATAGTTTTTTTTCAGCCTTTTTTTTTATATTCTGTGTTTTTCGCCCAATCTTCCTCTATTTTTTTGTCTGCCTGGAAAGGGGACTTTGGTAGTCAACGTGCCTGTTTTGTTTTTCTTTGTGCCGGGAGGAGGGATTTGGGGTTGATAATCATGCTGCCATTCTGTTCTTTCTTGGTTTTGTGGCTATCTGGGGAAGAAATATTACAGAGTTGTGTACTTTGATACTGAATGAACCTTTGACCATTGACCTTTGTTTTCTTTGTAGTAAAAGAGGCTGAGGAGTGATAAAAACATGCTGAAAGAGTGCAAGGTCAAAGTGAATTCTTTATAAACTCACATGCTCACATCCCTTCCCATTTGCTTTACGCTTGTCATGCAAATTGTTCAAAAGACCTGCTCAGCCTGTCAGTTGAGACTGAAATGATTGGCCTGTTTGCAAATTGTATTATAGTATTCAGTCACACATGCCTACTCATCACATGTACCCCTCCCTAGCAAGATCTTCCCTCTACAGAACCCACACTGGCTATATCTGCATTTCCTGTATTTGTTTATAATTTATCCTCTCACAGATGCTCATTAAAACCCTTCTAAATTTATGATCAGTGCCTGTGATAAGGTTATCTATAGTCTCTGATAAACCTAACATCCAGCATATCCATGGGATATGGGAGAAAACTGAAGCACCTGTGGAAAATGCATGGGGTCCCAGGCAGAGCATACAGATTCAATATAGACAGAATTTGAGGTCGGAAATGAACCCATCTTTCTGAACTGTGAGACATTTGCTTATGGTAACTTTCCCTTAAAAGCATTTAAGTACTTAAAAGTAAATAACAGGCTTTCAAATCACAGGATGGATCTCTGCAAGAAAAGACAGTTCTCCATTCCACAGTGCACAGCAGATTCCTCAATACTTACATGTTCTAAACAATTTAATTTGGATCCTGAATCCACCCTTGTGTACAGATGGGCCTGTGGGTGGAAAGACAGAGGCCTCCGTGTATTCTGCAGAAAGTGTAAGAATTGCACAAGTTTATCGGAGAGCACTCCTGTCTTTGTTCAGCTGTTCAGTGCTCTAACAGTGAATCTGAAAGGTTCACATTTCTGTTGACCTTGGGACATTCCAAACCAACTTACTATCAAAGAAATATTGAACAAATTTGGGGATTTCTTATAATCTCAAAACTTCTCCATTTGCAAATGTCTCAGTAACTTCCTTTGGAGAAGTTCAAACAGAAAACATCTCTGCACATGCCAAGCTGGTCAGCAGAAATAAAACTGTCTGACGTCATTTAATGACTGCAGTTTAATTTAAAATATTGATGGAAATATGTACAAACATAAGGACATACTTCATGAAAGATCTTCAGGCAGATGGAGTCATGCTCTTGTGCCTATTGATATAAAGTTTAAACCTCAAAATTCACAGTTTGTTTTCAAGTTAACACGACTCACTTTAATGTCATTTAATGTCAAGTCCAGAATGCATCAGTATATCAACAGGATGCTGTTTTTAGTGACAAGACTGGCAGCAAAAACAAATCAAACTGATAAAAAGTGAAGCAAATATCCTGTTCCTGACAGATCGCTTCAGCAGCATGCTTGCAGGAAGAACAACAAAAGGCACACTTCTGGAAAATATACACTGAAATACCCCAAGAGCACAAAGTAACCCAGGGCTAAATACAAATCCCATCTTATCTAAAAAAAAACATCCATTTGCTGATACTGAATGCAATATCCATGCTGTTGGCTCATTACAGTGGCATGTGTGCTGTATTTTTTCATGATTCATTGTGTATTTACACATTGTGTATTTAGTTTTGCTACAATAAGTTTATGGGACACTGGAAAAATGTTGAATTTCCCTTTGGGGATGAATAACGTATCTATCTATCTATCTAACTCTGGGGCATGTATCTCTGGTGTTCAATGTTACCTAAAGGCAACTGGAGCTTCTTATGGGGAAGAATGGAAGGTGGAGAAAGGACTGATGCATTTACCAGGAAATATATGGTCAGGTTGTAATATTCTATTATTTGAATTACATTACTTTTCAATGAATTTACATTTATTTATTCAATTTACTCTGTTAGTGGCAATATTGAACTTAGCCAAAAGATTTACAGTTCATACAGTATAATTCAGCATTGATTTGAGGGAGAAAAGCAAATTTCAATGTTCACATTCCTGTCCTGATTGACATGAATTCCTTTTGGAAGCTGTTAATCAGAAGGGCTTGACTAAATTATTGGGTATTATGTTTCTCTTAATATTCTATCAATAGGGAATGAAACTTAATATTTCTTTACATTTCTTGGTAGGCAAATGAACTCTCTTATAGAATATCTGCTGAACTTGGCCGGAATTCACCTGAGTGGTGAAAACTTGATCAAGGGTCACAAATTGCACAACCCAATGATTTCTTAATAGTTTATCGTATCAGCTTCAACACACCATTTCGTTCAAACACTGGTTACATAAATGTGTCTTTATAACTCTCTTGGATTTCAAGCAGCTTTTGCAAGACCATGTTTCAAAGTCAAGGTCAAGTTTATTGTCACATGCACAAGTCCATGTATGTACAGGCGCAACGAAAAACTTACTTGCAGCAACTTCACAGGCACATGGCATGATATAAGCAGCATCATTAAAAAAATTATCATAAAGTATAAATTTTTACAAGAAAATTAGAACAAAAATAGTCTATTTTGGTGCTAAATGTCAGTGGTAATAATGTTGCTTTACTGAGGTAGTGATTAGGTTGTATGGGTTGATTCATGATCCAAATGGTTGAAGGAAAGTAACTGTTTCTGATTCTGATGGTGCGGGACTTCAGATTTTTGTACCTTTTGCCGAATAGTAACTGTGGGAAGGTGGCATGGTCTAGATGGTGGGGCTCTTTAATGATGGATGCTGACTTCTTGATGCAGTGCCTCCTGCAGACACAACCTATGGTGGGGAAGGGTGTGCCTGTGACTCTACTGGTCTCTGTCGCTTCTTACCTTCCCATGCATTTGAATTGGCATACCAGCCACATCTTTACACATCTGGAGAAGGATGCTTATGTGAAAATGCTGTTCTTGGACTACCAACCCCACGGTTCCATCCAGGCTCAACAAGAAGCTCAGAGACCTCGGCCTTGACCCTGCCTTGTGCAGCTGGATCCTGGACTCTATCAGATTGTCAGCAGGTTGTAAGAGTGGGCTTCCTTCTCTGACTCTCAATACAGAAGCCCCTCAGGACTGTGTACTGAGTCCCCCTCCTTTATTCCCTGTATACCCATGACTGTATCGATACCCACAGCTCCAATCTGCTAATTAAATTTGCTGACAACGCTACATTTATTGGCCTTATCTCAAACAATAACAACGTGGCCTACAGGGAAGAAGTCATCACTCTGACCCAGTGGTGTCAAGAAAACAACGTCACAATGTCACAAAAACAAAGGAGCTAGTTGTGGATTACAGGAGGAATGGAGACAGGCTAACCCTTATTGACATCAATGGATCTGGGGTTGGGAGGGTAAACAGCTGTAAGTTCCTCGATATACACATCACCAAGGACCTCACGCGGTCTGTACACACCGGCTGTGTGGTGAAAAAGGCACAACAGCGCCTCTTTCACCTCAGACGGTTGAGGAAGTTTGATATGGGCCCTCAAATCCAAAGAACTTTCTACAGGGGCACGATTGAGGGCATCCTGACTGGCTGCATCACTGCCTGATATGGGAACTGTACCTCCCTCCATCGCAGGATTCTGCAGAGAGCCCAGCACATCTGTAGTTGTGAACTTCCCATGATTCAGCATGTTTACAAAGAAAGGTGTGTAAAAAGGGTCCGAAGGATCATTGGGGACCCGAGTCACCCCAACCACAAACTGATCCAGCTGCTGCAATCCGGGAAAGAGTACCGCAGCATAAAAGCCAGGACCAACAGTCTGGGACAGCTTCATCCACCAGGCCATCAGACTGATAAACTCACACTGATTTTAGTGTATTCTATGTTACACTGACTGCAGAATTTATTATAAATTGTTATAAATTACTATGATTGCATATTTAGGTGGAGATGAAACAAAGATTTTTACTCCTCATGTATGTGAAGGACATAAGAAATAAGGTCTATTCAATTCATTTAGACCGTGATGCAACTGGGCAGGATATTTTCAACAGTAGATCTGTAGAAATTTGTTGTAGTTTTGGAAGAAAAACTAAGCCTCCTTAACCACTCCTAAGAAAAAGACCTGTCCGGAACAGGCCACCTGATATGTAAATACCTAATAATTTAAAGCTGCTGAATCTCTCCACTGCTGATTCCCCAATATAGACTGGCACATGTTCATCCTCCTTCCTGCTCCTGAAGTCAACAATTAGTTACTTAGTTTTGCTGACACTGGGCTCGATGTTGTTTTTGCACCACCACCTGACTATAAGCTGACTCATTGCTGCTTATGATTCATCCAACAACAGAAGTGCTGCTGGAAAATTTGAAGATAGCAGTGGAGCTGAGCTTAGCCACACGGGGGGGGGGGGGGGGGGGGGGGGGGGGTGTGGTGTCTGTGTCTGTGTCTGTGGAGAGCAGAGCAGGGGGCTAACCGCACGACCTTGAGGTGCCCCTGTGTGGATGATCAGCAAGGAGGTGATTTGAGGTCTGCCAATGAGAAAGTTGAGTATCCAGTTGCAGAGGGAGGTCCAAAGGTTAAGGTCTGTAAGCTTGATGATGAGTTTGGATGGGATGATTCTGTTGAACACTGAACGGTAGTCAATAAGCAGCAGCCTGTGGTACAATTTCCTGCTGTTTAGATGGTCCAGAGCAGAATAAAGAGCCAGAGAAATCATTTCCACATGCGTGAGTGATCAGTTCATTCATGGTTCCCTTGCAGAGTTTTTGCACCCTTTTCATAATGCAAAAACTATGCCTGTGACATTATTCATGCAACCCCTTCCTTTGGTCATTCCACTATAATCTTCACTGCTTATTCTGAGCCTTTAAATCAGTTGATTTCATTACTCCTTCTAAATCAATGGATTAAAAATAAGTTTAATATGCTGCTTTCCAGAAATAATGAATTCACTATTTACATTACGCATTGAAGTTCTATTGGCACTTAAAAGATGAAAGGATTTAAGATCAACAATATGAATGCAAAACTGGAGACAATGTAAGGATTAAAGCACATGAAATGACATGGCAGCGAGGAAGTCCACCCCTCCTGCGAATGACCAGGTGCTGTGTCTCACCGGGCCGATGTGAGAAGAACCCTGTGCAGGGTCAACCCACAGAAGGATGCTGGACCAGACAACATTCCTGGCAGAGTGCTCAGAGGATGTGCAGACCAGCTAGCAGATGTTCTCACTGACGTCTTCAACATCTCCCTGAGCAGTGCCACCATTTCAACGTGCTTCAAGGCCACCACCATCGTCCCCGTGCCGAAGAAGTCTTCAGTGTCCTGCCTAAATGACTACCGTCCCGTTGTGCTCACATCCATCATCATGAAGTGTTTCGAGAGGCTCGTCATGAGGCATATCAAAACCCTGCTGCCCCCCTCACTGGACCCTCTGCAGTTTGTGTACCGTCCCAACCGCTCAACAGATGACACCATTGCCACCACCCTCCACCTGGCCCTAACCCACCTGGACAAAAAAGACATGTATGTTTGAATGGCAACACAAGTGAATCTGCAGATGCTGGAAATAAATAAAAACACAAAATGCTGGTAGAACTCAGCAGGCCAGACAGCATCTATGGGAGGCAGTAGTGACGTTTCAGGCCAAAACCCTTCATCAGGAGTGAAGTAACATGGGATGGTCGAGGGGGGATAAGAAGTGGGGGGAGGGATAAAATAGAGAGCTGGGAAGTGATAGGCTGGAGGGTAATGGGCTGGGGGAAGGTGGAGAATTATGGGAAATAAAAGAGAAAGAAAGGTAGGGCTGGGGGGAGATTGTAGTGAGGGGGGGAAAGAGACAGATATAGAACCAGACTAAAATTATAGATAGGGATGGTGTAAGGGGGGGTGGTAGGGGTATCAACGGAGGTCTGTCTGTCATCGCTTTGGCTTGGTGTTTCATTATTCTACTTATATACTCTCCTCTACTGGTGATGTACCACAGCTTTTCCTTTGGAAAACAAAGAAACAGAATGTGGTGGCAGTTGCTCACATTAACTCATTTAGAGATATTCCCATTATTCTACCCATCCGTCCTGCATTTTTTTTTTAAATAAGAACATATAACATAGAACATAGGCATCTACAGCACATTACAGGCTCTTCAGCCCACGATGTTGTGCCAACCATGTAACCTACTCTAGAAACTGCTTAGAATTTCTTACCACATAGCCCTCTATTTTTCTAAGCTCAATGTACCAATCTAAGAGTCTCTTTGAAGTCCCTATTGTATCCACCTCCACCACCGTTGCTGGCAGTACATCCCACACACCTACCACTCCCTGTGTGAATACTCTGTGTGCATGGTATTATTCTGGTATTTTTCAGGATCCTAGTGACCCTTCCAGAAGAAATACCAGAGTAATATCATTCACAAACCCATAAGGAAGCTCAATTCACAGCTTACGCGGGTTAAAGAAGACCTGGGACCAGGACGGCTAGAGTTTACAGGATTCCCTGTGAATGCGGATCAGTCTATATTGGCCAGACGGGGAACACGGTCGAAACCCATATCAAGGAACACAGACGGTGCATCCGAGTTACCCAGAGGAATTGGCGATAGCAGAACACTGCACTTGCAATGGCTATTGGATTGACTTTGACGGCATAAAACTACTGTGCCACACCAATGGGTTTTGGGACCACTTGGTGAAGGAAGCCATTGAAATACAATTAGAGGAAAAGAAGTTTTTCAAAGACAAAGGTCTACTCTAAGTAAGAACTGGAATTTGATTGTAAACAAGGTGGGACAGTGGAAACCAGATCAGATGAAGACTAACCAATCAGAAGGGACAGATGACAGAGGTATTAATACTACAGGACTAGACATGCCCAGGCATTTTCCCTGATGAAGGTGGCAAAGTTTGTCATCGAAACAACGGTTAAAATTGATAGCAATAGCTGGCTGGAAGCGCAAGAAAAGTTTGTTTGTTATATACACCAAGAAAGCACTAGATCCTTTTTCACTGACTTGTTTTTCTTTCTTTTCTGGTTATGACAAAGAGTTCCAGACCCGAAGCATTATCTGCTTCCCTTTCCTCAGATGCCGCCTGATCTGCTGAATATTAGCCCTGATTTCTGTCTCCCACTGCAGATTTCCCATTTCTTATGCTCCTGCTTGGTTTGTGTCATCGAGTCATAGAGTTATCCAGCATTGAAATGGGCCTTTCAGCCCAACTCTTCCATACCAACCAAGTTGTCTAGCTGAGCTAGACTTGAGCTAGATATTTGCGACTTCTGACCCATATCCTTCTAAACTTTTCCTGTAGATGCTCCTGTCTAAATGTCTTTTAAATGTAGTGATTACACCCACCTCTATAGCTTCCTCTGGCAGTTCAATCTGTATTCCCATCCCCCTCCATGTGAAAATTGCTCCTTAGGTCCTCTTTAAATATTTTTCCCTGAACTTAAACTCCACTACTAAAGAAAAAAAATGACTGTGGACACTCGCCTCCCTGCCATTGAGAACATCTGTAAAAGATGATGCCTCAAAAAAGCAGCATCCATTATAAAAGATCCCTCCCACCCAGGACTTGTCCTCTTCTCATTGCTTCTATCAAAAAGGAGGTACAGGAGTCTGAAGAGACACACATTCAACATTTTAGGGACAGCTTCTTCCCCTCTGCCATCAGATTTCTGAATGGGCAATTAACCCATGAACACAACCTCACAATACTTTTGCTCTCTTTTTGAGCTACTTATTTAATTTTTAAATATACTTCATATAATTCATAATATAGTGATGTATTGCTGCTGCAAAACAACAAATTTCACGACATATGTCATTGATAATAAACCCGATTCTGGCCATTCGCTTCATAAGCCCCTCGTGGTTTAATACAAGGTCAACCCTCGACCTCCTATACTCCAGGAAAAGAAGCTACCAGCCTGCCCAGTCTCGACTTAACAACCAAGCTGCCCAGTCACAGCAACATCCTCACAAACCTTTCCTGCACCTTTTCAGTTTAATGACATCCTTTCCAGAGCTGTGTGATAAGAACTGCGCAGAATACTCCAAGTGTGGTCTCACCATTGATTTGCACAGTTGTAACATGATGTCATAATGATTGTACTCAAGAGAGATACACTTGAGAATTATTCTTTAAAGTGCTGTTAATGTATTCTAACATGGGTGGCATGACATGCAGACTGGACACTCACAAAATAGGAGCAGGGGTGGACAACCAGTCCCCTTAGGCCTGTCCACCATTCTATATGATCATGGCTAATAAAACTGAGCATCTTTCCAGTCTGAAAGGGACACATTTATTCTACACACCTTCCATTAATGGTTCTTGAGTACTAACCACAGTGAAAATGCTATCAGGTTTTTCTCTCCCTTTAGGACATTGAATCCAATTGTTCGGCCTTAAACGCAGATCAGATCAAGTGTTGAACATTCATATTGGATTTACTGCTGTCCTGCAAAAAGTTAAACGTATAGGATCAGGTAGCAAGTTAAAGCTGTTGTAGGGCAGGAAATGAATGAACTAACACAACCTTCAACAACACCCTTTTCTAACTTACACTATATTGAGAAGAATTCCAGGAATGAGAATCTTCAGACATGCTGTTACCTGAACTTGAGTAAAAATGAAAGTAACTTCAGTTTAACTAGGAACCAGTTAAAGGGATTTATCCCCCCTTGTTCAATCCCTTCCCACCTATGTTCGTGACACTTCACACTTTGAGTTTTTTCAATGATTTTAAGTTCTCTGGCCCCCACCGCCTTATTTTCACCATGGACCTCCACCCCCAACCAGGAAGGTCTCAAAGCTCTCCGCTCCTTTTTGGATCCCAGACCTAACCAGTTCCCCTCTACCACTGCTCTCCTCCGTCTAGCAGAATTAGCCCTTACTCTCAATAATTTCTCCCTTGGCTCCTCTCACTTCCTCCAAACCAAAGGTGTAGCCATGGGCACCTGCATGGGTCCCAGCTATTCCTGCCTTTTTGTTGGCTTTGTGGAACAGTCCATGTTCCAAGCCTATACAGGTTGTCCCCCTCTTTTCCTTTGCTACTTCGACGATTGTGTTGGCGCTGTCTCCTGCACACATGCTGAGCTCATCGACTTCATTAACTTTGCCTCCAACTTTCACCCTGCCCTCAAATTTACCTGGTCCATTCCCTTCCCTTTCTTGATCTTTCCATCTCCATCTCTGGAGACGGCTTATCTACTGATATCTACTATAAGCCTGCACACAGCTCACAGCTACCTGGACTATTCCTCTTCCCACCCTGTCTCTTGCAAAAATGATGGCATGAACATTGATTACTCCAACTTCCATTAATGCCCCTCCTCCCCTTCTTACCCCATCCCTGACTTATGTATTTCCCCCCCTCCTTTTTTCCCTCTCTCTGCCCATCACTCTTTGCCTGTTCTCCATCTCCCTCTGGTGCTGCCCTGCCCCTTTCTCTCTCCCTAGGCCTCCTGTCCCATGATCCTTTCCCTTCTCCAGCTCTGTATCTCTTTTGCCAAGCACCTTTCCAGCTCTTAGCTTTATCCCTTCCCCTCCGGTCTTCTCCTATCATTTCGGATTTCCCCCTCCCCCTCCTACTTTCAAATCTCTTACTATCTTTCCTTTCAGTTAGTCCTGACGAAGTGTCTCGGCCCGAAACGTCGACAGCGCTTCTCCCTATAGATGCTGCTTGGCCTGCTGCGTTCCACCAGCATTTTGTGTGTGTTGCTTGAATTTCCAGTATCTGCAGATTCCCTTGTGTTATCATTTAAAGGGACCTTCCTTTTCTTTTATCATATTGTAGGCAAGGATGACCCCAGCATTATTCTGAGCAGAGAATATTGAGAGTCTGCTGTAATAAATATTGGCACACCCAGACAGAAAGAGGAGAAATGGGAGAAAGAGGAGAAATGAGAAATGGGTCTTTGTTTCAGATTACATCCAGTTAGTGTTGTATTAGAAAATGGAATGTGGTTGGCAAACCGCAGTGATTGTACCAGCTTGATTGGTTGATGAAGTTCATTGCCTGTCACCACACTAATAGAAAATCATTATTTTTGCACAGTAGGATCACATCTGATTGGCTGAAGAGAGATATAAAGAATGGCCAGCAGAAAGTGGAAGGGATGATGGGAGAAAATAAAGCAAGAGACCTGTTCCACTAACATTTAATAGCAAAACAACATCAGGATGAACATCGGCTCTGCTGCAAGTTTGAGTTTGCCAATGACTATCATCATTATTGTTCTATTTATTCTCTTAGAGATTTTCCTAACAGTTTAAAGTTTCATAAATAAATATTGTTATGGTCATTCCTAGGAATTCTCATGGTGAATTCTGAGTTCTGTGTCTCAATATCAATTTGGATTGCATCCTGTTCTTTAATAGTCACTTGTGGAGGATTGGTTGGTAACTTGTATCTCTGACTCTTGTTTGGTCCATATGTTCTAACTCCCTAGATGGTTGCCATTTTGTCTATAAGAGCTTCCCTGTATTTGTTGTTGAATCTTTCCTTTAATTTCCAGCTCCAACTCCTTCTATGTCATTTCCAAGTTTTGACCTTGACACACCTGCTTGGAGCAACTTCTCTGATTTCTGAGGTGAAATTCAGCTCTGGTTTATTGACTTCCTCTACCATTCCCTGTAAATTGGGCTGTACAGCCTAATGAGTATAACCCATCCTGCTGGGGATTATCATTCAGCAGGGAGGGGAATTGTCCTGAATGTTGGAAGAAATTATGCAATCCAGAATCTCACTGAATAATTGAATAATAAAAGTCAATTATCCATTCATGGTTTTATCAACATTTCATTTAATGCTTGGACTGAATATTGGGTCATACAAATATGAATGAGATTCATTGGGATCGCAGAATGTTAACAGAAACCAATTCCTCTGACAGGCTGTGAAGTCCATTACAAATGCCGATTTGCACTTTGGAAGAACAAACCAGGGTAGAACTTGCACAGTGAATGGTGAGGTGCTGAGGTGTGCTATAGAACAAAGGAACATGGGAACATATATCCATAATTCCTTACAAGTGGTATCACAGGTGATAGGGTCATAGAGAAAGCCTGTGGCATATTGGCCTTCAAAAGTCAGGATATTGAGTGTAGGAGTTGGAATATTATGTTGAAGTTACATCAGACTTTGATGAGACCAAATTTGGAGTATTTTGTGTAGTTTTGATCACCTTCCTACATAAAAGATACAATAAGTTTGAAAGAGTGCAGAGGATAATTACACAGATGTTGCCAAGAATTGAGGAGCTGAGTTACAAGGATAGGAATTTATTCACTGGAGCACAGGAGGGTGAGGGAGATCTTAATAGAGGATAACAAAATTATTAAGGTAAAGACAGAGTGAATGCAAGCAGGCTTTTTCCAATGATATTGGGTGAGATGAGAGCTAGAAGTCATTGCTTAAGGGGGAAAAGTGAAATATTTAAGGAGTGTCTGAGGGTGGTGCGAGTATAGAATGTGCTGCCAGTGGAAGTTGTAGATGTGGGTTCAATTATAACACTCAAGAGAAGCTTGGATAGGTACATGGATGAGAGAGGTATGGAGGGCTATGGTCTGGATGCAGGAAGATGGGACTAGGCACAAAACTAGGCCAGCTTGGACTAGATGGATCGAAGGGCCTGCTTATGTGTTACAGTGCTCTGTGACTAAGATTTCTCCATAGCTTCCTCTGTCATGGTGGACAGTCCCATTGGCTATCACACTGTTGTATTTACATCCACAGTGATGAAGTATTTTCAGAAGTTGATGATAATCAGCTCCTGTCTGAGAGCCAACTTGGATCTGCTCCAATTTGCTTACCGGAGCAACAGATCCTCAGCAGATGCCACCTCATTGACTTTTCACTCAATCCTGGAACATCCAGAGAGCAAAGATGCTCTTATATCAGGATTCTGTTCATCGACTACAGCTCAGCATTTAATACTATTAGCCCCTCAACACTAATCAATAAACTCCAAGACCTTGGCCTCAATACCTGTGGTGAACAACATATACCTGTCTGGACATGCCCCTCTGCTGACTGCTCCTGTGGCTCCTCCCACAGACCCCTGTATAAAGACGATTGGAGGCACTGCTCCCCCCTCAGTCTCCAGGATGTTGTGTGATACCTCAAGTCAGGCCGGAAACAGCACAACCACCGTGTGCTGTTACTTACCATGTACAACTTTATATTGAAATAGAAATAGAGACATAGGAACAGAATTAGGCCATTCAGCCCATCATGTCTACTCTGCCATTTCATGTCTGATCCATTTTTCTTCTTAGCCCCAATCTCCTGCCTTCCCCTCGTGTTGCTTCAAGAATCTATCAACCTCTGCCTTAAATATACATAAATACTTGGCCTCCAGAGCTGCCTATGGCAACAAATTCCACAGAATTACCAATCTCTGGCAAAAGAGAATCCACCTCATCCCTGTTCTAAAAGGACGCCCCTCTATTCGGAGGTTGTCTCCTCTGGTCTTAGACACTCCTACCATAGGAAACATCCTCTCTACACCCACTCCATCAAGGCCTTGATTTAGAATTAAACTTTCTTTTTTCTCAGTCAGACTTATACAGAATCCCTTTGACCGACATGGCTCAGAAGAATAATTTTTTTTTCCAGAGCAATGAGATACAAGTTTCTGTTTACATGGCGACGAAGACACTGCAATAAAAACTGACCTGGCCAGCCACATAGTACATTTCTTTACATGTATTGCTTTATTGCTTCTAATTTAATTATAGATTTGTTGAAACACACGCTTGAACAGGATACGGTTTTACAGAATCAGGATCTGTGTGTTGCCTTAACATTGGTATAGCAGATGTCACATAGGGCATCTCCTGTTTAGCTGGGTTCTTTGTATTCTTAGTATTGTTTGCACAAAATGCAATAAAAGCTAATTCCTACAAACTGATGTTGAATACCCTAGTTGATTCTGCTACACAAAAACTACACATATGAACTCAACTACTCTTGCAGGGTACAGACTTAACTTGCATAATCAGCCTAACTGAATGAGATTGACAATACTGAATTTTGGAAAGCTCAGCTTAACTTCGGAGCATGTCTTGTGTCGGAAAGTTTTCGGAAATTTAATCCTCAAACAAGCCACAGCATGTAAACCCATATTTCCTGCCAGACAACTTTTTATACTATATCTTAACATTGCTTATACATTACTATATAATGGTTTTCTCATATACACTGTTTTTTTAAAACAATTTTTACAAAAAAAAAACAGAATTGGAACAAAAAAAACACAAAATCTATTTTAGTGCAAAGTGATCGAATTCTTGAAGGGAAGAAGCTGTTCAACTACCAAATGGTTGAAGGGAAGTAGTTGTTCTTAGCCTGATATTGTCATGAGGGGGGTGTTGGGAGCTGACGCAAAAGCAAGACACAGACACTGAAGAACTAGGGAGAGGACTAGGTGTATCAAGGAAGCAAGGGAAATGGGGAAGAAAGAATGCTGGACATGACACAGGCCCTGGACAAGACAAGGAGTCCAGGAGTGGGCTCGAACTTAACTAGAATAGTGGAACCAGGACATGGAACTGGGAACAGGGAGCTAGGAACTAGGAACCTGGACTAGGACTCCAAGCCAGAGACCGGACAAGAACCCAGAACCTGGGTCTTGACTTGGGCTCCGGACCCCAGAACTAGGCGAGGACATGACGAGGCTTGGGTTCTTCGAGGCTTGGGTATGGACTCCGAGCCAGAGACTGGGCAAGGACCCAGAACCTGGGTCTTGACTCGGGCTCAGATCCAGAACCAGGCGAGGACAAGACGCGGCTACAGGATGAGGAGAGGCAACAGGACTGGATGAGAGACTCCTGGACAGGACAAGGGAACCCCAGCACATGACGAGGGAACCCCAGCACCAGGCTGGGTAAGGTACTCCTGGACTGGGTGAGGCCCATGGACAAGACGAGAACACAAAGCCATGGCTTGGACAGGTGAAAGTTCTTGGACATGGCTAGGACTGGATGAGACCCTGAAGCCTTGACTTGGTTGAGGAAGGGACAGGAACATGGAACACAGAGCTGGGACCCCTCCTTGGGTACAGGACATAGGGCCAAGACTCAGAGCCAGGACCCTTCCCTGGGTACAGGACGTAGGCTGGGACTCATCACACAGAATGCAGAATACAAGGAGACGGTTTTCAACATAAGGTAGCAGCAGACAGCCAGACCTACCTAGCGAAGGCGTGGACACAGACAGTTCCCAACACTAGGTAGTAGCAGACAGCCAGACCTACCTAGCAAAGGCGTGGACACAGAGGTAGTTCAAAACAACAAAAGACAGTTCCTTATCTTGCTCCGGTGGTTGAACTTGACAGCGGTGAAGGCAAGGGTTACAGGCGAGGTGAGGCTCCAGGAGGAAGTTGAAGGGAACAGATACAGACAGGAACAATCCAGCCACAAGAGGCTGAATCCTGAAGCTATTTATGAAGCCAGCCCAAACAAGAATCAGCTGCCTCAACAGAAACTGGGGAAAACTGGAAAACCTGGAATAAGGAGCCTGGACTGGACCGTGAACCGGAATACAGATTTCATGGACCGGACTTTGACAGATATTTTGAGCCTTAAGGCTTCTAAACCTCCTGCCTGATGGTAGATGGAGAAGATGGCATGCTCTGGTGGGGGGTGGGGGGGATCTCTGATGATAGCTCAGCAGGCCAGGCTGCATCTATAGGGAGAAGCGCTGTCGACGTTTTGGGCCGAGTCCCTTCGTCAAGATGAACCGAAAGGAATGATAGTAAGAGATTTGAAAGTAGTGGGGGGAGGGGGAAATGAGAAATGATAAGAGAAGACTGGAGGGGGTGGGATGAAGCTAAGAGCTGGAAAGGTGATTGGTGAAAGTGGTACAGAGCTAGAGAAGGGAAAGGATCATGGGACAGGAGGCCTCAGGAGAAAGAAAGGAGGGGGGGGAGCACCAGAGGGAGATGGAGAACAGGCAAACAACTGAATATGTCAGGGATGGGGTAAGAAGGGGAGGAGGGGCATTAACAGAAGTTAGAGAAGTCAATGTTCATGTCATCAGGTTGGAGGCTACCCAGCTGGTATATAAGGTGTTGTTCCTCCAACCTGAGTTTGGATTCATTTTAACAATAGAGGAGGCCATGGATAGACATTTCAGAATGGGAATGGGACGTGGAATTAAAATGTGTGGCCACTGGGAGATCCTGCTTTCTCTGGCGGACCGAGCGTAGGTGTTCAGTGAAACAGTCTGCCAGTCTGCGTTGGGTCTCACCAATATATAAAAGGCCACACCGGGAGCACCGGACGCAGTATACCACACCAGCCGACTCACAGGTGAAGTGTCGCCTCACCTGGAAGGACTGTCTGGGGCCCTGAATGGTGGTGAGGGAGGAAGTGATAGGGCAGGTGTAGCACATGTTCTGTTTACAAGGATAAGTGCCAGGAGGGAGATCAGTGGGAAGGGATGGGGGGGGGGGGGGAACGAGTGGACAAGGGAGTCGCATAGGGAGTGATCCCTGTGAAAAGCAGAAAGCGGGGGGAGGAAAAAATGTGCATGGTAGTGGGATCCCGTTGGAGGTGGCGGAAGTTACGGAGAATTATACGTTGGACCTGGAGGCTGGTGGGGTGGTAGGTAAGGACAAGGGAACCCTATCCCGAGTGGGGTGGTGGGTGGATGGGGTGAGGGCAGATGTGCGGGAAATGGGAGAGATGTGTTTGAGAGCAGAGTTGATGGTGGACGAAGGGAAGCCCCCATTCCAGGACGAAGGAGATGTCTTCCTTTTTTAAACAAAGGGATTTCACTTCCATTAATGCCCCTCCTCCCCTTCTTACCCCATCCCTGACATATTTAGTTGTTTGCCTGTTCTCCATCTCCCTCTGGTGTTCCCCCCCCCCTCCTTTCTTTCTCCTGAGGCCTCCCGTCCCATGATCCTTTCCCTTCTCCAGCTCTGTATCACTTTCACCAATCACCTTTCCAGCTCTTAGCTTCATCCCACCCCCTCCGGTCTTCTCCTATCATTTCGCATTTCCCCCTCCCCCTCCTACTTTCAAATCTCTTACTATCTTTCCTTTCAGTTAGTCCTGACGAAGTGTCTCGGCCCGAAACGTTGACAGCGCTTCTCCCTATAGATGCTGCTTGGCCTGCTGCGTTCCACCAGCATTTTGTGTGTGTTGCTTGAATTTCCAGTATCTGCAGATTCCCTTGTGTTATCATTTAAAGGGACCTTCCTTTTCTTTTATCATATTGTAGGCAAGGATGACCCCAGCATTATTCTGAGCAGAGAATATTGAGAGTCTGCTGTAATAAATATTGGCACACCCAGACAGAAAGAGGAAAAATGGGAGAAAGAGGAGAAATGAGAAATGGGTCTTTGTTTCAGATTACATCCAGTTAGTGTTGTATTAGAAAATGGAATGTGGTTGGCAAACCGCAGTGATTGTACCAGCTTGATTGGTTGATGAAGTTCATTGCCTGTCACCACACTAATAGAAAATCATTATTTTTGCACAGTAGGATCACATCTGATTGGCTGAAGAGAGATATAAAGAATGGCCAGCAGAAAGTGGAAGGGATGATGGGAGAAAATAAAGCAAGAGACCTGTTCCACTAACATTTAATAGCAAAACAACATCAGGATGAACATCGGCTCTGCTGCAAGTTTGAGTTTGCCAATGACTATCATCATTATTGTTCTATTTATTCTCTTAGAGATTTTCCTAACAGTTTAAAGTTTCATAAATAAATATTGTTATGGTCATTCCTAGGAATTCTCATGGTGAATTCTGAGTTCTGTGTCTCAATATCAATTTGGATTGCATCCTGTTCTTTAATAGTCACTTGTGGAGGATTGGTTGGTAACTTGTATCTCTGACTCTTGTTTGGTCCATATGTTCTAACTCCCTAGATGGTTGCCATTTTGTCTATAAGAGCTTCCCTGTATTTGTTGTTGAATCTTTCCTTTAATTTCCAGCTCCAACTCCTTCTATGTCATTTCCAAGTTTTGACCTTGACACACCTGCTTGGAGCAACTTCTCTGATTTCTGAGGTGAAATTCAGCTCTGGTTTATTGACTTCCTCTACCATTCCCTGTAAATTGGGCTGTACAGCCTAATGAGTATAACCCATCCTGCTGGGGATTATCATTCAGCAGGGAGGGGAATTGTCCTGAATGTTGGAAGAAATTATGCAATCCAGAATCTCACTGAATAATTGAATAATAAAAGTCAATTATCCATTCATGGTTTTATCAACATTTCATTTAATGCTTGGACTGAATATTGGGTCATACAAATATGAATGAGATTCATTGGGATCGCAGAATGTTAACAGAAACCAATTCCTCTGACAGGCTGTGAAGTCCATTACAAATGCCGATTTGCACTTTGGAAGAACAAACCAGGGTAGAACTTGCACAGTGAATGGTGAGGTGCTGAGGTGTGCTATAGAACAAAGGAACATGGGAACATATATCCATAATTCCTTACAAGTGGTATCACAGGTGATAGGGTCATAGAGAAAGCCTGTGGCATATTGGCCTTCAAAAGTCAGGATATTGAGTGTAGGAGTTGGAATATTATGTTGAAGTTACATCAGACTTTGATGAGACCAAATTTGGAGTATTTTGTGTAGTTTTGATCACCTTCCTACATAAAAGATACAATAAGTTTGAAAGAGTGCAGAGGATAATTACACAGATGTTGCCAAGAATTGAGGAGCTGAGTTACAAGGATAGGAATTTATTCACTGGAGCACAGGAGGGTGAGGGAGATCTTAATAGAGGATAACAAAATTATTAAGGTAAAGACAGAGTGAATGCAAGCAGGCTTTTTCCAATGATATTGGGTGAGATGAGAGCTAGAAGTCATTGCTTAAGGGGGAAAAGTGAAATATTTAAGGAGTGTCTGAGGGTGGTGCGAGTATAGAATGTGCTGCCAGTGGAAGTTGTAGATGTGGGTTCAATTATAACACTCAAGAGAAGCTTGGATAGGTACATGGATGAGAGAGGTATGGAGGGCTATGGTCTGGATGCAGGAAGATGGGACTAGGCACAAAACTAGGCCAGCTTGGACTAGATGGATCGAAGGGCCTGCTTATGTGTTACAGTGCTCTGTGACTAAGATTTCTCCATAGCTTCCTCTGTCATGGTGGACAGTCCCATTGGCTATCACACTGTTGTATTTACATCCACAGTGATGAAGTATTTTCAGAAGTTGATGATAATCAGCTCCTGTCTGAGAGCCAACTTGGATCTGCTCCAATTTGCTTACCGGAGCAACAGATCCTCAGCAGATGCCACCTCATTGACTTTTCACTCAATCCTGGAACATCCAGAGAGCAAAGATGCTCTTATATCAGGATTCTGTTCATCGACTACAGCTCAGCATTTAATACTATTAGCCCCTCAACACTAATCAATAAACTCCAAGACCTTGGCCTCAATACCTGTGGTGAACAACATATACCTGTCTGGACATGCCCCTCTGCTGACTGCTCCTGTGGCTCCTCCCACAGACCCCTGTATAAAGACGATTGGAGGCACTGCTCCCCCCTCAGTCTCCAGGATGTTGTGTGATACCTCAAGTCAGGCCGGAAACAGCACAACCACCGTGTGCTGTTACTTACCATGTACAACTTTATATTGAAATAGAAATAGAGACATAGGAACAGAATTAGGCCATTCAGCCCATCATGTCTACTCTGCCATTTCATGTCTGATCCATTTTTCTTCTTAGCCCCAATCTCCTGCCTTCCCCTCGTGTTGCTTCAAGAATCTATCAACCTCTGCCTTAAATATACATAAATACTTGGCCTCCAGAGCTGCCTATGGCAACAAATTCCACAGAATTACCAATCTCTGGCAAAAGAGAATCCACCTCATCCCTGTTCTAAAAGGACGCCCCTCTATTCGGAGGTTGTCTCCTCTGGTCTTAGACACTCCTACCATAGGAAACATCCTCTCTACACCCACTCCATCAAGGCCTTGATTTAGAATTAAACTTTCTTTTTTCTCAGTCAGACTTATACAGAATCCCTTTGACCGACATGGCTCAGAAGAATAATTTTTTTTTCCAGAGCAATGAGATACAAGTTTCTGTTTACATGGCGACGAAGACACTGCAATAAAAACTGACCTGGCCAGCCACATAGTACATTTCTTTACATGTATTGCTTTATTGCTTCTAATTTAATTATAGATTTGTTGAAACACACGCTTGAACAGGATACGGTTTTACAGAATCAGGATCTGTGTGTTGCCTTAACATTGGTATAGCAGATGTCACATAGGGCATCTCCTGTTTAGCTGGGTTCTTTGTATTCTTAGTATTGTTTGCACAAAATGCAATAAAAGCTAATTCCTACAAACTGATGTTGAATACCCTAGTTGATTCTGCTACACAAAAACTACACATATGAACTCAACTACTCTTGCAGGGTACAGACTTAACTTGCATAATCAGCCTAACTGAATGAGATTGACAATACTGAATTTTGGAAAGCTCAGCTTAACTTCGGAGCATGTCTTGTGTCGGAAAGTTTTCGGAAATTTAATCCTCAAACAAGCCACAGCATGTAAACCCATATTTCCTGCCAGACAACTTTTTATACTATATCTTAACATTGCTTATACATTACTATATAATGGTTTTCTCATATACACTGTTTTTTTAAAACAATTTTTACAAAAAAAAAACAGAATTGGAACAAAAAAAACACAAAATCTATTTTAGTGCAAAGTGATCGAATTCTTGAAGGGAAGAAGCTGTTCAACTACCAAATGGTTGAAGGGAAGTAGTTGTTCTTAGCCTGATATTGTCATGAGGGGGGTGTTGGGAGCTGACGCAAAAGCAAGACACAGACACTGAAGAACTAGGGAGAGGACTAGGTGTATCAAGGAAGCAAGGGAAATGGGGAAGAAAGAATGCTGGACATGACACAGGCCCTGGACAAGACAAGGAGTCCAGGAGTGGGCTCGAACTTAACTAGAATAGTGGAACCAGGACATGGAACTGGGAACAGGGAGCTAGGAACTAGGAACCTGGACTAGGACTCCAAGCCAGAGACCGGACAAGAACCCAGAACCTGGGTCTTGACTTGGGCTCCGGACCCCAGAACTAGGCGAGGACATGACGAGGCTTGGGTTCTTCGAGGCTTGGGTATGGACTCCGAGCCAGAGACTGGGCAAGGACCCAGAACCTGGGTCTTGACACGGGCTCAGATCCAGAACCAGGCGAGGACAAGACGCGGCTACAGGATGAGGAGAGGCAACAGGACTGGATGAGAGACTCCTGGACAGGACAAGGGAACCCCAGCACATGACGAGGGAACCCCAGCACCAGGCTGGGTAAGGTACTCCTGGACTGGGTGAGGCCCATGGACAAGACGAGAACACAAAGCCATGGCTTGGACAGGTGAAAGTTCTTGGACATGGCTAGGACTGGATGAGACCCTGAAGCCTTGACTTGGTTGAGGAAGGGACAGGAACATGGAACACAGAGCTGGGACCCCTCCTTGGGTACAGGACATAGGGCCAAGACTCAGAGCCAGGACCCTTCCCTGGGTACAGGACGTAGGCTGGGACTCATCACACAGAATGCAGAATACAAGGAGACGGTTTTCAACATAAGGTAGCAGCAGACAGCCAGACCTACCTAGCGAAGGCGTGGACACAGACAGTTCCCAACACTAGGTAGTAGCAGACAGCCAGACCTACCTAGCAAAGGCGTGGACACAGAGGTAGTTCAAAACAACAAAAGACAGTTCCTTATCTTGCTCCGGTGGTTGAACTTGACAGCGGTGAAGGCAAGGGTTACAGGCGAGGTGAGGCTCCAGGAGGAAGTTGAAGGGAACAGATACAGACAGGAACAATCCAGCCACAAGAGGCTGAATCCTGAAGCTATTTATGAAGCCAGCCCAAACAAGAATCAGCTGCCTCAACAGAAACTGGGGAAAACTGGAAAACCTGGAATAAGGAGCCTGGACTGGACCGTGAACCGGAATACAGATTTCATGGACCGGACTTTGACAGATATTTTGAGCCTTAAGGCTTCTAAACCTCCTGCCTGATGGTAGATGGAGAAGATGGCATGCTCTGGTGGGGGGTGGGGGGGATCTCTGATGATAGCTCAGCAGGCCAGGCTGCATCTATAGGGAGAAGCGCTGTCGACGTTTTGGGCCGAGTCCCTTCGTCAAGATGAACCGAAAGGAATGATAGTAAGAGATTTGAAAGTAGTGGGGGGAGGGGGAAATGAGAAATGATAAGAGAAGACTGGAGGGGGTGGGATGAAGCTAAGAGCTGGAAAGGTGATTGGTGAAAGTGATACAGAGCTGGAGAAGGGAAAGGATCATGGGACAGGAGGCCTCAGGAGAAAGAAAGGAGGGGGGGGGAGCACCAGAGGGAGATGGAGAACAGGCAAACAACTGAATATGTCAGGGATGGGGTAAGAAGGGGAGGAGGGGCATTAACAGAATTTAGAGAAGTCAATGTTCATGTCATCAGGTTGGAGGCTACCCAGCTGGTATATAAGGTGTTGTTCCTCCAACCTGAGTTTGGATTCATTTTAACAATAGAGGAGGCCATGGATAGACATTTCAGAATGGGAATGGGACGTGGAATTAAAATGTGTGGCCACTGGGAGATCCTGCTTTCTCTGGCGGACCGAGCGTAGGTGTTCAGTGAAACAGTCTGCCAGTCTGCGTTGGGTCTCACCAATATATAAAAGGCCACACTGGGAGCACCGGACGCAGTATACCACACCAGCCGACTCACAGGTGAAGTGTCGCCTCACCTGGAAGGACTGTCTGGGGCCCTGAATGGTGGTGAGGGAGGAAGTGATAGGGCAGGTGTAGCACATGTTCTGTTTACAAGGATAAGTGCCAGGAGGGAGATCAGTGGGAAGGGATGGGGGGGGGGGGAACGAGTGGACAAGGGAGTCGCATAGGGAGTGATCCCTGCGAAAAGCAGAAAGCGGGGGGAGGAAAAAATGTGCATGGTAGTGGGATCCCGTTGGAGGTGGCGGAAGTTACGGAGAATTATACGTTGGACCTGGAGGCTGGTGGGGTGGTAGGTAAGGACAAGGGAACCCTATCCCGAGTGGGGTGGTGGGTGGATGGGGTGAGGGCAGATGTGCGGGAAATGGGAGAGATGTGTTTGAGAGCAGAGTTGATGGTGGACGAAGGGAAGCCCCCATTCCAGGACGAAGGAGATGTCTTCCTTTTTTAAACAAAGGGATTTTACTTCCATTAATGCCCCTCCTCCCCTTCTTACCCCATCCCTGACATATTTAGTTGTTTGCCTGTTCTCCATCTCCCTCTGGTGTTCCCCCCCCCTCCTTTCTTTCTCCTGAGGCCTCCCGTCCCATGATCCTTTCCCTTCTCCAGCTCTGTATCACTTTCACCAATCACCTTTCCAGCTCTTAGCTTCATCCCACCCCCTCCGGTCTTCTCCTATCATTTCGCATTTCCCCCTCCCCCAACTACTTTCAAATCTCTTACTATCTTTCCTTTCAGTT
This sequence comes from Hypanus sabinus, assembly GCF_030144855.1. Classification (NCBI taxonomy): domain Eukaryota; kingdom Metazoa; phylum Chordata; class Chondrichthyes; order Myliobatiformes; family Dasyatidae; genus Hypanus; species Hypanus sabinus. The sequence continues at coordinate 43,996,350 of NC_082739.1, forward strand.
AGTCCTGACGAAGGGTCTCGGCCCGAAACGTCAACAGCGCTTCTCCCTATAGATGCTGCCTGGCCTGCTGTGTTCCACCAGCATTTTGTGTGTGTTGTTTGAATTTTCAGCATCTGCAGATTTCCTCTTTTTTGATGATAGCTGTTGCTTTCTTGAGACAGAGTCTTCTGTGGATGCATCAAGTGATGGGGAGGGATGTGCCCATGATGTACTGGGCAGAGTACACTTCTCTCTGCAGCTTCTGCATTTGAATTGCTGTAGCAGACCATTATACCACCAGTCAGGATACTTTCAACAGTAAATTGAATAAATACTTACTAATGCACATACTAACATGTAACTTGTATAAGTACTGGACTTATTACCTTACTGCCCCCAAAGTTCAAAGTAAATTTTATTACTCTCAAAGTAAGCATATGTCACCATATACTACCCTGTGATTAATTTTCTTGCAGGTGTTCATGGTAGAAGAAAGAAATACAAAATCAATGAAGACTACACACAAAGAGTGCCAAACAACCAACGTGCACAAGAAGACAATCTGTGCAAATACAAACAATAAATAAATAATACTGAGAACATAAATTATAGAATCCTTGAAAGTGAGTCCATAGGTTGTGGAATCATTTCAATGTTGATGTGAGTGATGTTGTCCAAGCTGTTCAGATGCCTGAAGGGTGATAATTGTTTCTAAATCTGGTGGCATTAATGTTGGAATACAGACAGATAGCTTTCCTCAGAAGGAAACCGATAGCCTGTTAGAGCAAGGACCTGAATGGCTCCTTAATCACTTCATAAATAATACAGACAGATAGCTTTCCTCAGAAGGAAACCGATAGCCTGTTAGAGCAAGGACCTGAATGGCTCCTTAATCACTTCATAAATAAGGTGGAATTTCACACAATTTTTTGCCAAAAGTAATTTGTGCATATGCAGATTGCACCTGTTAGCTTCAAAATAAGCAACATACTGAAATCAATGCTCGACATTCAGTTGACCAGCTTGGTTGGATAGGAATCAGGACTAGAAAGCCTGGGTGATTTCATACTGACTGCCCTGCATCAGCAGTGCCACAAACAAATTTAACAGCTGCATACCATTGCCTCAGTTCGGACAAAGATACTCATGACCTTGCAAGCTCATGTGACATGTTTCTCATCACTTCTGACTGGACAGCATGGGAATGATGGTGAATGTTTTTCTTAATAAACATTTGAATGTGTTTTTTTTTCTTTTTCTGCGCATCAACATGTCAAGGGATAATATTAAGTTTTCAGGTCCAGCATGATGCCATGTGTTTTGTGTTCAGTCCAAACCAATGTGGGGAACTTCCTGCTCTACTGTCAACTATTCCCCAAGTTCCCAAGAGGTTCTTGCTGAAGGAATCCAAACTTTAATCTTGATTTTACATCATGATGGATTTCACTGTTTCTGATGCTTCTCGTCTCTTAATGAGATTGACAATACTGAATTTCTGAAAGCTCAGACTACCTTCAGAAGCATCCCTTTAGGATTCTCCCTGCCATCCTTCCCACTCTCAGGCCAAATCCTAACCTCTCTCAGAGTTTTTTTCAGACCTCATCTTATTTCTTTCTTCTCATTGCCCCGGCTTTCAAAACCTGTGATCTTTTCCTACTTTACTCGCTGTCTGTCCTTTTTGAAGGTGAGGGTGCTTTCGATAATTATGCAAGAAGAAATCCGACTTGAGAAACAATGAAGGATAAAGCGTGTGTTCCAAGTGGCTCAGTTGCACTGAGGCAGAAGGGAGACAATCCTGTGTGCAATTGCCAAATAAACACTCCACCCCCACTTCCCCCTCCCCCGATTCCGGACTGCTTGCGCAATCCTTGCCCGAAAAAGGAATGTAATAAAATGAAAAAAAAAATCAAGAAAAATAATAGTGATCATTATGCAGAGATTTTCTCCCCTCCCCCAGAAAACTCCTCCCTCCACACTGACTATACAGTATTCCAGCAATACTTATTGGCGAAATGCTCTGATTTTTTCCCCCTTTCCACCCAACTCATCCGCGGGGTGGCGGCGGTAGGAAGTCAGTAACATTAACAAATTTTTCAATTTCAATGATAAACATTCTGCAAGATCGGAGGATTGATTACGCCTGTTTAAACCCGATTATTTCTGAGGAGTAGCAGATGAAAAGCTCACAGGATAAACATTTCGGGCTGTTTCTTTAAGAGAGTGTGAAACAGCTCTTTGCATCGCTCTTGCAGACACGCCGTTCTAGGCTCGACTTTCTGTTGTTCGGTACGGAGACTTACCGTGAGTACGTTCGTTCTTATTTTACTGTCGGCTCCTGCAAAACAAGTTAGTGATTCAGTGCATTTTGTCGAGATCTCCGGAGATGTAAACAGAAGCCTAATTTAATCTGCCACGGTTATATTTTTCCACTCCTTTTATTCTATTCCTACTCTCATACGCATCCCCTCTCTTCCCCCACGCCTTGTATATTCCGCCCCAGCTTCTCGTTCGTTTTCCAAGCCCTCCGCGCAGTCTGCATTGTGCTCTCCATTTTCCTCCCGGCTACACGCTGCTCTTCGACTTCGACCCTCCTTCCTTGTGTTTCTGCCGTCCAGAGCTCAGCCTTTTTCTCACTGCTATCGAACGCTCCCTCTTTCCACACATTTCTTACTCCCCAGTACGGCCCCATCTTTCCCAACTATGACACAATTCTTTGTTCTGAGACACAATCTGCATCGTTTTCCTCTGCTTGCCCGTTGCCTACAATTTGTCTCTTCCAAAATACCAGATGTAATCATAATGTTGTTTTGATCTTTTGTTTTTTAATTTTTGATTTTAATTTACCTCCTCTTTTGTTTTGTTTGGGTTCACACGTAACCTTATTCTGCAATGGGCAGCAATAAATGTCAGAAATTAGTTGGCTTCATGCTAAAGTATGTCTTGAAGAGACTGGGATCTTGAAAATAATTTAATATCCCATTGGGGACAGGGGTGAACTTATATTGTGACAATAGTCAAACTGTATAAGGATAAGGGGTCCCTTGAAAGGTTCTTATATGGCATATTTAGGAAAGTGAAATATATGGCATCTGGTAAGAGGATCATCAATTATAATGTGGTCAGGAGAACAAGTCTTTGAAAGCTCTCAGACTTTGTCAATGGCCATCAAGTAACAGAAGAAATGAGCAGCTTAGCAGACCATATATCAAATCCATATCTAGGTCAGCTGTCTGAGATGAGGTTTTCAGAAACTTTTCACCTGTGAACAGTTTGAAATCTTTACAAGGATAGCTTGTGAGTCTGTCAAGGAAAATAGATACTTTAAGACACAAAAAGATGAAAATTGAATTAAAGAAGAGAAGAGAGGTAGGTACAGGCTTGCTGATGCAGAAAATTTCCAGTGCTCATGAGCTTGTCAGCTGAAGGCTTGGCAGATTGAGGAAGAATGAACTTTTGAAAGCAAAGATACTACAGAAGGCTAAATAAAGTGCTGGCTGAGGGATGAATTTGAATTTGAAAGCAGGATGAGAATGTTAAATTAAAATTTAGTTTAACTAGCAGCAAACATAGACAACAAACCACAAAGGAAGTGGTGAAGGTAACAGTGAGAGTTAGGCCATGGGCAGCAGCTTTTTCAGAGTCATTAACAGTTAAGTGTAGAATTAAGAATTCTAAGGGCAAGATAGTTTTAGGTCGAAGTAGTCAGGCTTTGCAGTAATATGGTTTATATAGATCTTGTTTTCATGTTGATAAATGGGTTTTAAATAGTGAATTCACCTAGATTCCAGGGATATTAATGTAGTTAGTGGTTTAGGCAAAGGAACTTGCACTGAGTGGAACAAGACAATGACTTATATTCTTTTGGGAATATCTTTGTGTATTCACTACTTGAACCCAGCAAAATCTGGTAATTTATGAACAGTGGAGGATTCTGGAGAAACTTAGTTAAAATATGATCATATTATGGATGAACAAGGATGGCATAGGTGATAGGAAAAATCAAGCACTACTCTGCAAAGAAAGAATGGTAGAGCTATTTTTATTAAGGAAAGTGGTGTTAATGTGGAAAGAGAGGGGAGAGAATTTCTGCCTCAAAGTGGTCCAAGAGATACCTGATATACTGAATTCTGGTTACCAAATAAACATTACCCACCTGTCATTCAAACAAGTCTGTCAAGTCATAATATATACTGTATACATAATACTGTATGCCTTTAACAAACTCATGCAATACACACAAAAGGCTGGAGGAGCTCAGCAGGCCAGACAGTATCTATTAAAAAGAGTAAACCGTCAACGTTTCCAGGCAAGACCCTTCATCAGGACTGGAGAAAAAAAGACGAGAAGTCAGAGTAAGAAGGTGAGGGGAGAGGAGAAAGAAATACAAAGTAGTAGGTGATAGGTGAAACCAACGGAGGGGTGAGGTAAAGAGCTGGGATGTCAGTTGGTGAAAGAGTTAAAGGGCTGGAGAAGGGAGAATCTGATAGGTGTGAACGGAAGGTCATGGAAGAAAGGAAAGGATGAGGAGCACCAGAGGGAGGTGATGGGCAGGTAACGAAATGAGGCGAGAGATGCCTGCCTGTCTGTCGGCTACATGGAGCAGTGTTGTGTTCCAATCCTACACTGGGATCACTCCCAAACATTTCCTACACTAGATTGACAACTGCATTGGTGCTGCTTCCTACACCCATGTGGAGCTCGTCAACTTCGTCAACTTTGCCTCCAATTTCCACCCTGCCTTCAAATTTACCTGCTCCATTTCTGAAGGTAGAAGGAGACGAGTTACTAACTTCAAACTTTCTGCATAATCACTCAAAGAGCTGAACTGCACGTGCATGTAATGACAGCTGTATAACTCATCCCCTACTACCTTAGGTCACAAACTTATCAATCACCCCTGCTGTGGACACTTTCTGGAGGTCCAAGATCCGTATGCTCCACGACCGCTGGACTAAGTGTGTAAATGTAGGAGGGGACTATGTTGAAAAATAAATGCGCTAGGTTTTCTAAAATTGACTCCTTCTACCTTAGGCCACAAACTTAACAAGCATGCCTCGTAAACCCACTGATTCTCACAGCTGCCTGAACTATACCTCTTCCCACCCTGTTACTTGTAAAAGTGCCATCCCCTTCTCTCAGTTCCTCCATCTCCACCACATTTGCTCCCACGATGAGGCTTTTTCATTCCAGAACGAAGGAGATGTCCTCCTTTTTCAAAGAAAGGGTTTCCCTTCCTCCACCAATAACGCTTCCCTCACCTGCATCCCTTCCATTTCGTGCATGCCTGCCCTCACTCCATCCTCCCGCCACCCCACCAGGGATGGGGTTCCTCTTGTCCTCACGTACTATCCGCAGCAAAATTCTCTGTAACTTCTGCCATCTCTAACGGGATCCCACCACCAAACACATCTTTCTGTCTTCCCTCCTCCCCCACTTTTTGCCCTCCGCAGGAGGACTCCCTTGTCCATTCGTCCCTTCCCACTGATCTCTCTCCTGGCACTTATTTTTGCAAGCGGGACAAGTGCTGCAGCTGCCCCTGCACCTCCTCCCTCGCTACCATTCAGTGCCTAATCAGTCCTCCTTCACCTGTGGGTCCTCTACTGTATCCGGTGCTCCCGGTGTGACCTCCTGTATATTGGTGAGACCTGACATAGATTGAGAGACTGCTTCACCTTTGCTCTGTCCACCAGAAATATTTGGATCTCCCAATGTCACCCATTTTAATTCTACTTCCCATTCTGACATGTCAGTCTGTGGCCTTCTCTACTACCCCGATTAGGCCAAACTCAGGTTAGAGGAGCAATAACTTGTATTCTGTATGGGTAGCCTCTGGCCTGATGGTGTGAACCTTGATTTCTTGAACTTCTGTTAATTAATAACCCCCCTCCCCCTCTTCACCATCTCCCACTCCTGTCGCCCTCTCTCATTGTATCTCCTTAACTGACCATCACTTCCTTTTAGTGATCCTCCCCCTTTTTTCCACGGCCTTCTGTCCTCTCTTATTAGATTCTCCCTTTTCCGGCCCTTTATTTCTTTCACCAGTCGACTTCCCAGCTCTTTAATTCACCCCTCCCCCTCTCCTGGTCTCACCAATCATCTATACTAAGTATCTCTTCCTCCCCTCCTCCCACCTGTCTTCTTCCCCTTTTCCTTCCTATTTCTAGCATCTGCAGATTTTTTCATGGCTTTGTGATTACATCTTCTTTCCTGAGCATCTTCCCACAACTGGAAACATCTGAAATACTAAAAGTTACAACATTTCTGAATCTGTGGAATTCAGTGCTCTGCATTTGGGCTTTCTACAGAATTTGACCATGTGGGGAGCCGTTTAGTAAATGTGTTCCAAGTGAAGGAGGTTTTGTCTCCTGTTGTGTGTTCTATAAAACTTTGATCAGTTCACTTCTACACCAACAAGTCATGAATTTCTTTCTTTCTGCAATTATGATAGAATTATAAACCATGTGATGGAAAAACAAAACAAAGATCTACAAGAATACGATTCAAATGTACTTCAGTGTTTATGTGATATAAATATCTGCTGCTAAATCATTAGTTTCGCTGAGTAGTTGGATTGCTATAGCTGGAATGATTCCAAAGAATGCCATTTATAACTTGTGAAGACTTGCTCTCTCTTGAGTTCCTCTAAATTTGGTCAGTCCCTTCAGACCATATGGTACAATTCCATGTGAATTTGAAAAATAAATTCTCATGTTCTGATAAATTGCGGGGGGTGGGGGGTGGGGAGGAAGATGTTCAGAAAGCACATGAAGGAAATGTATCATGTCTGGACACTTCAGTACAACATCTTTGGTATTCTGTGCAATCTATTTATTTTTTCCAACACAATCTATGAGTCTGTAAAGTGAAAGAAATTAATTGCTTTGTATATATTTTTAGAAACGTTTGTTTAATGAATCGGAATTCATTTATTCTGGGGAGTTCCACGAGTCACCTGTGTGTTGGGAAGGAGAAGCTACGGAAAATTTTAGCACAACACCTATTCATTCTGTATGTGTGTAAGCCACACTTAAAATGCTATATTAAGTTCGGTGGTTGCCCTTTAGCTGAAGACGCTGTCTTTGGTTCATGTTTTATGAAAACCTGATGCAACACCTTGCTTTAGTGGTTGGTGTAGGGAGATTGTATTGGGAATTTCCAGCCTGCTAAAACAGGAAGGTGGAAATCTATCTCTTCAGCTTTCAGGATACATGATTTTGTTTCCTAAAGGAAGTTTGAAGCCCCAGAAGTCCCAGAAACCCCTAATTAAATTGAGCCATTAACCCCACATCACAAAAGTGGTGCATGCAAGTTTTGAAGAGAACGTCATAAGTTGTTTTGTAGTATCTTGGTGCTGTTAACAAAGGCTGCTCTTACTCATCCTGAAATGTTCTTGAGAAAGTGGTGGTGAACCACCTTCTTAAATTGGTGTAGTCCATCTGGCAAAGGACCTCCCAGTTGTGCTGGGCAGGGTCCAAGGGATGATTAGATTAGTTTATTGTTATACGCAGCAGGGTGGAGCAAAATTCCTTGTTCACATGGTGAACAAATGGTGGTGTGCAAATTGGAGGGGGACATGGTAGTGGTGGTTTCTTTGCCTGTCTTGTAGAATTATAGAATGGAGTTTATACTTGGTCCCATCATCAATGAATATATCACTTCTCACCTTATGATGGAAGGTAGTTCAGCCACAGACCTTGAGGAGCTTCTACAGGGATGTACTGGAGTACCGTGATCTCTAAAAGCCACAGCCATCTTCCTTTTTTTGGGGAGGGAAGGAGAGTACTTGTGTTTCCTTATGTTGACTTCAGTTTTGAGAAAGTCAATGAAGCAAGTTAGGTGAGTAGCCCTTGTGCATTTAGAATCGACAGTGCACACTCTGTACTGATGGTGGGGGAATGGCCACTTGTGGTGGATCTATATAGCTCCTTGATGTTACACTTAGTTAAATACTCTCTTGATAGTAAGGGCAGTCACTTGCACCTCAACTTTGGAACTCGGCTCATTTGTGAGTTTCGATCAAGACTACAGGGAGGTCTGGAGCTGATTTATCCAGACAAGAAAATAAACTTGGTGTCAGTGAACAATTTATTGGTACATTTGGCTTGATGGCACTGTCAACAACAGCTTCCATCATTTGCTGATGGTTGCAATTGGACTGCTGGGTCTATAGCTAACAAGACTGGGTTTACTGATAATGGCACTGAATAAGGCTATTTGGCCCATGCTAGCTCCTAGTAAAGCAATCCCATCAGTCCCATTCGCCCTCCTCTGTAACCTGAAATTTATTCTCTTTCACTGACCCATTAACTCTGCTGTAATTTATTTTACCACTTAATACAAAGAGTGTCAAGCTGACCTACCAACATGTGTTTGAGACATGGGAGGCAGCCAGAGAACCTGACAGAAACACACCGTTGCAAAAAGAGTGTGCAGGCTCTCCAAGGATGGCATCGAAGGTCAGTGTTGAATGGGGTCCTTGGATCTGTGAGGTAACAGTGCTAGTTGCTGCACACCATGCCACTTTTCTCTTTCTTTTGAGGAGGTACTCTGTTAGTAGTGCTAATATATGTGTGTTGTGTAAGGTTTAATGCTTATTCCTATGAGCTAGTTTTGGGATTGATTTCCAAAATAAATATTGGGGAGGAAGCTTCCAGAAGTTAGGCACAGCAACAATGAAGGAACAGTGATATATTTCCATGTCAGGATGTTGTGTGAGCTTGGAAGGAATCTCCAGGTGAAATGTTCCTGTGTACAGGAACACTGTCTGTGTCCTCCATGATGGTAGAGGTTGCGCTAGTCGAGCAAAGCAGCACCTCTCACTTTGTAGTGCTTGATCTGAGAGTTTAACTATGCATACTTTTTTTTCCACAGTTTTAACAAAAATCTATGAACCTCAGACTGAAGATGAATGATTCTGAAAAACTTGTGTCTACATTTCTGTCTTTTTCACCAACAGGTGTTTTTCTCTATTGATCTTGCATTTTTCCATATTTCTATCTTCTCACATTGTTTCGCTGTTCACTGTGAATTTTTTTTCTGATAGAAATACCAAATGCTCTACTTTCACTTATGACATGATGCAAATGGAATAAACTCATGCTCATGTGCCTGTAGGTATGTTCCACATTTAACAGTACACTGAAGTTTTATTTTGTTCTTGATTCCATTTGATTCAAAACTGAAAACACTAAGCTGTTGTGAATGAACATTACGTGTTTAGATTTGGGTCATAGATTAATACAGCATGAAAACAGGCCCCTTGGCTCAACTTTTCCATTCTAACCACAGCATCTTCCATTTGAGTTCCAGTTGCTGGCATTCAGCCCATAACCCTCCGAACCCCTCCCACCATATACCTATCCAAATGCCCCTTAAAGTTTTCACTTGTACCCACCTGGACCAGCTCATTCCAGACATTCACTACCCACTTTGTAGTGAAGTTACCTCTCGGGTCTTTTTTTTAAATCTCTCCCCTCCTATCTTGTGTCTATACCCTCCAATTTTGGACTTTCCAACCATAGGGAAAAGACTATGATCACTTGCCTTGCCTGTACCTCTCATAACTTTATAAACTTCTATGAGGTTACCACTCATTCACTTGAGCTCCAGGGAATAAAGATCCAGCATGGCCAATCATTCCCTATGACAGTACCATCATAAATCTCTTCTACACTCTTCTACGCTGGATAATGTCTTTCTTATTACAGGATAATCAAACAAGTCACAATACTCCAAGTGCGGTCTCGCCAATGACTTAGATTAATTGCAACATAATGTCCTTTCTCCAAAACACGATGTCCTGGCAGGGGAAGTCCAGGTTGCCAAATGCTTTTCTTCACGGCTCTGTCTACTTGTGCAATACTTTCAGTACTCCCAGGTCATTCTGGTCCACAACACTTACCTAACTCCTTATCTAACATAAACAATGAATAACAAATAATGCACATCCCAGTACTGACCAATGAGGCACCCTGCTAATCACAGGTCTCCAGTTGAAAAATGGACCTTCAGCCATCATCTTCTGTTTCTTATTATCCATTTCTGAATCCACCTTGCTAGCTGTATCTGAAGTTCATGCAGCCTACCCTTCCAGTTCAGCCTGCCATGCAAGACCTTGGGAAAGGACTTACAAAAGTCCAAGTAGACAGTATCCACTGCCCTGCCGCCAATCTCCTTAGTTACCACCTTTTTAAAAACTCCATAAAATTAATCAAACATGACCTCTCATGCACAAACCTATGCTGTCTATTCCTGATCTGGTATTGACTATCCAACCAATGGTAGATCTTGTCCCTTGAATTTCTCGCCAGTACCTTCCCTGCAACTAAAGTCAGGCTCACTGGCCTGTCGTTGCTACACTCTTTGAACAATGGAAGACATCAGTCAGCTCCAGTCTTCTGGAACTTTGCCAGTGGTTAAGGTTATTAGCTTATTGGGTTATGGTACATCTTTTGGGGGAATAGGGGATTGCCAATTATTATCACTGTCTGGTTTGGTGCAGCATCCTCTCACAGTATGAAAACTACAGCAAACTGTCAAACTAGCAGAAAAAGGTCATTGGCTGCAGTCTACCATCTCTGCAGGACATGCATGTGTCCAGAACAAACTACTGGGCAGGATAAATCATTGCAGATACTACCCACCCTGCAAACTGCCTTTTCCAAAAGCTCCCTTCTTGAAAGTGCTATAGGGCTATTAAAACCAAAACTCTGTGCTAAAGTCTCTTTTCCCCCAGGCAGTTAATCTGATCAGCCATTCTCGGTAGCCCTCCCACCCCCATCTACTACCCCCGACATTACACTGCACTGTAGACACTTAAAACAACTTTATAAAGCTGCTTGTATTATAAATACTTGCTGGTTACTTACTTAGTTATGCACATTTTATTCCATATCCACTCTTTAACCTCTAACATAATTAGCTTTTTATTATTTATATATAATTCTTTCTTTATAATTATTGAATGTTGTTGTGTTTTGTTGCCGGTTGCACCAAGACACCACAGAAAATTCCTAATACTTGTAAATGTATAGTATATGGCAAATGAAGATGATCCTTGATCTTTTTGCCAGCACTCCTCTTCCCATCCTCTTTTATATACTGAATATAGCCCTGTTGTTTCCGCACCATTTCCTTTATAGCGTATAAACTAGTCCTATTTGCGAGATGTATGAGTAATTTTCTGAGAAACCATAAATTGAGTGTGGGAGCCTTCCAAGTATCTGTGAACTGAGATCTCCTCCAGAGGACCATTATTGAAGGCTGACTTCCAGTCAGTAAACAATAGTCTAATCTAGACGTTCTTACTGTCCAGATGCTCCAAAGATGAGACAGGGCCAGGGAGATGCCATCTGCCGTTGACCAGATTTGGTGTTAGGCAAATTGGAGTGTGTTAAGGTTGTCTGGGAGGCTGGAGTTAATTAGTGCCATGTCTGATCTCTCAAAACACTTCATGATGGTGAATGTCAATACTGGGCACTGGTCATGCAAGCATGCTGCCTTTTTTTTAAGATACTGGGATGATAATGCTGGTCTTACAGCAGGGGCAGGGGAGTCCCAGGTTGAAGCAGGGAATGGTTAAGAACGTCTGCAGATAACTCCTCCAGCTGATCAGTACAGAATATAAGGGCATATTCAAGGACATTATCTGGGTAGTTTGCTTTGCCTGGGCTCACTCTCTGGAAGACTGATCTTGTACACACAGCAGTGACTGTGGATTCATTTGCATTGGAGGATGTCAGTATGGGTGTGACATTTCAATCCCCCTCTGCTCAAAACCTGTGTAGAATATTGTACATAAAGCTTATCTCTGTTTATAGCATGTAAGTCCTGCCATAGTTAACAGCTGGTCTGGAACTCTCTCGATTTCAAACAGGTAGGAGACACAGCTTTGTATTGTTACGAAATCCCGTAATGGGATCACTTACCAGCAAAGATAGAGAGGTTCGTTGAAGTCTGATGGTACTATTTTTAAAAGTCTTTATTTATGAAAGAGGCACAAAAATAAGATTAATACAAACATTCAGATAATATACGTAGTCACTACTCAATCTAAAAGCGCGGGTCTAATAATAACCATCAATACAAAACAGCTCGATCGTTTGTCTAGGGGATAATATATTGTCAGATGGAAATATAAAAGTCACTCAATTCCTGCAGGCTTCTGGCTTTCGGGGGGGGGGGGGGAACTGCTGGGTTTTCACTTGTTGGAGAGAGAGAGATTGGTGAGAAAGAAACTTGCCCGAGTCTTTATGAAGCAAATCCATTGAATCAGGGGAGTGAGCTTCCCCATTGTTAGCTAAAAGCGGTTTTCTGTGATTTCAGCCACGGATTCCAGGCACGGAATCCAACACACGTGGCTTCCTTCAAATGGGATCCCACTACTATGGGATCATTAGCGTTTCTTCTGGTGCGTCTGAAGGGGTTGTTCCCCCAGACCCTCTTTTATACTTCCTCACGGGGTCTCAGATGTCAATCAGGTTGGGGTGATGCAATCTCTCTCTCTCAACCAGCCCACTTTGCCCGAGGGCTTGTACGTAGCCTAGTCCCCAATCCACAAACGTGGTCTCCAGGAGACAATGGCCAGGTCTCTCTCATTTCCTGGGTCCTCTGAGCAAACCCAATAATGCTCTTGCGATTCTCACAAAGGAGGTGGCTCCCCCGCCCCTTCGGCCCCTCAGAGCTGTGGTGCATTCATAACAGTATGACGTACAGAATTAGCTGTCACTTTGTCATCTTAACCAAGAATCGATTAACAGACCCATTTCAGTTTAAATTTTGACCTCTTCCAGTCAAAATGGTGCCGAGCTGTGGCTGTGGCTCAGAATTAGTTGTTCTTTAGGGGCAAAGGGATGGCTTTGTGGACAGAGAGTCCCCTGCAGTATTAGCAGGATGCGCAAGGTCTGGTGACCCCTTGGGTAGGTGAGTTGGTGAGTCTGGTGTTCTAAGGCTGGAGTTCTGGGTCTGTCTTTGGCAAGACCTGGGGTTGGTATTGAAGAATGAAGCTCAAGGTCGATCGGAAGTCCAGAACTCAAGGCCTGAAAGTCGAAAGGAGGAAAGGGGGCTTGTTTTGCTGTTGTTGTGCTGTATACTGCGGGGTTACAGTGTTGATACTGGAATGTGTGACGACACTTGCTGGCTGCCCTCAGCACAGCCAGTATTCAAAGACTCAGAGTACGTTTATTATCAAAGTATGTATACAGAATACATCTTTGGGATTCATCCTCCTGCAGGCAGCCACAAATAAAAGAAACACCGTGGAATCTGGTCAAGAAAGCATCAACCACCCAACGCGCGAAAAATAGAACAAATTGCGCAAACGGCAAAAAGCAAGCGAACGGCACATAGAATATCAAGCATCAAATCAGGAGTCCAGTAGTGTTCAGTTCAGTGTCGTGCCACTGGCCCATTGCGGCCACATCCTTCGCTAAAGCGCCCCAGACTGCATCCATAGCCCCAATTAAACTGCTCAAAAGCAGCAAAAAAAAGTAACTAGAATCCAGGAACACGTGCAACATGAACCACAAAGTCCCCCAAAGCATGTCCACCACCTCTTCGACATCCTTACAACTTGGATCTCAAGACTCCTGCACCTTCCTCCGTCCGCAGCTAGCAAGAGGGAGAGGAATACTGGTCCAACACTGGCAGACTGAGCCAAACACCACCCGTCGTCCGCTCTGGTCCCCATTGACTTCAACCTTGCTTGGTGCCTCGATTGGAAAGAAGTAATGGGCTTGCGCCTTCAAAGCCTCAGTCAGCGAGAAGCGATGGAGTCGATCACGGGTTGTGCTGGTTGTTAACACAAACGATGCATTTCACTGTAGGTTTGATGTACATGTGATCAATTAATGAATCTGAATCTTCCTAATCTGAGAGATATGTGTCAGGTTTCCCACAGAAACTTACCCATGCCGTCACACAGGGTCACAAATATAAAGGACATTCTGTTCATCTGTGATCAGTTTTTAATGGAAGTAACCCTTCCAAAGTCAAAATTGTTTTGCTGCTACATATCATTATGTAATGTTATATTACATGTGTGTTCATTCCTGGAGGTGAAAAAGATGTCCTTGTGAGATAATTTTTTTGTGTGAGTCTGTAATTTTAATTTCCATGAGTCAGCTTAGAGATCAAAACTACTAATTCGATTGATGAAGTGGGGTGCTGACAGTTACTGTTGTCACGACCCACTACTGTACTGTAGGCCTCCGTTAGTCTCGATAGCCATGGATTCGCACCAAGGAAAGTTTCCAGGGTGCAAGCCTGGGCAGGGTTTTTTTTAGGGAAGACTGGCAGTTGCCCAAGCTGCAAGTCTCCCCTCTCCATGCCACCGATGTTGTCCAAGGGAAGGGTATTACCCGCATTTACAGTCATTTCAGATAGGAATGGGAAAGTATCAGATTCCGTTGGAGTTCTGCCTTCCAGTGGGAGCCAGATGTTCAGGTCACTTCTAAATGTTCTCAGACCGTGTAAGGTTCTGAAAGAGACTAGATCCTCCTACTTGGTCTGGGACTCGGGGCTATGTCAGGGGCTGCAGACAATTCCTGCTGGAATTATACTACAAATGAATGTGATTGCCATATTCTTATCATCACAACAACAAACTTAATCTGGCTGTATTTAGCTCTTCCTTCAATGAAAGCAAGGTCATTTTCAAAGAAGTAGAGGATGGTTGGACTGGAAATTTCCGTTGGGAATTATGGCAGCGATTTTTCAGGCTGGGATAATTAACATACAAAAAGCACCTCCGCCTTCCTTTGTGTGACCTTTTGAGTCCAGCCCTCGAAATTTTTTCTCACTGATGCTTATTGACTTCTATTTTATCAGGGCTCCTTGATATCACAAGGAAAATAACAGCAAAGGCAGAGGGATTGAGGGAACAAAGGGGTTATAGAATGGAAACCAGCAGAGATTAAATGGAGTATGTGGTGTTGTGGCTAGCTGAGAGTGAGTAGTGAAAATATGTCTGGTGGAGATGCAGATGGGAGGAGATATTAAATCTGAAATAGCAGGTTAAGAATGAGAGAGAACTGAAACAAACTGAATCCTGATATTTGCATGTGCAAGATTGGAATGACTGCTTAAATGAGAGTGTACTGAGTCCCACAATGCCAATTCAAAATAAATAGTGGCTGTTCTATGAACCACACCATAAGTTACCTCAAGATGCCGTAAGTTCAAAAGCTGTTGTTTAGGCTTGCCTTAATAGAGTTGAATATGTGTCATACAGTTTAAGAATAGAACAGAAGATAAAAGTCAAAGAATGGAACTCACACTTAATTAATTTTTTCAAGTGTGGTAATAGCCAAACTTGGAAATAATAAATAACACTAAATCGTTGTCAGTTTCCGGCAGCATCATTTTCAGGCCTGTCTGAAGCAGCTTTTTTTGGGACTTCTGACATATTCCTGTTTTTTTAGCCCCATACCTGGCCTTTTACATTATATCTTTGGTTACTATTCATTCTCAGAATAGACGTTGGCCTTGATGGCAGGAGCGGCCCATTCAACACTTCCCAACATTTACAGTACTGTGCAAAAGTCTAAGGCACATGTATGCAGATAGTGTGCCCGAGACTTTTGCACAGTACTATATTTGCCAATATGGAGCAGAGAGCAAGTTTGGAAATCTAGTGGGAGCAAATGATGTTGGGAATAGTGAGGGTGAGGCACAGTGGGACAGGTGGCAGAGGAAGAGTGCCAGGGGCAGGGTGTGCCACGGGGTGTAGCCGCACCCAGCCCAGACACACCAGGCAGGGTTATTTGATTCCAAATCGGTTTATAGATCATTACAGAATATCTCTCTGGTGCTACCCGCTCTCTCCCCCTTTTTCCAACCATGATTCATCTCGCCCTGCCCCCTTCCCACTCTCAGTCCACAATAGAGACCCATATCAGAGTCTGATTTATTACCAATCACATATATGGGGTGATTGATAAATTCGTGGTCTAAGGCAGAAGGAGTCAATTTTAGAAAATCTAGCACATTTATTTTTCAACACAGTCCCCTCCTACATTTACACACTTAGTCCAGTGGTCGTGGAGCATACGGATCTTGGACCTCCAGAAAGTGTCCACAGCAGGGGTGATTGATAAGTTTGTGGCCTAAGGTAGAAGGAGATGAATTATACAGCTCTTGTTACATGCACATGCAGTTCAACTCTTTGAGTGATTATGCAGAAAGTTTGAAGTTAATAACTCTTCTCCTTCTACCTTAGGCCATGAACTTATCAATCACCCCAATGAGTTATTAACTTCAAACTTTCTGCATAATCACTCATAGATTTTAATTTGTCCATACCACCATTATCTGCTTTGATTCCACTTGATTACCAACCTTCACCTTTATCCTTCTGCAGCACTTCAGATGAATGTGCCTGTTGTAACCTTTCTTGTGTAACTTCACAAACTAGCATACAACTTGTGAACTTTTGGGAGGAAAATTGCCATCTCTCACCCGCCCCACTCCCCTCTCCCCCTCCCCCTCATGATTCTGGTTGACATTTGAGAGTAAAAACATATTTATCAATGTTGCCTGTAGTTTTCCATTGCAGAGCACATTCTTATTTACTGAAAACATTAGAAAGCAGCATATGAAAGCATTGTATTGCAGATGACCTTTCCCAGCTTGTTGACTCTGAAGCGGACTTTTGCTTTCCTTGGAGAAAAGTAATCACGATGGGAATAGCTGCTTCTGCTAGATTTTCTTGCAATTCTTTTTACTGGGTTGTCAAATTCATGTAAATGTTTGTTTTTTTAAAAAATATATTTGCTTCAATTTATGAAAGTAATAAGCAGTGTGGTATTTTGTTTTGAGGGCTGGGGATGGAGACCAAATGCCCTTGAAAAACTTGGAAGAATTTTGCCAGTCTGGAACAGTTCCAGATTAATTCTGGATCAGTTGCAGATTCAATGGAAAGAATCAATTCTTTCAGACACCGATAATCAGAGAGGTAGAAAAAGATGATGATGAAAATCCTGCACTATCAATGTTGTGACTGTTAGCTTCAGACTACACCATCCAGAAGCTCTGCTGTTGTAGTCTTCAAGTGAAATTAACCATCAATTGACTGGAAATAAATTGTTTTACAGTGGCTCTTTAACATGTTTTTCAAAGTATTATCACCAGATACAACACAGATTCATTTTCTCGCAATAAGCACAAAAATAAACAATAGAATCAATTGAAGACAGCACACAAGATATACTGCAACATCAACTGTTTATTCCTTTCAATAGATGCTGCCATACACTTCCCAAACACTGTATTCCATTTACCATTTCTTTGAGAATTCTCCTAATCCATTTAAGTCCTTCTGTAGCCTCTCTACTTCCTCAAAACCTCTTGTTCCTCCACCTAACTTTATATGGTCTGCAAACTTTGCAAAATAGCCATCAATTCCATCATGCAAATCATTGACATATAACGTGAGAAGAATCGGTCCCAACGCAGACTTCTGTGAAACACTATTAGTCATTGGCAGCCAGCAAGCTTCTGGAACACCATTAGGCATTGGCAGTCAGCCAGAAAAGGCTCTCCTTATTCCCTCTCTTTGCTTCCTGCCTATCAGTCACTATCTAATCCATGCTAGGATCTTTCCTGGAATACCATGGGCTCGTAGCTTGTTAAGCAGCCTCATGTGTGGCACCTTGCCAAATGTCTTCTGAAAATCCAAGTACACAACATCAACCAATTCTCCATTGTCTGTCCTGCTTGTTATTTCTTCAAAGTATTCAGAAAGATTTGTCAGGCAAGATTTTCCCTTGAGGAAATCATGCCGACTATGGCCTTTTTGATCATCTGCCTCCAAATATCCTGAGACCTCATCCTTAATAATTGTCTCCAACATCGTCCCAACCATTGAGGTCAGACTAACTGACCTATAAGTTCCTTTCTTCTGCCTCTCTCCGTTTTTGAAGAGTGGAGTGACATTTGTAATTTTCCAGTCTTCCAGAACCATTACAGAATCTAGTGATACTTGAAAGATCATTACTAATGCCTCCCTGATCTCTTCAGCCACATATTTCAGAACTCTGAGGCGTACACCATCTGGTCCAGGTGATGTATCTACCTTCAGACCTTTCAGTTTCCCAAGAACCTTCTCTCTAGTTATGGTAACTTCACAGACTTCATGACCTCTGACACCTGGAACTTCCACCATACTGCTGGTGTCTTCCACAGTGAATACTAATGCAAAATACTTACTCAGTTCTTCTGCCATTTCATTGTCCCCCATTACTTCCTCTCCAGCATTGTTTTCCAGTGGTGCATTATCCACTTCTGCCTTTCTTTTATGCTTTGTGTATCTGAAGAAACTCTTGGTATCCTGTACCTCCTTCCAGATGACAGCCCTGAGAAGTGAGCAGGGCCTGAATTTCAGGAGTCCTTGATGATGGATGCTGCATTCCTGCGACAGTGCTCCATGTAGATATGCTTAAGGATGGTGAGGGCTGGGGTGTTCCATTCAAGGGCATCGGTGTTTCCATACCAAGCCGTGATGCAACCAGCTAATCTACTGTCCACGGTACATAGAATGTTTGTCAAAGTTTTAGAAGACATGCTGAATCCACTCAAACTTCTAAGAAAGCATTGGCACTTCCTTTGTAAAGTCACTTGCATGCTGGGCCCAGGACAGATCCCCTGAAATGATAAGTGAGGAAATTTAATGTGGCTGACCCTCGCCACTTCTGATCCTCTGAGGACTGGCTCATAGGCTTCCGGTTTCCTTTTCCTGAAGTCAATAATCAGCTCCTTGGCCTTGCTGACATTGAGTGAGAGGTTGCTGTTGTGCCACCACTCGGCCCGATTTTTAATCTCCTTCCTGTGTGCTGATTTGTCACCGCCTTTGATTTGGCCAACAAAAATGGTGTCATCAGCAAACTTAAAAATGGCTTTGGAGCTGTGCTTAGCCACACAGTCATAAGGATAAAGTGAGTACAGCAGGGGTTAAGCACACATCCTTTGGGATGTTGATGGTGGGGATGATGTTGCTGTCGATGCTAATTGACTGGGGTCTGCAAGTGAGGAAATTGAGAATCCAGTTGCACAAGGAGGCATTGACACCTAGGTCTTAAACACAAAGTACACTGCAGATGCTGGGGTCAAAGCAACACATACAACAAGCTGGAGAATCTCAGCAGGTCGAGCAGCATCCATGGAAACGAGCAGTCAACGTTTTGGGCCGAGACCCTTCATCAGGACCTAGGCCTAGGTCTTGGAGCTTATTGATTGGCTTTGAGGGGTGATAATATTGAATACTGAGATGCAGTTGATAGAGCATCCTGATGTGTGCATATTCATGTCCAATGAAATGGCATCTGCTCTGGACCTGTTATGCTGGTGGACAAATTAGAGTGGATCCAAGTTGCTTCTCAAGTGGGATTTGATGTTTCATCACCAATCTCTCAAAGCAGTTCATCACAGTGTAAACAAGTGCTGCTGGATGATTGTCACTGAGGCAGGTTACTACATTTTTCTTAGGCACCAGTATAATTGAAGCCTGCTTGAAGCACAAATGAAACCATTCAGCCCATCATGTACAGACTGGCTTTCAAGCAGAACAGCTCACTTCTGCCCCTAACACTTTCTGAAGCTCTGCAAAATTCTCCTTGCCATATTTTTTAAATCTGATTTCCACAATAAATCCTGTCTCCCCCAAATTTGCAGGCAGTGCATTCAGATTCCAATGACTCTTGGTGGAAAGAAGTTTTTTTTTTCTGCGTTTCCCCTTATTCTCCTCCCAATTAATTTATACCTGCACAGTGAAGACTCAAGAGACTACAGGTGGTGGAATCTGGAGCTACAATACGCTGGAGGAACATGAGTTGGTCATATAGCATCTGTGGGAAAAAAGAAACTATTAACATTTATATCAGTGAACTTTAACCTTTCACTGTCAGTGCAAAAGGAACAGCCTCCCCTTTGTCCACTCTGCTCAGACCCTATGCCATTTTATTCACTTTGATCAAATCTTTCCTCATCTTTCCTCATCCTTCTGTAAAGGAAAGAGTGCCAACCTCTACGATCTATCCTTGTAACTATTGTTCCTTGCTCCAGGAATCATTTTATTAAATATTTTCAGGGCCCTCTTTAATGCCTTCATATCTTTTTGATAACAGGGTGAAAAGATTTAAACGCTTTACTCCATTTGAAGCCAGACCAACGTTTTATAAATGTTCAGCATGACTTCCCTGCTTTTACACTCTGTCTCTCTATTGATGAAGCTCAGAACAGGGTATGCAGTTCTCAGCATTTCCTTTCACTTTTATGTACTTGTAAATTCAGAAGGCCTTCTGCTCCTTTTTAAACACTGTCATTCTGTTTAACTCTTTTCATCCTCCCTAAAGTCATTGTTTTGAAGGCAGCTAATCTTTTCTCTTGAATTCTTTTTCCCTCTCTTTATTTTCATCTGATGCTTCTGCAATTAATCTTATTTTTGCAGTTACTGTAGCTTTCAATTGGGAAGAGCACTCTTGTTTAAAAAATGATTATATTCCTCTCGATGGCTTTTCACATATAGGGAAATGCTTCAATGGTGCCTGAGTTTTCGTCTCCTTGAGCACAATCATTGTCTTGCCTGTGACATTGGCTGTGATCCCTCTGGGCCAGATTTGGTGCCATTCCATTAAAGTTCCATTCAGAAAAGATAACCAGAAACGTCAGAGGTTTGTGTGTGTGTGTGTGTGTGTGTGCGTGCATGGATATGCAGAAAATTCAGGATTGAATGTTCGCTAGCGGTTGGCAGGAGTTTGAAGGTCAGGGTGGGGGTGCTGGATGAGTGATGAGGAGTAGTGTGAAAGCCCCATGTATTTGGACAGCTTTCCTGGCTCCCTTGGACTTGCTGATGAAACTATTTAAGCTAAGCTGCAAATACAAAGTGCCAAAATATTGAATCATGCTTCCACTGCCTTTGCCTCATTTTTTTTTATCGCTAGAAAACAACAAGCTTTCAAATCATAATTTTATAGGGGTATACAAGATGATGATGATAAGAGGCATAGATTGAGTGAACAACCAGAGACTTCTTCCCAGAGCAAAAATGACTAGTACGAGGGTGAATAATTTCAAGGTGATTGAAGGAAAATACAGGGGGTTGGAAGTCAGAGAAAATATTTCGAGGGCTGGACTCAAAAGGTCACACAAAGGAAGGCGGAGGTGCTTTTTGTATGTTAATTATCCCAGCCTGAAAAATCGCTGCCATAATTCCCAACGGAAATTTCCAGTCCAACCATCCTCTACTTCTTTGAAAATGACCTTGCTTTCATTGAAGGAAGAGCTAAATACAGCCAGATTAAGTTTGTTGTTGTGATGGTAAGAATATGGCAATCACATTCATTTGTAGTATAATTCCAGCAGGAATTGTCTGCAGCCCCTGACATAGCCCCGAGTCCCAGACCAAGTAGGAGGATCTAGTCTCTTTCAGAACCTTACACGGTCTGAGAACATTTAGAAGTGACCTGAACATCTGGCTCCCACTGGAAGGCAGAACTCCAACGGAATCTGATACTTTCCCATTCCTATCTGAAATGACTGTAAATGCGGGTAATACCCTTCCCTTGGACAACATCGGTGGCGTGGAGAGGGGAGACTTGCAGCTTGGGCAACTGCCGGTCTTCCATAAAAAAAACCCTGCCCAGGCTTGCTCCCTGGAAACTTTCCTTGGTGCGAATCCATGGCTATCGAGACTAACGGAGGCCTACAGTACAGTAGTGGGTCGTGACAACAGTAACTGTCAGCACCCCACTTCATCAATCGAATTAGTAGTTTTGATCTCTAAGCTGACTCATGGAAATTAAAATTACAGACTCACACAAAAAAATTATCTCACAAGGACATCTTTTTCACCTCCAGGAATGAACACACATGTAATATAACATTACATAATGATATGTAGCAGCAAAACAATTTTGACTTTGGAAGGGTTACTTCCATTAAAAACTGATCACAGATGAACAGAATGTCCTTTATATTTGTGACCCTGTGTGACGGCATGGGTAAGTTTCTGTGGGAAACCTGACACATATCTCTCAGATTAGGAAGATTCAGATTCATTAATTGATCACATGTACATCAAACCTACAGTGAAATGCATCGTTTGTGTTAACAACCAGCACAACCCGTGATCGACTCCATCGCTTCTCGCTGACTGAGGCTTTGAAGGCGCAAGCCCATTACTTCTTTCCAATCGAGGCACCAAGCAAGGTTGAAGTCAATGGGGACCAGAGCGGACGACGGGTGGTGTTTGGCTCAGTCTGCCAGTGTTGGACCAGTATTCCTCTCCCTCTTGCTAGCTGCGGACGGAGGAAGGTGCAGGAGTCTTGAGATCCAAGTTGTAAGGATGTCGAAGAGGTGGTGGACATGCTTTGGGGGACTTTGTGGTTCATGTTGCACGTGTTCCTGGATTCTAGTTACTTTTTTTTTGCTGCTTTTGAGCAGTTTAATTGGGGCTATGGATGCAGTCTGGGGCGCTTTAGCGAAGGATGTGGCCGCAATGGGCCAGTGGCACGACACTGAACTGAACACTACTGGACTCCTGATTTGATGCTTGATATTCTATGTGCCGTTCGCTTGCTTTTTGCCGTTTGCGCAATTTGTTCTATTTTTCGCGCGTTGGGTGGTTGATGCTTTCTTGACCAGATTCCATGGTGTTTCTTTTATTTGTGGCTGCCTGCAGGAGGATGAATCCCAAAGATGTATTCTGTATACATACTTTGATAATAAACGTACTCTGAGTCTTTGAACACTGGCTGTGCTGAGGGCAGCCAGCAAGTGTTGTCACACATTCCAGTATCAACACTGTAACCCCGCAGTATTCAGCACAACAGCAAAACAAGCCCCCTTTCCTCCTTTCGACTTTCAGGCCTCGAGTTCTGGACTTCCGATCGACCTTGAGCTTCATTCTTCAATACCAACCCCAGGTCTTGCCAAAGACAGACCCAGAACTCCAGCCTTAGAACACCAGACTCACCAACTCACCTACCCAAGGGGTCACCAGACCTTGCGCATCCTGCTAATACTGCAGGGACTCTCTGTCCACAAAGCCATCCCTTTGCCCCTAAAGAACAACTAATTCTGAGCCACAGCCACAGCTCGGCACCATTTTGACTGGAAGAGGTCAAAATTTAAACTGTTAATCGATTCTTGGTTAAGATGACAAAGTGACAGCTAATTCTGTACGTCATACAAAGCTGGACGTCCTGCCAGGGGTGGTGGTAGAGGCTGATACTTTAAGGGCATTTAAGAAACTCGTTGATAGTCACGTGGATGATTTTTTTAAAAATGGAGGGCTACATGGGAGGGAAGGACTAGATTGATCTTAGTGGGCTGAAAAAGAAAGTTGCCACAACTTTGTGAGCCAAATGGCCTGTAATGTGTTATAGTGTTATACATATAAACAACCAGCGTGAGTGGATTTAACTCTTGACCAGCAGCTCCTTAGATCGGACGACCCCCATCCTGGCTTCCTTTGATAAAGATAGGGCTGCAGGATGTATGTACTAAGTATTTTTGCACTGTAAGCTGCTGCACTTGCATCACAACACCTTTTTTACACAGGATGTGAAATGGTACACAGTTTTAGCAAAGATATTTAATCAAATACAGCATTTCCTCTGTTAAGTTAATCGCAGCATGAGTTAAAATCCACAGATGTATTTCTGTACATGAGAACATGTCTTCTAATTTTAGTAACCAGATAACAAACTGGAAGAACATACTTCTTTTAGGGGGTGGTGAAACGAGGAGTAGTTGTGCATTCAAGGAGCAGCATTGAGTCAAGACCTGCTCTCCTTTTACATTTAACACCATAGAGACCTTCTGGGCTTTGTGTACACCATCTGTTCCTGCTGATTGTGTAATGCTAGAACTCTCTATGTTTCTAGTGAAATTAAATTTCACTGTGGTTTTGACATCAGCGCCGTTCTCTTTTGGTTCCCTACCATAGTCCACATGCAATTTGTAACTGAAATACTGTATTTATTGAGTCACTCTGTCAAAAAGCGCAGAACTGGCCAGAGCAGGAGGGTCTTGAACTATAGTACACAGGTTTAAAGTGAGGGGGGAAGAAATTTAAAGGTGATTTGAGAAGAAAGTTTTTCCACACAGAGTGTGGTGGTTATCTGGAAAAATTTGCCAGGTAGTGGTACGATTGATATTCACTGTCCAGGGCCGGGGGGGGGGGTGCTTTTTGCCAAGCTCAGCTTTCTAAACACAGCAGCTAATGTGTCTAAAGATCAAAGAGTTATTTTTGAGTAAATTAAACTTCCAATCAGTATTCTTTGTTTAGCTATTTGTTTAACTAGGAGGCAGTCCTCAGTTCTTAATGTAAATGGCAAGCAATGACACACGATGCTGGCCCACAGCACTGGACTGATTGCCTAAGAGATATAGTGTAAAATAATGGGGTTGTAGTGGTGTGCTACACGCAGCGCTAAAATTACGACACGGAGTCGGTAACTGCAGTCGAAGGAAAAAACTTTATTCGAAATCTTCAGCCTCACTTTTAAGCCTCCCTCAACCTGTCCCCCATGGCACAGAGGCTCCAAAGCTCTGTGCTCGCAAACCCCCGTAGGCTATCTAATTATGAGTCGGTTCGGATGTGCCAGGAAATGGGTCGCCACAGGGTTATGTTAATTGGGCTTGAATCAAACCAGACAACACTAGCTACATGATTTAATTCAAGGAAGCTTGTAAACAAAATTGATGCTGTCACTTAGCACATCAAATAACTGATTTATTAATAGTTGGAAGGGTTGTGTGCAGAGTCAGCATCCGTAACATTAATTGTGGATATCTGGGAGTCTCTGTCCCCAGAAGCTTCCAGACCACCTGTGTGAAAGGTATCTAAAATATTATCATATCTGTGTGAAGTCACCCATGTGGCAAAAAAACAGTATAAAAGTAAGAGAGCAGTCAAGCTAGTTAGCAGTGGTCCAAGAACATCAAGAAAAATGACAGAAAGAATGGGTGAACGAGAATCCATTCCTCTATCTTCAATTTCTGCGATGGTTGTTTCATTTGCAACCCGCTGGCATTTCTTTCTAGCTTAAAGGGATTGTACCTGTGCTGTGGAAATCCTTTGTGTTTCAGAAATCGTGTAATTTAGAAAACTTTTATCATATGGAAATATTGAGTTTTAAATGTGTTTTAAGAATTTTATCCGAACTTAATAATGTGTCACTAAAAGTAAATGAACTGTATTTAAACTACTTTGTTAGCTGGAAGTATCTCCTCCTTGGAGGAAGGAGGGACCCACAGCTCAAATAGTGGGCATTGGCAGCTAACCCTGCTGTGGAGAATAAACGAGGAAGTAAACTCCACTTTGAAGAGTAGGTGGCTACAGTAGAACCTCCTTTTAGGGAGGCTATCTGTAGATGTCTATATTGAACATGGTTTCAGATCTTCATTTGAGTTTAGAAGTTTGCGGTCAACTTTGCTATTGGAAGTTTAACTTACCCAAAAATAATTCTTTGATCATTGGACACATCAGCTGCTGTGTTTAGAAAGCTGAACTTGGGAAAAGGCACTCCCACCCTGGCCCTGGACAGTGAATATCAATCGTACCACTACCTGGCAAATTTTTCCAGATAACCACCACACCACATTGATCGTGTGGATAGCCAGAGGCTTTTTCCCAGGGCTGAAATGGCTAACACAAGGGGGCATAGTTTTAAGGTGCTTGAAAATGGATATCAAGAGGATGTCAGGGGTAAGTTTTTCGCACAGAGAGTGGCGGGTGCATGGAATGCACTGTCGGCAGTGGTGGTGGAAGTGGATACAATAGGGTCTTTTAAGAGCCTTTTAGATAGGTACATGGAGCTTAGAAAAATAGAGGACTATGCGCTAGGGAAATTCTAGGCAGTTTCTAGAGTAGGTTACATGGTCAGCACAACATTGTGGGCCGAAGGGCCTGTAATGTGCTGTAGATTTCTATGTTCTATGTTCAAACCCAATGCTAACACAGTGGGGCAGACACAATTACAATGCTTATTGGGTGTTTGGCCTGTACTTGGATAGGAAAGGCCTGGATGGATATGGGTCTAATGCAGGTAAGTGTATTAGTGTGGATAGGAGCCACAGTCAGCATGGATGAGTTGGACTGAATGGATGTGTTTCTGTTGCTTGCACTTCTATAATTCTCCAATTCTAACAGACACACAGCGACAAACGACCCCTTCTGTGTTGAAACCTCTTTGAGCCACAAACACTAGATGTAAATGAACACTGGGCAGCCTCATTTTGAGAAGATTAGCACACTGATAATTTGAGCCCAGTGTTAGCTGACAGAATTATTCCCCATCTCCAAGTTTTTTTCATGAATTACTACACAATTCTTTGTAAGAGGTCATTGAAGTCTGGTGTTCTGGAGACTGTTAACTGTTGGATGCTCTCTGATGACATTGTAAGCTGTTCTTGTTAGAGAAGAGCCAACCCTTTGGCAAATGCTTCTGAGGATTTGGATTAAGGCTTTAGATTAAGCTCCTGGTATACCTGTCCTACTTGCTGTTATGAATATTTGCACTGGCAACACAAAATAAATGGATTTTGATTAAGTTTGTGCATTGCACTTTTTCAAAGATGCCATTGATTATAATTCCCATAATTTTTCCCTTACTGTAGTCTCATTTGTAGACCTTTCTTAATAACCTACACTTTGTACCCATTCAAAGCAGCTCTCCTTGAGTAGGATGAGGGTAATTGAATACTTTTATAGATATACTTTCTTTTTCAAATCCAGGTGTGCTCAATACTTTCTACAAACATTCACAGTGTGGTCTCAGTAGAGCGTGCAGATGATCATCAAGAATAAGAGAAGCCAAGTAGCTTGGGACCGCTTTCCAAATATTAGTCATGGTTCGGAAGGACTTGACCAAAATGGTGGCCTGTGGCATGGTATAGTCAATGCCCATAGGCTCAGATTTGTCCCTGGGTTTGCCATTCTCTCAGTGAAACTGTTGAAGCGATTATGTCTCTTATTCACCTGTGAAGTAGAATTTTCTTTTAGAGCATTTCACTGCATTCTTTGCCAAGTGCTCCCAGATGTCGCAAGTTAGATAGTTTCAATTTCCCGTTTCAAGTGCCAGTGTATCAACAGAAAATCAAGTTAGTGAGCTGCAAGTTTTTTCAACAATCGGATTGATTATGCAATCTCCTCACTTTCTTTGTTGTTCACCGTATTCAGATAGACAAGGGACAAGGGGAAAGCTTTACATTAGCTTCATTTCTTGCATTGGTGGTCATGAAGAAGTAGAACTGATTATGAGTTCAAATTTACATTTACAGATTCTATTGTTGGTAATATAAACATCACATATTTTACAATCAGTGGCTTTGGGCTCAAAGATGGTGCCAGCTTCTGTACCACAGTCAGGAACCTGGATTTTAAAAAAAACGGTTTCAGGACGCAATTGATGTTTTTGGGAACTCTCATTACACTGCTTCTAATTAAGCCTGATATTCAATTGATAGAATACAACCTGGAAGTCAAGCATTCATTAAGTGACAGTTGGATATTGACCACATCATTTCATATCATTACAGTTATCACCAGTTCAGTTTGAGTTTTCTACTTCTCGAAAAAACGGAATGAAATGCACATGAAAGGTGGATGAAACTAGACGAGTAAAAGCTTATTTATTCATTGGGTTTAGATGCCAAAGCAGCACCCGTAAGGAAACATGCACCAACTCACGTTTCACCATTTACTACCTTTTGAGGCCATACGCTCACTACACTACACGGAACTGATGTCAGTATAAAGTTTAATATCTCTCAAAGGAACTTCTCCCAACAAGGATTACTGTGGCAGGTCATAAGTGACAGGTGAGGGAGACAATGCGGGAGAAGATGTGAGTAGGACAACCAACAACGGCAGTGTGGCAGAAATCAATGAGTGACAAAGTGAAACATTATGGTTGTTTTTTTTTGCAAAGTCGGAATGGTGGCAAGTGATTCTAAGATTATCTTTAGACTAAACATGCTGCTAGGCTTTACACAAAGAAGATGAATGTAAACAGCAGATGCAGGTGATGGACTCTGTGCTCCAGAGTTGTGCTCCATGTTGCTCACATCTGTTGGAGGAACGGATCTGAAGGTTTTGATTCCTTTCCACCCACAGAAACTGCTCGATGTGCTGAGTCCCCCCAGCAGGTTGTTGATTGTGGAGGATGCAGACCCCTTGGCACTCCAGGTTTATTTGCCAAGGGATGTGAATGTGAACTCCGAGCTATTGCCACAATTGAATTGTATTGTGCCAATCCTGTGGTGACACAAGGGACAAGTAGAAATGTGGAGAGCTGCCTTTTTTGGTATGCAGTGAGGATGAGGTGATCTGGATGGATCATGCAATGGGCACGATTGCGTGAAAGTACACAGATGAAATAAACAAATGTTAATGATGTCATTTGGGGCTGTAGTAATGAAGGTGTGAAGCAGGTGTTAGTGGTGGGAGATGTGCCAATTATGATTTGAAGAGTTTACATCAAGAGAATTCTCTGTATTTTTTGACGCTGAATGTCAGGGATGATGAATCTTATAATGACACATAAGGAGGCCATTCAGCCCAGTAGGTCCATACTGATCCCAGGGAATAATATTTGCCCCATCTCCCCACTTATTTCTATGTACCCCTGCAATTTCAAAGATTCATTTTATTATCAAAGAATGCTCCAGCAGAACCACTGACCCCCACCCCGCCATGCAGAAGACTGTCAAAGAGATCTCGATCCAGAGTCCACCAAAGCAACGGTCCATAACCCAGCACTTCGGTATCTCAGACAGCTGCTGTCTCTCCATCGAGGGACAGAGAGATCGCTTATGCAACAATGAGAATGGGGGCCAGCAAACCATTTTTCTGACGCTACAGTCTTCCGCATTGCTTCTCCAAGCCCCCCAGTCTCGATCATCTATTCATCAATTTGCATCTCATTTTTTTTTGCCTTTATGAAAAGGATAATTCACGGCAGGCAAATAAGTTGCCAGCATGCAGTTGGGATGTTGGATGAAAACAGATCGTCCTAGGGAAGCCCACTTGCAAACTTGATACAAACAGCACCTGAGATCAGGATTGTATCTGTATTCCTGGCACTATAAGGTGCCAGCACTCTTTTGTGAAGCAAGTAGAGTGGCACAGTGATGTAGGTAGTTGAGGCACTGCCTCACAATAAGGGAGACCCTGACTCAATCCTGACCCTGGATACTGTCTGTGGTGAGTTTACACATTCTTCCACTATTGAGAATTCCTCAGGGTACGTCAGAGAGAGTTGATGAGAACGCAGCAACAATAATATTTAGGATTAACGTGAAATGAATGTGAATGGATGATTGATGGCTCAGCATTAGGTCGGTGGGCCTAAAAGCCTATTTTGGTGCTCTGTGTGGTTATGATTCAGATAAATCCACAAGGCTTCTGATAGTTTGGTTTTTAATGAATGCCTGATGCTCAGGTCATGTGGTTTCCCAGAAATGATTTCCCAGAAACTAAACCTGCTTGATTTGTAGCTGTAAAAATCTAGGAATAATTCCAAAAATGAAAGGGAATTTAAGGGCTTAAATTATGAGTGATTTAAAAGGAGGCAGTACGAAAGTCAAGTTGACAATGTCGAACTCTGTGTTTCCTCTGTACAGTTAGAAAATTTCAGAGTATAGGGTGCTGAGGTGATGTTATTCACCATATCTGGCGGTGTATGTATTTAAGCAATGATGCTTTTGTTGTGGATCCCTGCTTGCTGAGTAAGAATGTCATACTCGCAGTCAAATTTGGCTCGACCAGTCAGGTAACAGGTTGCAGCCTCATATCAGTATCAAATGCTCATTTTGGCTGCCACTGAAGATTTAAGTTCTTGTATCTATTTGCATCACAGTTTCCTCCCTAGTTCCTTTCCTGTTTTGTTTCCCACGTTTGTTCAGTTTGGGAACAAAACAGCAAATAGCAATTAATTCTGCTGCAGGGCTTTTGAAAACAATCAGCACGGTGAAAGTAAAACAGAATAGTCTTCTCGTAACTTGAACCGTGATTAAAACAGTTGCATTTTGCTTCTGGGAAATCCTGTATATTTTTGAAAATAAATTTTGCCTTGTCCAGATTTTGAAAATGTTAGGACAATGTAAAAATAAAACATGAACAAAACACTGCAATTAGATAACGTTGAAAATACACAGCAATTTAGGACTACGTCTGGAGGGAGAGAAACAGAGTTAATGTTTTGGATCAGTGACCTTTCATTAAAATTGGACAAGTTTAACTTAAGTTACAGGGAAAGTGTGGAGGACCAAAGAGAACAAAAGTGTTAGAATGGAAACTTGGAGAACCTGGTAGACACAGGTGGTAGTGGTGTTGACTAAGAAAAAATAGATATATCTGAAGTAGGTTTTAGTAGGATGATCCAAATTAAATCTGAAAACACCAGAAGAGGAGAGACTGAAGCTTTGAAAACCAAGAACCCAAATGTCTGGAAGCTCAGAAAACGAATATAACTTGGGGGCACTCTTGGAGGTTTAGTCAAGTGGTTTTCCAAACCTGTTAACTCACAGAGCAAATAAAGAGATTTTTTTTTTCAGCCCACCGTGTCTATGCTGACAAACAATTGCCCAACTGAACTACTCCCGGTTACCACCACTTGGTCTATAATCTTCAAAACTTCGCTCAACCAAATACTACTCGATGGATGTGAGAGTACTCACTTCCATCACCCACTCTAGCTCCATGTTCCAATTTCCATCACCCACGGTGAAATGTTCTTCCTCTAATTCCACCTCTAAACCTCTTCTCCCTTATCCTACACCTATATATCCTCTGGTTTCCTTTTACGGTAATTGCAAAGGGAAATAGTTCCTTACTGTCTGCTTTGTTTCTGTCCCTCGTGATTTTGTGTACCTCAATTAGGAACCTCCTCCGCTTCATGGAGAGGGAAAATATGTTTTCTAGTCTCCTGAAGTGAAACACTGCATCCCAGCTAACATGGTCAATCTCCTCTGCAGCATCTCCAATGCAATCTTGTTCTTCCTATAGCACTGTCAATAGATCTAACCACAAGGCCCAAGCTAGAACCTATTTAGTATTTTATAAAGTCGTACTATAATTCCACTGCTCTTGTATTTTATGTCCTTGCTAATGAAGGCTAGTATCCCATATGTATCTTTATCCTGTCGTCTTGCTACATTCAGGAATCATTGTACTTTACTTTTACAGGCTTGTTCTTCAAGAGAATGTCGCATTACCAGTTGTACTTCTCCTCATGAACATACAGTAATTACTATTATCAGAATCATTTTTATTTTCATTGACAGAAACCAAATTGTTGTTTTGTGGCAGTGTACAGTGCAGGCAGAACAAATTATTATAAGTTACAACAAAAAAATAAAAGTGCTAAAGAGGAATCGCGAGGAAACGTTCATGAACTGCTCAGAAATCAGATGGCAGAGAGGAAGAAACTAATCCTCGAACTGAAATTGTGGGTGGTCAGACAACTTCCTGGTGTTAGTAATGAGAAGAGGGTATGTCAGGGATGGTGAGGGTGTTTGATAGCAGCCACCTTCTTCTTGAGGCACCACCTTTGGAAGTAATTCTTGATGCTGGGGAGGCTTCTGCCCATGATGGAGTTGGATGCGTTTTAGATCCTGTGCTTTGGAGCCTCCATCCCAGGCGGTTTTGCAATGTATGTGTGTGTGTATATATATACACACCAACAGACTTGGTGGGCATACCAGTACAAATGACATCTTGCAACAGTAATGTGTGGGCTTACTATGTATAAATATACGGCTGTAACTAGAGAGAGTGGGCCCACTTGTCGGATGGTGGCAATACTTACGTGCCTTCCCTACGACAACTGGATCTCAAACTCCTGCAGGAGGGTGTGCAATAAACTGATGTAACTATAAGAAGCTGGTCTCCCGCATTTTATTCAGATTCGACTTTAACACCACCACTGATCCCTCAACAAAGATTAGCGCACGTTCATCCTAATTCCGCTTCCTGCAGCCTGCAGTTAATTCCTCGGTCGTGCTGACGTTGAGTGCAAGATGTTGCAACACCACTTGACAGCTGATCTATTTCACTCCTGTACACCGCCTCATCACCGTCTGAGATTCCACTAACAACAGTGGTTTCATCAATGTATTTATGGATGGCATTTGAGCTGCTCCAGAGAGAGGCACTGATGCTCAGATTTTGAAGCTTTTGGATTAGTACTGAGGGGATCATATTGTTGAATACCGAGCTGTAATCAATAAACAGCAGTCAGATGTTGGTATTGCTGTTGTCCAGGTGGTCCAAATCCCGGTGGAGCGCTAGTGAGTTATGTCCACTGTAGACCTGTTGTGGCAGTAAGCAGCTGGTCCAGGTCCTTGCTCTAGCCATCATCAACCTCTCAAAGCACTTCTTCACAGTAGATGTGAGTGCTACCGGCAATGAACGCTAAAGCAGCTCACCCTGCCTTTTATTTGTGGTACTGGTAAAATTGACACCCTTTTGAAGCAGGTGGGAACCTTCTACTATTTGAATATTAAATTTCTTCACTCTTTTGAACTTGCATTTGATGTGTTTTTTTTTGTGAACAGGATTATGGATCAATTTTCACTCTGTTCCATGCCTTACTCCTACCTCAGTGCTATTGTTAACAACTTATGATTTTAATCTCTTGTCCGTAAACTTTCTATGGAATTCCATTAGACTCAGACTCTCTACCAAATCTTTTGAAGTGCACATAGTTCCCAAGGCAGCCTTTCATCTGGTTGTGGTTGTTTTTGACTCTCTTATTCAAGGAATGCAAGTGCAATTGCCAGTTATGCATTTTTTGCTCTGCCCTAACCAATCTTAAGTGCGTGGTGAAGTGGGGAGCAGCCTTTTGAAATAGCCTTGACATAACCAAACAGCTCGCCAGGTATTTTCAAGGTGCATCTATTCAGGGATTCACCAAGTTCAGTGATCCCTGGCTGATGAGAGATGGAGACTCTGGTCAATGGAAAACTAGGAAGGATAAGGCAGCTGGGTACAAGTGAATCCCTCCATGAACAAACAAGACAAAATCTAGAAATCCGAGCAACACACACAAAATGCTGGGGGAGCTCAGCAGGCCAGGCAGTGTCTCGGTAGCCTCCACCCTGATGGCATGAGCATCGATTTCTCAACTTTCTGGTATATGCCCTTCCTCCTCTCTTTTACCATTCCTCAATCCTGTTTCACTCTCTCACCATATCTCTTCACCTCCTTCTGGTGCTCCTCACCATTCCCTTTCTTCCATCGCCTTCTATCCTCTCCCCTTTCTCCAGCCCTTAATCTCTTTCACAATTGACTTCCCAGCTCTTCACTTCACCCCTTCCCCTCTCCCGGTTTCACCTATCACCTAGCACCTTGTACTTGTTACTCCCCTCTCCCACCTTCTTACTCTGACTTCTTTGCTTCCTTTCCAGTCCCGATGAAGGGTCTCGGCCTGAAACGTGGACTGTTCACTCTTTTTCCTTGATGCTGCCTGGTCTGCTGAATTCCTCCAGCATTTTGTGTGTGCTGCAGTGTTGTGACCATGTTGTTCATTCTTCAAGTCAAGTTCAAGTTGCTTCTATTGTCATTTCGACTATAAACGGCTGGTACGGTACACAGTAAAAACAAAACAACGTTCCTCCAGGACCCTGGTGTTACATGAAACAACACAAAACTACACTAAACCATGTGAGACAGCACAAGGCTACAGTAGACTATGTAAAACAACAAAAAACTGCACGAGACTACAGACCTGCACAGGACTGCAGAAAGTGCACAGAACAGTGCAGGGCAGTGCAATAAATAATAAACTAAACAACAGGCACAGTAGAGGACAAATTACAATATAATTATAAATGATATGGAGGTCAGTCTAGACTCTGGGTATTGAGGAGTCTGATAGCTTGCAGGAAGAAACTGTTGCACAGTCTGGTCGTGAGAGCCCGAATGCTTCGGTACCTTTTCCCAGATGGCAGGAGGGAGAAGAGTTTGTGTGAGGGTGTGTGGGGTCCTTCATAATGCTGTTTGCCTTGTGGGTGCAGCGTGTAGTGCATATGTCTGTAATGGTGGGAAGAGAGACCCTGATGATCTTCTCAGCTGACCGCACTATCCGCTGCAGGGTCTTGCGATCCGAGATGGTGCAATTTCCGAACCAGGCAGTGATGCAGCTGCTCAGGATGCTCTCAATACAACCTCTGTAAATGATTTGGACACTAATGCACACGGTATGGTTAGCAAGTTTGATGATGCCAAATAAGGGGGTCTTGTTGATAGTGAAGCAGGTTACAATGAACTTCAGACACCTTGATCAGTAAGGGAGATGGACTGATCAATTGCAAATCAATTTCAACTTGGGTTGTTGTGAAGTGATGCATTTTAGACGAGGATGGGGCCTATGCAGTGAATGGCCGGGCATTAATAAGTGTTGTGGAACAGAATCATTGAGGAGGGCAAGTGCTCACAGTTCACTGAAAGCAACTGTGCAAGTCGACAGTGTAGTGAAGAGGACATTCGGAATGCTGGACATCGAGTTTAGGAGCAGGGACATTATGTTGCAAATTTCCCCAGCCGTTGGTAAAGCTGAACTTTGGATATTGTATACAATTCTAGTCACCCTATTATAAGATCAAGCTTCAGAGGGTGCAGATGAGATTTACAAGGTTGATCCTGGACCAGAGATCCTAAGATGCGGGGAGAGGTCAGCCACGCTAGACCTTTATTCTGCAGATTTCAGGAGAATAAGTAAGTGGTTACCTGATAAACGTTTATAAAATCATGAGAGGTATGGATGAGGTGGACAGTCATAGTCCTTATCCCAGGGTTGGGGAGTCTAAATCTAGAGGGCACAAATATAAGATAAGAGAGAGATTTAAAAGAGACCTTTGCATATTGGGCAGAGAATACCTGGAATGAGTTGCAAGAGGAAGAGGTCAAGGGCTGATGCAATCACAATGCTTAAGCTAAGAGGCATTTGGCTATATAGCATCCATGCCAGGACAATCAGACTCAAAAAAAGAAGAAAAAAAAAGTTAATGTTCAGCATCTGTTGGCTGTGTTAACTACCTGATTTCTCTCTTCATTAACTCTCTTCGTGGCTGAAGTTACTCCACAAGCTGCTGTTAGGCTGGATCCAGTGGAAGTTCAAGTGGATGTGGGCCAGGAGCCATCAGGTTGGACCTTGCTCTGTCAGTTGGCACCAAACAGTTTGTAATCAAGGATCAATAGGGCAGCTTTTGAGGGGACATTTGAAAATAGGAAAAGGGATAATAAATCAAAAGGTTGAATGAAGAACTGGAAATGCTGGAAAAGACATTATTTTCATTAGAATTTTTGCTATCCAAATGTTAAGCTTAACGTTGACAATATTTTGCCTTCAATTCAACGTTTTCTTCTTCTCTTTCTTTCTTTCTCTCTTCTTCTGCCCCTTTACCTTTTTAACATTGAATTCTATAAAAATTGGTTAATTATTCACAGCATCTTCTATATTGGTCATGCTGGCTGATGGCGCAGTGACATCAGCGCCGGACTCCAGAGCGAAGGTTCCCAAGTTCGAATCCAGTCGGACCGCTCCTGGACACGCTTTCCATCCATGCCGTGTTGAGTGTCGAGCTCGCAACTTGGCCTCATTTAAAAAAAAACAACTGCACTGTGAGAAGGCCGTGGGGGAAAACTCAGAATCTTTCCTCCAAGCCAACCATTTGAAAAATAAAGTGGTTGCCAAGGCCCTGGCAGAGTATGGCACACTCAGATGACTTTTGTTTTCCGATGGTTTGGCAGTCTATTTTCAGTTATAGGTCTTGGAGCATAGCTACATCCACATAGTAAGGTTAGAGCAAGATATCTGCAGAACTTAAAAGTTTTGATTGAGTGGCATTCATGTAGGTGGTAGATGCAGTTGGTTAGTGGTTAACTTGTGAGAACTTTTAAATAAGTCAATATTGCATTCGGAACAATTTTGAAACACTTAATTCATTTAACTCTGCTTACGTCATACATCTCCATGCATCTGTGCTTTGAAGTTTGAACATTTGTTTCCATTCATAGATATGGTGCAAATGTAGAAAAGGTCGTCTTAAAGAAATTTGCAAATGTAAACTTAATATACACTTTGTAGCTGCTTTATTAGGAACACATGTAAACCTGCTCCTTAATTCAAAATTCTAATCAGCCAATCGTGTTGCAGAAACTTGGTGCATAAAAGCATGCAGATGTGGACAAGGGATTCAGTTATTCTTCAGCCCAAACATTACAATGAGGGTAAAATATGTTCTCAGTGACTGTGACAATGGAATGATTGGTTCAAAGATGCCAAGTATATTTATTATCAAAGTATTATGCAGTGTACAACTCTGAGATTCATCTTCCCCAGACGGCTACGAAAGAAAGGAAACCATGGAAGCTGTTCAAAGAAAAACATCAACCCTCCCCTCCCCAGACAGAAAAAAACAAATCATGCAAACAGCAACAAGAACAGCAATGCCCATGAAGAAAAACTACATCACGCAAACGCAACAGGAACATAAAACTCCAAGTCGCCCACTCACACACAAAAAAATGATAAATTGCACAAGCTGCAACAAGAAAGAATGGGTGAAAACATGGAATATAAAAAACATAAAACTGAAGAAGTCCAATTTGAACTACAGTCCCTCCATAAATCACAGAACCTTGGTTTTATCCTCCAACAGCATCGAGGGAAAGAGAGACTATGATGAGGCCACACTCAGGTCAGAGGGGCAACGCCTTGTATTCTGTCTGGGTAGCCTCCAATCTGATGGCATGAACATTGACTTCTAGAACTTCCAGTATCTACCTCCCCCCGCACCCCTTCACCATTCCCCACTCCTGTTTTGCTCCCTCACCTAATCTCCTTACCTGCCCTCACCTCCCTCTGGTTCTTCTCCAGCCCTTCATCTCTTTCACCAATCACCTTCTCAGCTCCAAACTTTACCCCCTCTCATTTTCGCCTGTCACCTCCCACCCTGTGCTTCTTCCCTTTCACCCCCCCCCCCCAACTTCTTACTCTGACTTCTCCCCTTCCTTTCCAGTCCTGATGAAGGGTCTCAGTCTGAAATGCTGACTGTTTACACTTTTCCATAGATGCTGCCTGGCCTGCTGAGTTCTTCCAATGTTTTGTGTGTGCTACACAGTGTAGTGGTTGTCTAGAGTGAGCTGCCAGAGCTATCTGGATAGAAGCAGATACAATTACAACATTTAAAAAAATATTTGGGCAGGTTCTTGGATAGGAAAGGCGCAGAAGGATACTGCCCTAACAGAGTCAAATAGCATTAGCATGATGGATGAAATGGGTAGAAAAGACAAAAATCTGTTCTCTGATTATGTCTTTTTACAGTTTTTGGACTTAAGTAATGTTACTTGCTGTATGTATGGTATACTTTGTACTTTCTG
Source organism: Hypanus sabinus (assembly GCF_030144855.1). Lineage (NCBI taxonomy): Eukaryota > Metazoa > Chordata > Chondrichthyes > Myliobatiformes > Dasyatidae > Hypanus > Hypanus sabinus. The sequence continues at coordinate 44,033,713 of NC_082739.1, forward strand.
TGCATGACGTTTCTTCAGTCTGATGGGCTGAAGTCCCTTGCCTTTACCTCAATACCACAGATTCCTCTGGGAATGCCAGGCTTTGAAGGCATTGAAAGTCTGGGAGCAAAACGTGCATTATTTCCACATTGCTGATTGTTGAATCCCAGCCACTGCATTACAGAATATAGAATAGATGCCAGAAACCACTTTTCACCAATAAATTATTGCCTTTCTTTACAGCTTTCTCCACCTGGTAACAGTCATGGGTGCTTTAAAATGCATAATCTACATTGTGGTAGTCATACTGTACATACCAAATGGAAATTCAGAAGGTATGTATAGAACTAATGCAACTGATGAATCAAATTGAATTGATGAATGTTCTTTGAGTTGCTGCATTTACTGTCACTGATATTCATTTCAGAGCTAAGTAATTGAGTCTGGCTGCTTACAAACTCAGTACATTAACTCCAACCCCTGTTCCAGCTTAATCCATTTTTATAGAGAATTTAGGATTCAACTCAGCAATATTTAGCATTTCCTCATTTGACTAGATTGAAATTCCCCTTCTTGCGTCATCTAAGTTTATATTTCAGTGCAGGAGATGCCAGACTCAAGATTCAGAATGCATTTATTTTTTAAACTATGTCTGCAGTATACAATGCTGGGATTCATCTTCCCGACAGACAGCCATGAAGCAAAGGAAACCATGGAACCCATTCAAAGAAAGACATCAAAACCCCAGCGCGCAAAAAAAACAAACTGCGCAAATGGCAAAAGAAAAGAAATGAGCTCTGATTTCAGCTCTGAGGCTTTGAACCAGTACCAGATCGACAGAATGAGCAGTTGCCAAGTTCAGTTGCTCTGTGTTGTAAGATATAAGTAGACTCCTGAATTCCAGGAATTAAAAGGAGTTGTTTGTTTGATTGGAGATGCAGGGAATGCCAAACATTATCCAGGAACATTTTAAATAAAGTACCCCTCTGGGATCTGTGTTGGTTCAATGTTGTTGTTACAACAAGAAGGCAGGAATATGGCGTCAAGGCAGCTTTTCATGGTTTCTTTGCTCAGTGGCAGTTGTGGCAGTCACAATTTAGTATTTGTTAAGTTTTAAATTCACTGTTGAGGCTCTAGCTAGAATGACCTGATATTTTTTGTCACTGCATAAATAGAACCACAGTGTTTGTTGACTCTTTGAGTTGATTTCCTGTGTCAGGACAGGATTTGTTCGTTCCTTGTCATGCATCATGCTGCCCTGCAACAGATGCCGTTTGAACCTGTTGAGTTCCTTCCACAGATTGTTTGTTGCTCCTGGAGTAGGATATTGGATATCCTTGCAATTATAGTAGGAAATGGACAGTTACAGTGTAAGAGTGGGCTGAGTGTGGGTAGGTGGGACTAGGTGAGATTAAGGGTTCGGCACGGACTAGGAGGGCCGAGATGGCCTGTTTCCGTGCTGTGATTGTTATATGGTTATATGGTTAAGAAGTTAAATCAATATTTTTCAGATTTTTTAAAAATTATTTGTTACCACAACTTATTGATGAGGTTATTGTGGTGTTAAAAATGTGAGTTCTTCTCTGAGAAGACATAAAAACAAAACAAGACACTCCTCTGTTTTAGCGATGGTTTCAAAGAGATAACTGAACATTTGTTATGGTTCCAGGGAGAAGCTCAGCTTAAAAATTTCTCAGGCCAGTTTAAATGATGGGCTTCATTAGAGTTGCTAGCATGGAATAATTTTATGTAATTTCCAATTAGTGGAAACAAATGAGCATTCAGAATATTGACAAATATCTAATTGAGTAGAAATTTCAAAAGGAGTTGAATTACTGGAGCAGATCTCTTTGCAAATATGCCATTACTTATGTAACAGCATGTAAAACAGGGTGTTGTTTTCTACCTCAATCTGTTTTGAATTGAGGAAAGATATTTTAAAATTCAGTGTATTGTTTGACCCAAGTAAGAGAATGGATCACTTTCAGTTTTAAATTATATTAGATCCAAACAATTCTCCATTATGTTCAATGTGAGAATGAAGTCCAACAAAGTGATCCAGGCCTAAGATTGGACACCATGAGGGATTTTGCTCTAGAATAAAACTGGGTTCAATTTGACACAGTTTGTCCAAAGAACTATGCTCAAGTAATTAATTATTTCAACTACCAGTGGAAATTTTCACTTAATTGTATTTAAATATTTTTCAATATTCTGAATGTTCATCGGTTTCCACTAATTGCAAATTGAATAAAATAAATTCCATGCTGTTAACTTCAATCTAGTTCTCATTATTCTTTGGCAGATCCATTATTTTACTTGAAAAATTTTCATGACTTCCCCCTCCCCCTTCTTCCCCCTGCAGCCTTTCAAAGTAAATTTATTATCAAAGGTATCACCAGATAAAACCCTAAGATTCGTATTCTTGCAGGCATTCACAATCAGTGCAAGAAATACAGTGGAATCAATTAAAAACGGTGCCCAACAAGAAGGACAAATAACCAATGTGCAAAAGGACAAAAAACTGTGACAACAGATACATAAATAAAAGAGATGATGACAAATACAATAAATGAGCAGTAAAGATTGAGAACGTGAGATGTAGAGTCCTTGAAAGTGAGTCCATAGTTTGTGGTGGGACAGGAGAAGTTGAGTGAAGTTATCCCCTTTGGTTCAAGAGCCCGGTGTTTGAGGGGTAACGACTGTTCCTGAACCTGCCGGTGTGGATCCTGAGGCTCCTGTACCACCTTTTTGTTGGCAGCAGTGAGTAAAGAGCATGGCCTGGATAGCGCAGACCCTTGATGATAGAAGCTAATTTCCTGCAACAGTGTTCATGTTCGGTGATGGGGAGGGCTTTACCCATGATGGACTGGGCTGTGTCCACTACTTCTTTGTTGGATTTCTCGTTCAAGGGCATTAATATTTCCATTCCAGGCCATGAGGCAACCAGTCAATTCACTCTCCACCACACATCAATAGACGTTTGTCAAAGTTATAGGCGTAATGCTGAAATTTTGCAAACTTCTAAGGAAGTAGATGTGCTGCTGTGCTTTCTTTATAAATGCACATTGGTGCTGTGCCCAGGACAGGCCCTCTAAAATGATAACAATGAGGAGTTTAAAGTTGCTGACCCTCTCCACCTCAAATCTTCAAATGAGGACTGGCTCATGGACTTACAGTTTCCTCCTGAAGTCAATAATCAGCTCCTTGGTCGTAGTCGTTGTTGTGGCACCACTCAGCCTGATTTTCAATCTCTCTCTTTCTTATGTGCTGATTCTTCACCACTGTTGATTTGGCCAGTGATAGTGGTGTTGTCAGCAAACTTAAATATGGCATCAGAGCTTTAGCCCCACGGTCAGAAGCATAAAGTGAGTAGAGCAAGGTGCTAAGCACACCAGCCTTGCGATGACCTGAGCTGATGGCAATTGTGATACCTGAATATAAAATCCAGTTTCTTTGTACATAAGTTGGTCAGACAAATCCATAACCTACATAAGGGTATTTCAAAATGTTGAATATGTTTTTATTATGTATTTGTCTTTCCACAGGTATTGAAACTACAATTGTGAATCTGACAGCTGGCCGTCAGGGATTATTGAAGTGTCTCCACCCATTGAAGATTAACAATAATGAAGTTGTTGTATACTGGAACAAAGAAAATTATACCATTTGCTATGAAAGACTCCGCAACCAACTGTCGCAAACAACTGTTGAACCAAAATGTCGTGACTTTCAGCATCATATAGCTGACAACAAAATTGTATTAACTATTCCAAAAGTGAAAGTCTCAGATGCCGGCAACTATACTTGCTTTGTAAGCATGAAAGAAGAGACTTTTGAATGCAGAATTAAACTGAAAGTAATAACTGGTAGGTTCTTTTTAAATATTGATGTTGGTTTTATGTATTTTTTGAGTCAAATAGGCTTAAAAGTTCTTAAATTATGATTCTTGTATGTGGGAAGTATTTCGCTTTGGTGGTAGATCTTTCCTTTACAAATCGCTTATCCATTGGCCCTTGCTTATCCATTAGCTGTAAATAAGAACTGCTGTTTGCTTAAGTTTCCTCAAACTCAGGCAATTCTTGCATGCTGCTTGTTGATACGCTTCACTTGAGTACTTCACATAGACCAGAATTACCTCATAAAATTTCTCTTTCTTTAAATGGATGGCACAGTAGCACAACAGGTCATGCAGCAGCTCTGGCAACCAGTGGTTGATCCTGCTCTCTGGTGCTGCCTGTGTAGTATTTGCATTTCTCTCTTCATGGGCTCCTGTTTCTCTAGACAGCCCAAAGATGTGCTGGAATGTAAATTATAGGCAGGCAGTAGGGGAAGTCAGTCCTCCTCAGAGTCAGGAAATATAATTGATATTAATATAAAACAAAGGATCTTTAGGGCACAAAATTACATACTAATTTACTAGGAATACGTCCAAAGCTCGAGGCCTGCACTAACCATTGAGAGACCAGAGTTCAAATCCCAATAGGGCATCACACAGAGAATGCGGGAGGAATCCAGCAAGCCAGCTGTCATCTATGGAGGAGAATAAACAGTTGACATTTTGGGCCTAGATGCTTGATCCAAACTGGAAAGAAAGGGGCAGAAGCCAGAATAAGAAGCAGCAGCTTTGGAGTTTAAATTCAGTTCATCTAGAAATTTGAAGGAACTAGCTAGGAATGATGAAGGCCATGAAACTGCTGGATTGAGATTGAAGCAGTAACTGATTCCCTTCATTGGACGAAATCCATACTGTCTCTGACTCTGGACACATAGCAAGGTCCAAAACCCCTACCTCAGTTGAAGCAGGAAAACAATAAAATCAGATGGAACTTTATGACCTAGTATCTGAATTCTGATAAGGCAAAGTTGTCCCCAGCCAACCTAAGAAGTCTCCTTTGCAAAATATCTGGGCAGCACGGTCTAAGTTGAGGTAGTAGTCTTGAAGTCTAGTCAAACGATGCCTGGCATGGTCATACTTACAGAATCGTACCTTTATGAGCAGAGTGCCAGACTCTTCCAACACAATCTCTGTCTCACTGGCAGATTGACTGACTGGTGACAGTCCAGTGTTGTGCAGCCAAGATCATTACCCCTGGGAATCTTCAGCGACTAACTCCAGATCCCTTGAAGTCACATGGCATCAGATCAACCAAGTGCATGTTGAAAAGCACTTGGAGGCTGCAGTGGAAATAGCAAAGTCACAGACTGACAAACATCCAATGTGCAAAAGATGACAAAGTGTGCAAAATAAAAAGAAAAATAATTCTGAGAACATGGGTTGTAAAGAGTTCTTGCAAGTGAATCTGAGGCTGTAGAATCAGTTTAGAGTTGAGTTGAGTAAAGTTATCTATGGGAGTTCAGGAGCCGATGGTTGTAGAGGGGAGAGGGCGTCAGAAATAGTCCAAGTAAATTTGAGAGTAGGTTGGATGCTGCTGGCGGAGCTGATGAAATTAATGGGATCCACAAGGATGTTAAAGGCAGCACCAATGCAGTCATTGATGTAGTGGGAAAGAGTTGGGGAGCGGTGTCAGAGTAGGGTTGGAGCAAGAGCTACTCCATGTGACCAACAGGAAGGCAGAAGTAGCTGTCACCTATGTACGTACTATTGCTACAACTTTGTTCTTCCCACTTTCTGCAAAGCAAGGAGGGAAACTTTTTAGAGTAAGTACAAATGTTGCCAGGTAGAGGAATGTTAGTAGAGGGGGACTAGTTGGATCCATGTTCCAGAAAGAAACAGAAAGCCAAAAGACATTATGGATGGGGAATTGAAGTGCATATATGATTGGACACTATTAAAATGATGGAGAGCATGCACCATGTCTCAGACAGAAGCAGAAAGGGACTGGACAAGAAGGTTTTGCTGTTCCTCTAGTTTGTGTTTAGCTTTACCTCATTCTTGCTGTTGCTCTTGTTTGCAATCCTTAACCAACTTTGCCTCAACCTACACTGCTCGTTCCACAGTGAACTGTGGCATCTGTCTGGAGATATGGGAAATAGTCCAGGCCTGTCCTGTTGGCAAAAAAAAAACAGAACAAATTCAATGTCGTCTCTCAGTCATCAAGTTGGTCAGGTGGCACCCATTGACCATTAACCTGCTCAAGTCAAGTTTATCGTCATGGGCACCAGTATGCTGAGGAACAGGTGAATGAAACAACATCACAGGCATGGAAGTGCAGACAGCAAACAGGATATAGAATATACACAAAGTATACACATTTTGCCATGGGCTGAGAGCAGCAAACAACATCTATGCCCAGAAGTTTCAGCTAGACCAGCCATATACATGAGCAAAAGCTGCTCATGTTTGGATATAGCCTGCAAGTCGGTGCCACATCCTCTTAATTGTGCCTCGTTGAAGGTGGAGTATGATGGAATAATATCCACTTGCCTGGATGTGTCTCTGACGATGACCATCTATGTCTCTTAACATCTTGTACACCTCTATCAAGTCACCTGTCATCTTCCTTCTCTCTAAAGAGAAAAGCCCTAGCTCACTCAGCCTATCTTCATAAGACAGGCTTTCCAATCCAGACAGATAAATCTCCTCTGCACCCTCTCTAAAGCTTCCACGTAATGAGGCAACAAGAACAGAACACGACAAGGTTATAGAGAGCTGCTACTTCACCTTGCAGTTCTGATCTCCATCCCCCCTTCTCATGAAAGCCAATACACCCACTGTTCAGTTGTAAATTATAGGTTAAGTTTCATAATAGCTGGAAGACTTTACCCCCAACCACTGAAACCCATAATTGTGCCCCTTACCTTGTGTTAATTGAGAGATAGTATGAAACAATATAACATTAACCTTATTTTTTCATCTGGATCATGAAGTACAAGCAAAATGAACACTTTCTTTTCAAATATACTACTTATTCTGGACTGGGCCCCAAAACAGATTTCTTCACATGCTTACTTCCAAACTTTTTTCCTCAGATGAGTGAAAAAATAAATCTGACAAAGGCATGAATTGAGCATGCATCATCATTCTAAGCTGCAGAAGATGAGGCCAGATCAATATTAGTTTGTTTAGAAGGGAGTATTATTGAATTTAGTTTGGCTTTAGAACAGAGATGAGGGGGAATTTCTTTAGCCAAAGGATAGTGAATCTGTAGAATTAATTGCCACAGACTGCTGTAGAGGCCAAGTCATTGGGTATATTTAGAGTTTGATAGGTTCTTAATTAGAAGGGGTATCAAAAGTTATGGGGAGAAGGAAGGAAAATGGGATTGAAAGGGATAGTAAATCAGCCATGATGGAATGGCAGAGCAGACTTGATGGGCCAAATGGCCTAGTTCTGCTCCTATTGGTATTTTGGTATAACTTTTATAGATTTTGTAAGATGAAATTGAGGAAGTTTTTTGAAATTAAACTTGAGTTCCTGTTTTCTTATTTAAATTCTGATTGTACAGTTTCAGTTTGAGAAAGTGCACCCTTGCAAATTATTTATTTAGTCAGGTGTCTGAAGCATGGTTTATATTTCATGTTTTACTTTAACAGTAAACAATCATTGTGGGAAATTAAGGAGTCTATTGTGTGCACGTCCCAGTGCTGGGGAGAGTTTGTTCTGCTGACTGGATCAAGTAAAGCACACTGGTCGAAAAGCTGCCCTCAGCAAAATGCAGCGACTGCTTCAGCTTGTATTTCTGATGAGAAAGTTGTACCAATTCCAAAGCAAGGGGGTTTTGCTAAGTGGTTCATCTGAGTTTCTCCAGATTTACCTTTGGATGCTTGTTAATAACTTAGTGAACACTCAACGTTTGGTGCACAAGAGGGCCTTTTGCAGAGAAGAGAGGGCAGAGGAATGGGATAACTGAAGAGCTCTTACATGAAGCTGGTAGAGACCTGACAGGCCCATTAGGCTCCACCCATGTAACCACCATCATATCCTCATGAAACAGAAAGAGAGAGCTGAACCTCTGAAAATCATGCTTGACTGGCCTTGACATCAAGACAGCATTTTAGACTGAGCGTGGCATTGAGGTGCCCTGATAAAGCTGATATCCATGAACGATACCTTGCACAAAAGAAGGTGGTTGTAAGTATTGGAGTTCCTCAGGTTACTGTGTTAGTTCCAATCATAGTCAACAACATCAGCGACCCTCCTTCCATAAGGAAGTTGGAAGTTGAAAGATTTCCTGATGATTTTTCAATGTCCAATTCCACTTGTTGCCCTTCAGCAAATTAAACAATTTGTCTTCAGGTAGCAGAGCTGGACAACATCAGGGCAGAAGGAGAAAAGAACCCTTAAGCCAATAAGAATCTTAGCCACCAGCACTTTTAGCAAAAGGACTATCACTGGGTCCTACACCATCAGTATCTTGGGGGTCACCGTTGATAAGCAACTCAACTGGGCCAGTTACATATTTACCATTGCTACAAGAGCAGGTCAGAGGCTGGCTATTCAATGGTGACTGACTCATTTCCCAACCCTCCAAACCTTTTCCACCATCTACAAGGCGCAAAGCAGGAGTGTGATGAAATATCCCCCTCCTTTTTGTGTGAATGCTCAAAAAGGCCGTAATTATCCCAATCACCCTTGGTTGACGCCCCATCCACCATCTGAACATTTATATCCTCCACTTCAACTGTACTGTAGATTGTGCGCACTATATTAAATTCACAACAGTTACTCAGCCAGGTTGCTGTGACGACACCTCATAATCCCAGAACTTCTACTCATAGAAGGATGAGGCTATCAAATATGCAGAAATATCCTTACCTGAATGTTTCACTTCAAGTCTCGCACTATCCTGCCTTGGAAATATATCACCATTCCTTCATCGGAGCTGGATCAAAATCCTTAGACCTTCCTGCTCAGCGGCATTTTCGCCAGACAGACTGCAGTAGTTCAAGAAGACAGCTCATCGCCATCTCAAGGCCAATCAGGAATGGGCAATAAACGTTGACCTTGTTAATGAGGCCCAGGTCACAGACGTGAATTTAATATCATTCAGTGATTTTCAATACCTTATGATTGTCCTACATTTGATGCTTAGAGAAAAATTTGTCTCTGAGACTGTTTGGTGTGATGTGCATTTAACAACCCTGCTACAAACATCACTTCTACAAGTATTCTTCAGCACATGGGAGCTTAGAACCTAGAAATTTTCAGGACCTAGCCTGTCAACTGTCTGCAGGGAAGCACACCAAAGTTTCTGTGACAGCTAAGCAGGATGAAGGAAATGGGGTGGGGTACAGACGATGAGGAGGGCAAAGCAGGGAGGGAGAATTGAGGAGTGGTGGCAGGAAATTGGGGGAAGGGGAATGAAGACCGAAGAAGGGGTCAATTCATTTCTGTTGGCTAAACATTCAATACATTTTACCCTAAAGCCAAGTTGGATATTAACTATAAATCTTGAAGTAGGAATATCCTGCTTTAGGATATCACTGTAGTGGTTTTCACCTATCTAAAAGCAATAAGTGCCAGTTTCCCCGTTCATAGCTGCTGTCCAGAGGATTTTCAGCATCTTTATTATGTCTATTGCAACCATGCAGACTGCCTTGTGGATGAGACAAGTTGGGCTTTTTGGGGGTGGGAAGAAGTAGGTCAAAAATGGAGAAGTTGGGGGAGTAGTAGAGGGTGGAGAGAGTCAAAATGGGAATGGAGGAAATTGACAGGGAAGAGAAATCAAAAGTGAAAGAATGAGCTGAACGGTGCATTAACGGGCAATGATACTTTTATGCAAAGCAATGGCCCGGTTCCACGATCGGAATTCTCCCCTACAACCATAGAGACATGGATTGTGGGATGTAGATCACAGACACGGCAATCATTACATGCTGTCTCTTTGCAAAAGATGAGAAGAGCAGTAGGAAGCCACTTATAAATCCATATGAGATAGTGAAAGCAATATCTATTTGAGACTGCATTCAATTTCTGGGTGATATTTTCTGTTTTAATTCCTCACCTAGTCAACGTACATTGTTGATATGAGCAATTGCAATAAACGGACAAAGTTACTACATTCTGTGTTCAGTGGAAGTTAACAGATCACTGATTTCTCCCCCACCTAAACATTATTTTGCGATAAACATTTTCAGCTGTATCAATCAAAATACATCGTATAACCATTCTACTGTCAAAGGGCATTTTGAAAGGAAGGAACACTGCTGAGTTGTGACTGAGTTTAAAAGAGGCAATTTTTCAAAATCTTCAAAGAAAGAAAGATAAACTTTTCAAGGTCATCATAGTTGCACTCAGAGCAAAGGACTATCTCCACCCAACCGTTTGGATGAGCTATCCATTGAATGTTGCTGGTCAGACTGCAAATGTGCATTGTAAGGTTGGATTGTAAGGTCTCTCAATTTGTTTTTATTTCTGTTATTACTTTAGAAAGAAAATTTCACAAGCTGCATTTTCCAAGTGCTTGATGTTTTCTGTTTTCTGAGGAGACTGAATTGGATTGTACATTGGAATGCTTTTTAAATGAGGTGCACAGAGAGGTCTGTGATAGACTTCTCTGCAAACATAAATAATACATTACATTTTTAAGTGGTCCCTTTATGAACTATTTGGGAACTCTTTTCAGCAACCCCATCTGATAATTCTCTTCCTTTTTTTTGATAGCTCAGGGAAGGGACTTGCGCAACTTCAACGGAGTTCACAGAAATGCAGGTAAGAATGTAAAGACTGAACTTGTTCTTCAGTCGACCAAAAGGCATTGTTGAAAATTGGAAATTACTAATTCCTCTGATGAACTCCATAGCATGGAATCATAGAACCAAGTTCAATTTTAATTATCATTCAACCATACATGGATATAGCCAAATGAAACAGTGTTTCTCCAGGGCCAAGGTGCAAAACACATTACCAAGAGCACACTGCACATATAGTTAGAATAGCAGAGAAACTTACTAGTGCAAAAAAAATACATAGCCCAAGCTGCCGAGTGGCATGGGCCTGTAGACTGATGGTGGATGAGATGTTCTTGCACTGAAAGAACACCAGAAGACAGCACCCAATCCAGTATGGGTTCTAGTGCACCCACAGAGGCCTCTGCTCTTTCCCACACCGCATCCGGTATCTCCACCCCTGGGTGGCTGCAACGAGCAATCCTGCGGCACAAGGGCCTTGTCTGTGCCCCAGCTGAAGCGACATAGCTACCCTACCATTAGAAATGTACAGCATAGAAAGAGGCTCTTTTAGCTGATTGTATCTATGTTCACTGTGATGCCCAACTACGCAAATCTTATTGACTGAACTTAACTGGAAAGTGTACTATCTAGACTTGAGGAGCTAATGGATTGGGGAAGAATGAAGTTCAAGACCAAGAAGTCAAGAAGCCTTGTTCTTAGGAGAGGAAAGCTGGTTGACTTTCATTTCACCCTTTGTGGAGAGGAGATCCCATCTATTCAGGACCAACCAATTAAGAGCCTCGGGCGATGGTACACAGGAGAACAGATCAGCAGAGGCCTGATGTCTGCCGACAAGTGTGGCTTGCCTGGCAAGTTGAAGTTGTGGTGCTTGCAGTACGGACTGATGCCACGGATAACGTGGCCACTAACTGTCTACGAAGTGGCAATGTCCCATGTTGAGGCAACAGAACGGAAGATCAACAAGTATGCGAAGAAGTAGCTCGGTAGCAGCCTCACTAATATTGCAATTCACAGTAGCCGGACAAAGCTTACCATCCCAGTGCAATCCTTTGCTGAAGAAGTCAAGGTAGCCAAGGTAGGATCATTCTTGATGCTTCGAGATTCAAAAGACCCTATCATGCAGAACACCCAGCTGGATGTGAGATCAGGCAGGAAGTGGTCAGCCCGGGTAGCAGTTGATGAGGCAGAGTCTAGACTGAAGCATAAGGAGTTGGTTGGGGCTTCCCATCTAGGCCGCCAGGAACTTGGATGGACAACCCACAAGTGGTGATCATCAAGGAGCGCCGTGAACTTGTAGCGCAATAAATACGAGAGGTAGAAGAGGAGAAGATGTTAGCTAAAACAGCTGGCCTGGCCAAACAAGGGGCTTGGACCTGGTGGGAAAGTGTTGAACAACGACATCTATCTTGGAATGTCCTGTGGCAGATGGAACCGCTCTGCATTTCTTTTCTATACAGAGCAGCGTGCAGCCTGCTCCCAACACCTGCCAACCTCAGCACCTGGTATGAAGATAAGACAGACAGGTGCGCTGCTTGTAGTGAGAAGGGAACACTTCAACATATTTTCAGTGCATGCAGAGTCAATCTTTCCAGCGGCATGTACACTTGGAGACATATCAACGTTCTCAAAGTTGTAACAGAGCGGTTGAGCAGAGAATACTGCAGCACAACTTATCTCATGCCCCATGCTGCACAGAACATCGCACATCATTTGTGAAAGAAGGCTCCAAGTCAAGGGTGTACAGCGCAGGCCCACGATCAAGCATACTTTCTTCAGCCAATGATTGGCGAGTCAAGGCCGACCTGGATGGGAAAGGCAGTTTCCCGGAGCAAGTAGTTTTCGCCAGATATAATCGTATGGTCTGACACCAGTAGATAAGTGGTTATTGATGAACTCACAGTCCTCTAGGAAGACAACATCAATGAAGTCCATGAGCGTGTTAACCAAGTATGCAGAATTAAGATCAGTGCAGAGACAGAGGGTGGAAGGTCTCATGCTATCCATTCGAAGTAGGGTACCATGGCTTTATTGCATTCACTTTCCAGAAGTGGCTGCATGACCTTGGCTTCACTAGAAGAGAGATCAAGACAACCAGCAGAGCTGTAGCTGAGGCAGCAAAGACAGGAGCAACATGGGTGTGGACCAAGTACATCCAGAGGGGCAGATAGTCGGACAGTGTATCCAACTTTTGCATAGACACCTGAAAAGTAAACTGTTGGATGGAAGCGACCAACAGCTCAGATAGAGGGAGATGCCAAATTTTTAAGCTCACCAGTGGGAGGTGGTGCTTTAGCACTGCTGGCCCACCACCTCGAGGGAGTCTTGATCATAAGCGGGCCGAAACTCCTGAGGAGAGGTGGCAGATCAACTGATGATCCCACTGGTGATAGCATAGGGCAATTAACATTGTAGTCCAGGTGTATTTTCAATTCAGTTCTGCCCCTATCCTCTATGGCTTTCCATTCCATTTTAAAGGTTGCAATTGTATCTGTATTCACTACCTCCTTTGGCAGCGTGTCTCATGTAACCACCACCTTCTGTATGAAAAGCCTATTGGACACATCGTTTTAACCTTGAACCTGCGCCCTCTAGTTCTGTATTCTCCTTCCACAGGAAGGAGATTCAGACTGTCTTATCTGTATCTTTATACTACTAAAACTCTTATGCTCTGTTTGTGACCTCCAATTAGCACAAACAGTGCATTATAGCGGCACTTTTTTTGACTAAATCAACTTAAAATGCACTAACTTACAGAATGCATGCGAAGTTCAGGGTTATATATTCCTATAAAATTGCTCACTTGTCAATCAACAGGCCCCATTTTCCATATTGACCCGACTCCACCTTTCATGGAAACCGCGACATGACACCATGACGTATGCGTACGGCCAGCCTCAGCAGCGCCTCGCGATGCTCACAGCAGCGACATCAAGCGGAGCACAACGGCAGGGCAGCTCTATTTTGAGCGGCCACATTCTGCTAATCACTATCAGCATGTGCAGGACTGGGGCAGATCAAACTGCGACCCATCAATAAGAGATAATTGAATCCTATTGTAATGACGTACTTGGAGACACCCATCAAACACTTTGCTGCAGTCAAAGGACAGCGGTGACTATATCACGTTCATTTAGGAAAGCGTCAACCACATCACCAAGAATAATCAGTATCCTGGAGGCTTTGGTGTTACTGCTTCGTATCTTCTATTCAGCATTAGGGTAAAAGAAAATGGTCAACCTAATTATGCCACATGGAAAGAGAAGGAGAACATTATGGTCAAGAGATGACGCCAAACGTTGTCGGAAAGTGGCAAAGAGAGGGAGAGAACAAGAATCGGATGGGGCCAGGGCCGCACGACTCCAGGATCAAAGAGTCAGGACAAAAAAGATGAGAGAAGAGACAGAGGAGGAGAGGCATGCACGTCTCCTAAATGACAACAAAGGCACAGAAGGGGGAGAGAACAAGAATTGGACAACTGCAGGATCAGAGAGAAAGAACAGATGGTAGAAGAGATGAAGGATGAAAGGGCTGCGTGTCTCCAGAATGACGAGAGGCACAGGAGGAGAGAGGAAGAGACAAAAGAGATGAGAAATGCACGTCTCCAGGATCAGAGACAAAGAATAAACAACAGAAGAGATAAAGAGACTGGGGATGAACGGACTGCTCGTCTCCAGAATGACAACGAGAGGCACAAGGGTGGCAGATCAACCAGAAATGTTGCCATCAGAAGTTAAACAAGGAGGAGCTATATTTTCCTTGCTACATGTCATTCTTCTTTAATAAACTGAGTTTTTCTTCTTCAATTTCCAAAGCAAAGTCTTAGCAATAGCATTCAGGAAAATTTAATGTTCATTCTGGTCACATCAGACTGCACTACCCTTCTCTCAAAGGGTGCCCCAACAGGTCACCCCGTTGTCTAGTACCTCATCATTATATAAACTAATGCTTCAGTTTCCTACACTTCAGCAGGAATAAACTGAATTTAAGCTCGAGAGCATTTTCTTCCAGACAACATCCTGGTTAAGTCCCTTCTGCACTCTTTCTGAAACCACTCGATCCTTCCTGTAATGTGGTGACCAGAACTATACACAGTACACTCAAGCCAATGCAAAACACACACAATGCTGGAGGAACTCAGCAAGTCAGGCAGCATCTGTAGAAGAGAATAAACAGTCAACATTTCAGGCTGAGACCCTTCATCAGGGCTCAAGGACGACGCTGCCTAGGCCTGCTGAGTTCCTCCAGAATTTTGTGTGGTGTTGCTTTTGCAGATTTTCTCGTGTTTGTGATTTATGATCGAACCAATGTTTTGCTTTGATTTTCTACCATTGATGACCCACAGGTGAAGGTGATGATGGAATACCATCATTTGCCACCTACAGTTCCATTCCAAATTCCACTAAAGTTTGACTTCAAAATGTATTACTTAAATTCTTTAGATTTCTTTTAAAAATCATTTGTGTAATTCATGTATAACTTTTGTTCTTTTCAGGTCCAATCTTTCTTATATATCCACTTGCCGTCATGACTTGGAATTTACCCTTCCTTTTATTATAGAGCAGCAAATATTGCCTGATTCCTGAACATCTGGAAATAATGAAGAATTTGTTTTTCAACCGAAGTGCAATACAACAGTAAATACTTTTTAAAAAAACATGCTCCAGTTTAATTTTAAAATCATCGATCTTCGACAATAAATTACCTGCAGCCTAATTTAT
Organism: Hypanus sabinus; assembly: GCF_030144855.1. Classification (NCBI taxonomy): domain Eukaryota; kingdom Metazoa; phylum Chordata; class Chondrichthyes; order Myliobatiformes; family Dasyatidae; genus Hypanus; species Hypanus sabinus. The sequence continues at coordinate 44,049,006 of NC_082739.1, forward strand.
GCCTCATATAGTGTACTTGTAAGCCTGACTGATTAAGCCCTAGATTGGAGTTTAGAAGTTTTGATTTGTTCAGTCCAATGTGATATTATGCCATTCCAGCTGTATGTGAATTGTAATGTGTGTTCTGTGCATTTCCCTGAGTTAAGCATTTGTAACAAGGTAAGCGTGTGAAGTCTGGCCATGGCGGATTGTGCGGAGGAGACCGATTAATGGTCCAACGGTCAAGAAGGCAGGCCAGCAGGCGTTGGTGGAGCGCTAAGAGGACGACAAGACACTTAGACGTCCTGGTCATTCACTGCAAGAGGTGGTGATCTCTTTAAACCTACCGGGCAGAAGGCAAAGGCAAACCACTGCTATAACCTGCTGAGTAAATGATTTCCCAATATGTCAGAGCGGCGTGGAGGGAAATCGTCCGCCAGATGGAAATTCCAGATGCGACCTAATGACAACGAAGCAGTAACAAACTGTATCCTGTGAACTGTGTAAGGGTGTTTTACTGTGCTTTGACACTATGCTTTTTGACATAGTTTATTGCTCTTAAAACACAGATTTTAGATAACTCATACATTCACAATACTGAAACAATAGGTATTAAAGCAAATTTTGATTTGAAAAGACCTTTTGAGATTTATGCGTTGTCCAAAATGAAAGTAGATTTTTGAAAGGTTGGACAAGGTTAAGTGGGAATATTTTACCCCTCTCTCAATAATCTGCTGTAATTATAGCATATGCATTTATGCAATCACAACAAGGAAACCGATGTGTCCCACCAAAATGATACCTCATTTAAAAGTGGTAATACACTTCAGGAACAGTTTAAGTCTTCTGGAGTTTGACTTTTTGAATCAGTTTCAGCTTTGCTCTTTTTAAGTTGTCAAATCACCCCTTTAATTTTGCACCCCAATTCTCATCAGAGATTCCTCACCATGGGTCTATTCTAGCATCCAGATACTTTTCGAATTTGCTGTGTGGTATCTTTGAGATGCTCTTCCGGTCAAAGGTGCATTCTTCTTTCATGTTTTACACCGTGTCTCCCTTGCGCCGGCAAAGTGAAAACCTTTCGTCCTTTCGTTGTCTTCCCATTTACATCCAGTGAAATAGAGTTATAAAATAGTGACAGTATGTTTATATTTCCCACCACCCCGTCATAAGAGTCACTCATATTTGCTGTGTCATCTGTGAATGCAAGTGCCGTGCATCTGGATCTTCCTTCTGGTCTTAGAATTTCCGCTCTCCTTCCTCAGTGTTCTAGCGACAAAGGGTCCCTTGCTTTACCCCTTTTTTGATCTCGATTTTGTCAGTCTTTTCCTAGTCAAATCCTACTATAGTACAAGAACTGACGTGCTTGACATTTATTCAAGCAGTACAGAACCAAAGCCATTCAATTTCCTGAGTAACATATCAAAATGAAAATCTTTTCATGAACTAGAGTCAGTCATTATTGCTCTTTCATTTAGTGCATCTGTATCAACTGTGTGTGTGTGAATAGTCTGATGGTCATTAATTATGGTACTCCAGTCTTGGAGCTAGTAATGCAATTTTTGGACAGGTAAATTAAAAGGTTGCTAGCTTTCTGTGATCTACCGACCAAATGAAATGATATAAATGAGGGCTAGATCTAGCTGCTGTTAATTATTAAAAGTTCATATGGATATATCTGCTGTGGAATTAATATAAATTATCAATATTTTCTATGTGAGAATCAGGTTTATTATTACTGACATATGTCATGAAATTTGTTATTTTGTGGCTGCAGTACAGTGCAAGACATAACTATAAATCACAAAAATTTTTAAAGACAGTGCAAAAGGTAAATAACCATTAACACATAGTGCCTTGCTTGATGAACACTCTCCCAATTGGGGTAAATGGTTCTTTAAACTTGGTGATAACCTATTATACACTACATCAACAGAAGTTCAAGTTAAAATTTAATTGTCATTCAAGCATACATGAATACGTTAAAACAAAACAGCATTACTCAAGAGCCAAGGTAGAAAACACAGGACTGATATTCGTACATGGCACAAGGCCAATATAACACATACCAGTATAAGATAGCAGTAAAAAGTACAGTCACATTAAAAAAAATACAGTCCAAGTCCCCGAGTCCATGACAATCTGCAGTGGAACACATTACTGCTTGACTTCTGCTGAGTGAACACTGGAGACCAGCACCAACACAAGCATGAACTCCAGGCCATGTTGCCTCTGTCACCTCTCTCCTGGATGGTTGCAAACGGCCAATGCTACGGCTTGAGGTCATGCAGCTCCGCCAGTGTTGGTCCCACCACTAAACCGGTGAACTGGACTTGCAGCATTCCACATTACCAATGCCCACCTGGGTCTTGCCATCACAAGAAAAGTGCTGTTAGACTGCATACCGCCTTCGTGCACCAATTCCGACGCCATTCTATAGCAGGCAACAGCACGGTCCACACCAAGTCCAGCTCCTTCAGTTTCTCTACTGATAAGCAGCTTGCTGATGGGGTAGACCTGCAGTATTTTAAGTTCTTAATATCTAGCAGGGTTCTGTAATCATAAAAAATACCTCGACAAAAGACAATTAATACTTTTGGTTGCCCACCTAAAAGCAGCTGCTCTGAGCACACTACCATCTCTCCGGAAAACAAGCAAGGAGAAATAATCTCTCTCATCTAGCTAATGACAATTAATGGATAATTCTCATCAGAGGTTTTGACATTTGCTCTGAAGTTAGAAAAGGAACAGCAACAAATCAGTACCTTGACTTTTTGTGCATATACTTTTGTGACTTGTAAACTGTAAACTTGTCAGCAAGGAATGAATTTAAGAATTGTTTCTTTGCATATAAAGTTCCCCTTTTCAGATGTGTGAGACCATCTCTTGTCGAGTTTTAGATCACTGCCATTGCAATGTCAACATTAAATTTCAACATTTCTGTACAGACTCTTGTATCTTGGTTTCAAATAAATAAAGTTACAATCAAATCAAGTTTTCAGAAGAGACTGGATTTCTCCTCTCCTCTGCATGCCAATCACACTCAGAGACCTCAGTTTCAGCTGAAATTTTATTTTTTTATTGAGATACAGTGCGGGACAAGCCCTTCCAGCCCTTTGAGCTGCACCACCCAATAATCCCTGGATTTAACCCTATCCTAATCACGGGGCAGTTTACAACGACCAACTAACCCACTAACCGGTACATCTTTGGACTGTGGGAGGAAACTGGAGCACCCAGAGGAAACCCATGCAATCACGGGGAAAACGTACAAACTCCTTACAGGCAGAGGTGGGAACTGAACCCAATTCGCCTGTATTGTAAAGCGTTGTGCTAACCTCTACACCGTGCTGCAAAGTTGCTATTCACTTTGCAATGTTTGTTGCTTTTTTGCTTTAAGATTCAAGATTGCTTACTGTCATTCTTCTGTAAAGGAGATCAAAATGATAGTTACTCCGGATCTGTTGTACCATAGAATAACACAAAAAGCATAAAGAACACTATAAAAACAAAAAGACAATAAACTTAAGTATAAAAGCAACCTATAAAACACAATAATACAAGGCTGTCTTTGCCCTCACTTCAGATATCTATTTTGCTAATCCCTGTACAGAGATCATTGGTTAAGCAATTAAAATTAACTCAAAGGGAGATCAGGACCTGGCCAGAATGTGCCACACCAGCGCTGCAGGACTGTTTTTAAAACACAGTCTGTGGCTTGGGAGGTAGCTAGTTCAAAGTACATTTATTATCAAAGTATGTACTGTATACTATATACAATCTTGAGATTCGTCTCCTTACAGGCAGTCACACAATACAAAGAAACCCAAAAGAACCCATTAAAAAGAGGCAACCGTCAAACACCTAACGTGCAGGGGGAAAAAGATGAATTATTCAAGCTACAAAAGCAAGCAAACGATTAAAGTCCTCAAAACTGAGTCCACCGCCATGAAGCCAGCCATCACTGCAGCTGATCCAGGAGCCCGTTATTTGCAGGCCACAGCCTCAGTTTAGTGCAGAGACGAGTAAACCTCGCAGAGCAGTGAGCTGAACCAGCCCGTCCCTCACCTCTGACCTTTGCAATCCGGCTCATTCCTTAACTCATTCAAACCTTGAGTCATTCTTTGCTCTCGGACCTGGGCACTGCTGTTTCAATATGTCCCAGGGCCTGAGCCCAGCCACCTTGATTCAGCCCATACCTAACATTTCCAATTCAACCCAGTGCCTAAATCGATCAAATCTCAGGTTTTTCTTGGCTCCTGGGGCCTGAACCCGGGCTCTGCCTCCTCCGATGGCCTTGTCTCGGTTCTGCCGCATTAATTGCCCCAGCAGTGGCCTAACATTGACTCATACCCCACATTCAGGCCTGGGCCCCACCACCTCAATTGAGCCTATACATACCACACCACACCACAACCGTTCTGCACCTTTGAGACTTCAGCTCATGCCACAAAAATGCCAGGTCATACAGGCGGTTCAAAAGCTCAGCTCCAAAAGGGAAGTTACAGGCCATTGATTGCAGTGATTGTTTACCAGGAAAAAGTGTGATTTTTATAGCAGTCAGTAGTTCTGTTCACTGTGCTTCAGTAGTTCCATCTTAAACTGAATCATCACATGAACATTGATAAATTTACGGGATCAGTGACTGGCTTCATAGGAAAGTGCATTGAGGATATTACCATGATTAAACGCTACACTGCCTGGCAACCCAAAAACCATGGCTGACTGCAGGGGTTGATTGCCCTGCTTAGGGTTCAGGATACTGCTTTCAGTTTAGACCACTGGACAACTCAAAGGTCGACAAGAGCTCTCCCATTCCATCAGGAAGGCAAAGTGCAAGAACTCACCGAAATTTCACAGACACCTTTGTGATACCAGGGACATGCGATGCATGTTGCAAGGGTGTACAAACCATAACCGATTGCAAGTCCACCCTGTGCATCAATGACATCGAAGCCTCTCTTCCTGATAGGCTGAATGCCTTCAATGCAAGATTTGACCACTTGAATCACATGACATTGAGAATAGTGCCGTCTCCCCATGAAGAACAGGCACAGCCAAGGTGAGGACCCTAGCTGGGGTGAACCCACACAAAGCTGTGAGGCTGGACAACGTAGCTGGTCTGGTGCTGAGGGACTGCGTGGCCCAGCTAACAGAGGTTTTAATGGACATCTTTAATATCACTCTGAAACAGTCCACTTCCCTGTTGGCTTCAAGGCAACCACCATCCAGTGCTCAAGAGAGCAATGGTAACTGACCTCAACGATTACCGCCCAGTGGCACTGACTTCAACAATCATAAAGTGCTTTGAGCAGCTGGTAATTGATTTTACTCCCACCTTCCAGCTACATTGGACCCGATTTCAGTTCGCCTACTGCTCAAACGGTCCACTGATGATGCTACAGCGTCAGTTTTCCACTCCGTCCTGTCCCACGCAGAAAACAATACCTCATACACCAGGATGTTAATCATTGACTTCAGCTTGGCATTTAACATGATCATCCTTCAGATGCTGGGAACTCAGCATCTCTCTCTGTAACTGGATCTTAGACTTCTTGATGGGAAGGCCCAAGTCAGTCCAAGTTGGCGGTAACAAACTCCATTGCGCTGAGCACTGGGCTGTGTGCTTAGTCTGTTGCTGTTCATGCTGATGACTCATGACTGCATTGCCAGATTTGGTTCAAGCAACATCATCAATTCCACTAATAATACCACAGCGGTTGGCCTTATCAGCAACAAAGATGAGTCAGCATACAGAGAGGAGGTAGTGAGCTTTGTCAAATGGTGTGAGAACAACAACCCGAGTCTCAACGTGGATGAGGCAAAAGAGATGACTGGACATCAGGAAGGCACAGGTTGACCACTCTCCATTGCACATCAATGGCTTTGCCATAGAGAGAGTGAAAAGCACCATCAAGTGTGTCCTGTCCAGCTGCAACATTGTGTAGTCTTAAAGCTTCAAGACCCTACAGAGTACAGAGGACAGTAAAAACCATTTCTCTCTCTCTCTCTCTCTCTCTCTCTCTCTCTCTCTCTCTCTCTCTCCCTTCCTCCCCCCTCCAACTCCCTCCCCTCACTTTCCCCTCTCCTCTCTCCCCCTCCCTTCTCTCTCCCCTCTTTCTGTCTCCCTGGGTGAGAGCCTGTCAGCGCCCAAGTTGAAGGGGGGGGGGGGTGTGGGCTTCCAGAAGCCACGGGCAAGATCATGACATTTGATGCACCATCAATAACTCACACTGAGACGTAAGGCGAGATATCAGCTTTTACTGACTGGAAGAAGGAACAAGCAGTGAGAGACCACCAAACTACATCCTGGAGACTGAGAGGCCGGGGTGACCTTTATACCGGGGTCAGTGGGAGGAGACACAGGAGCAGTCAGTGTGGGGGGGGGGGGGGTGTCCAGACAGGTATATGTAGTTCACCATCAATCACCTTTATACCGGGGTCTGTGGGAGGAGACACAGGAGCAGTCAGTAGGGGGGGTGTCCAGACAGGTATATGTAGTTCACCATCAATCACCTTTATACCGGGGTCAGTGGGAGGAGACACAGGAGCAGTCAGTGGGGGGGGGGGTGTCCAGACAGGTATATGTAGTTCACCATCAATCACCTTTATACTGGGGTCAGTGGGAGGAGCCACAGGAGCAGTCAGTGTGGGGGGGGGGGGTGTCCAGACAGGTCTATGTAGTTCACCATCAATCACCTTTATACCGGGGTCAGTGGGAGGAGACACAGGAGCAGTCAGTGGGGGGGGGGGGGGGTGTCCAGACAGGTATATGTAGTTCACCATCAATCACCTTTATACCGGGGTCAGTGGGAGGAGCCACAGGAGCAGTCAGGGGGGGGTGTCCAGACAGGTATATGTAGTTCACCATCAATCACCTTTATACCGGGGTCAGTGGGAGGAGCCACTGGAGCAGTCAGTGGGGGGGGGGGGGTGTCCAGACAGGTATATGTCGTTCACCATCAATCACCTTTATACCGGGGTCAGTGGGAGGAGACACAGGAGCAGTCAGTGTGGGGGGGGTGTGTCCATACAGGTATATGTAGTTCACCATCAATCACCTTTATACCGGGGTCAGTGGGAGGAGACACAGGAGCAGTCAGTGGGGGGGGGGGGTGTCCAGACAGGTCTATGTAGTTCACCATCAATCACCTTTATACAGGGGCCTGTGGGAGGAGCCACGGGAGCAGTCAGTGGGGGGGGGGGGGGTGTCCAGACAGGTATATGTAGTTCACCATCAATCACCTTTATACCGGGGTCAGTGGGAGGAGACACAGGAGCAGTCAGTGGGGGGGGGGGGGGGTGTCCAGACAGGTATATGTAGTTCACCATCAATCACCTTTATACAGGGGCCTGTGGGAGGAGCCACAGGAGCAGTCAGCAGGGGGCGTGTCCAGACAGGCACATAGTTCACCACAACATCAGAACAGCGAGCTGCTGGTTTTCCTGCTCTTGTTGATGCATGAGCGTTCTCTCTCTCGAGCTGTCTGAGATTCTGAATTCTGAGTTGTGGACTGCAGTTTTTGACGGACTCTAGTTAAAGCTGTCCTTGCTTGCTTGGTGGGGAGGTTGTGCTTCTGCTGTGGGGGGGGGTGGGGGAGGGGAGGATCAATGCTTCAGCAGCTGCTTCTGCATGGGTGGGGGTAGGGGGTGCCATGGGGTTCTGCTGTTACTATCATTCATCCTTTGGGGTTTCTTCTTTCGTGGTTGTCTTTGAATGCAGAATATAGTGTTGCAACAACAGAGAATGTACTGTGCATGTAGACAAACAAATGCAAAGTTTATGACAATGTACGTTAGGAGATCAAGAATTCATCTTTAGTCAATAAGAAGTCTGTTCTTACTAATATTATGGTAACAGAATCAGAAGGTCTCCTGATATGTGGGGGAAACTTAAATTTACAATTACAACCAAAGTTGTAATTTCTTCCAATAGAAACAAAACCTATGAAACAAAATCGTTACATAAGAAAGTTAATACACTTTTTGAGTATGTTTGTCTAATTGATATATGGAGGGGCCTTTTCCCCCAACAGAAAGGATTACACTCTTTATTCTGCCTCCATTCTCTATATACAAGAATAGACTATTTCATAACATTTGGAAAAGACAAAGACAAAATAAACACCTGTGGAATTGGGACAATAGATGTAAGTGACCATGCACCTATATATTTATCTGTTGATTTTGACCTACAACCAAATAATATTATTTGGAAACCAAATTCAAGTCTACTCAATGATCCCTACTTTAAGCAACACATTAAAAAAGAAATTGGTCTTTATTTAGAATTCAATGATAATGGAGAGGTTTCACCATTATATCCCATTCTATGGGATCCTCTGAAGGCTGTTTTAAGAGGAAAAATTATAGTGATATCTTCATATAAGAAAAAAATAAGGAATAAAACATTAGAGGAATTACAAAATAGGCTGAAGGAACTAGACAAAAAACACATTGAATTTGGCACAGGATACACTAGAGGAAATTTTAAAAATTTGGAATAAAATTAATAGTTTGGCTACGCAAGAAATCAGGAAAAATTTACTGCCCAGACTATTACTGTGTATCTCTTTCAGACCCTACCAAAAGAGATTAATCAAAATCAATTCAATGAATGGAACAAAATTTTATCAAGATATATTTGGCAAGGTAAAAGGCCTAGAGTTTGTCTCAAAACTTTACAATTAGCCAAGGAAAAGGGGAATGGGGCCTACCGTCTCTTAGAGATTATTATTTTGCAGCACAGTTGAGAGCTATGATATGTTGGTACAACCCATCATATGACACTCAATGGAAAAACATTGAGGAGGGGATACTTCCCACCCCCATACAGGCAATTTTGGCTGATAACAACCTGCAAAGATACATAAATACTATTGATAACCCATGGGTGAAATGGACTCTTAAAATATGGAAAATTATTATAAAAGAATATAAACTAGAGGGAGATATTGCAATTCTTAAATGCTGTGCATATGACTCAGATTTTATGCCGAATAAACTAGATGTTAGATTTAAGGACTGGACAGCTAAAGGAATAACAGTCCTTTGCAATATAATGAAAGAAGGAACACTGTTCAGTTTTGAAATGCTTAAAGAGAAACACTTATTAGAAAAACAAGACTTTTATTGGTATTTACAGATGTGGCAATATGTTAATAGGATGGTTAAAAATGTAACCAAGGCAAGAACATTTTTGATAGAGCAATTTAGAAAAACATATAATTCAGATAATGGTAGTAGAATCACTTCAAGCGTGTATAAGGATTTGTCAAAGCTTAAAACACATTCGACTCCATACATTAAAACAAACTGGGAGAAAGGAGGAGGGATAATTATACCTGAGGAAGAATGGACAATAATATGGAGGTATCAATGGAAGTGTACCAGTTCACAGAAATGGAGGGAGTTCGGATGGAAAAACTTGATAAGATATTTTATTACACCCTCTCAAAAATTCCATTATGATAGTAACCTCCCTGTTTGCTGGAGAAATAGTGGAAATCAAAATTCAAACCATTATCATATTTTCTGGGAATGCCCCATTATCAAAGATTATTGGAGTGGGATACACAATGCCCTACAAGATGTCTTTAAATGTGCAATACCCTTAGAAAGTAAGACCATATATTTTGGATATGTACCTCAAGAATGGTTGAAAAGAGATAAATATTTAATGAATATACTGCTGGTGGCTGGTAAAAAGGCCCTTACCAGGAAATGGTTATAATTGGAGAGCCCAACTTTAGATGTATGGATGGAAATTACAATGGACATTTACAAAATGGAGAAGATAACAGCATCTGTTAATCATAAGTTGGAACAATTTGATTCATACTGAGAAAAATGGTTTAACTACATAACACCTCATAGGCCTGATTTTATTCTCACAAATCAATGAAAATGTTGTAAAAAAAATCACTCCCTACTTGTACATTGTTTTCTCCTTTCACTTGTTCTTTCTTTCCTCTCTTTTCTATAAGTGTATACCTCAGATAAATATTATGTGGAGATTTGTGGCATATATGACTATATGATATATATGTACAATATCTGACATACATCTTATGGAAATGTTTGTTTGATGATGAACTTCAATAAAAAATAAATTACAAAAAAAAGAAGTCCGGTCAAGAGTCTTTTGACAACTTGGTAGAAGACGGCCTTGAGCCGGGTGATATGTGTTCTCAAACTTTTATATCTTCTGTCCAACAGTAGCGGGAAAAAGAGAGAATGGCTGGGGTGGAAGGTCCTTGATTGTGTTGGCTGCTTTACCAAGGTGGAGGAATGTGTAGACAGAGTCCGAGAGGGAGAGACTTATTTTTATAATGAACTATGCTTCGTTCATACCGTTCTGAAATTTCTTGTGGTCTTGGGTAGGGCAGTTGCCATACTGAACTGTGATGCATCTGTAAAATACAGTTAAGAATCATCAAGTACATGCCAAATTTCTTCCTTGGCTGTAGTGTCAATGTGGCTGGACCGGGAAAAAAAAATGATATTTACACCTAGGAACTTGAATCTCTCAATATTCACTTCAACATCATTGCTACAGACTGGGGCATGTGCTCTAGTTTGGGCAGCATTGTGGAGAGTGAGCCAGAGTTAGCATTTCATCTTGTTTTAAGGTCATTTACCTAAAATGCTGAGACTGTCTGCCACTAGAGATCTCTAACCTGCTGAGAATTCCTACTGATGTTGCATGCACACAGGAGCGATATTGAAAATCTGGCTGTGTGGTGCCATGACAACAACCTCTTACTCAATGTCAGCAAGACCAAGGAGCTGATTATTGACTTCAGAAGAAGGAAACCAGAGGTCCATGAGCCAGTCCTCAACAGAGGATCAGAGTTGGAGAGGGCCAGCAACTTTAAATTCCTCGGTGTTATTATTTTGGAGGACCTGTCCTGGGTTCAGCAGGTAAGTGCAATTATGAGGGAAACACACCAGTGCCTCTACTTCCTTCGGAGTTTGCAAAGATTCAGCATGACAAACTGAATCTAAAACCTTGACAAACTTTTATAGATGTGCAATGACTGACTGCATCACAGACAGGTATGGAAACACCTATGCCTTTGAATTAAAAGTCCCACAAAAAGTAGTAGATATGGCCTTTCTCATCACAGGTGAAGCCCTCCCTGCCATTGAGCATGTCTACATGAATTGTTGTCATAGGAAAACATCAGAGAGCCCCACCACCCGGGTCATGCTCTCTTCTCACTGCTATCATCAGGAAGGAGGTACAGGAGCCTCAGAACTCACACCACCAGGTTCAGGAACAGTTATTACCTCTCAACCATCAGGAAGGAGGTTCAGTAGCCTCAGGACCCACACCACCAGGTTCAGGGACAGTTATTACCTCTCAACCATCAGGAAGGAGGTTCAGTAGCCTCAGGACTCTCTCCACCATTACCCCTCAACTATCAGGAAGGAGCTACAGGAGCCTCAGGATCCACACCACCAGGTTCAGAAACTGTTATTACCATCTGACTCTTGAAACAAAGGGGATAACTTCACTCAGAAATGTTCCCCCAATCTATGGACCCACTCTTAAGGACACTTTATCTCATGTTCTCAATATTTATTGCTTATGAATTTATTATTATTTCTTTCTCTTCGTGTTTGCACAGTTTGTTGTTGCTTGCACACTGGTTGAATGCCCAAGTTGGTGCAGTCATTCATTGATTCTATTATGGATTTATTGAGCATGCCCACAAAAAATAAATCTCAGGGTTGTTTTTGGTGACATATAGGCAATTTGATAATAAATTTACTATGAACTTTGCATGTGGATGCAGGGATCTAGCCTGTAGGCTGGACAAGTGGACAAGTGTATTGTTTACCAAAGCCATGATGCAAGTCTAAAAAGGACTTTGACATCATAAAGACCTAGTTTCTGCAGCACCACAGCAAAAAAAACCAAATAGCTCACTGGTTTGTCCTCCTAGAAATGCCCCCATTATCACTGGAATGGTCAAAATTGTCAGAGTCTCTGCATGGCCAATGGCAGGGATGACACCAAAGCTGCCCCTATGGTTACCAGATCTGTATAGACCAAGGAAGGTTATGATGTATCAATTAAAGGCATATATGGGGATATTTAATTTTTAGAACAGAATATTAGCAATGTGGGAAGAATGCAGTAAACTAGAGAACCCTGCCTGCTCCAAATGTCATTCGTGTGTTGCCCTGACCTTAACTGAACAAACAGGTATGATGCCTCCAGACCCTAATCAAAGGTGGGGGGTCTGCAACGCACATGATGAGAATGCAGAAAAGGTGATGTCAGAAGTACATATTCATGTACCATCTTATTTTGGGTTGAACAAAAAGTGAAATCTGAACGTTTGTACATTGAAGAAGATACCACGCCTTTTCCTAAAGTGAACAAAAATGTCACTTTTTTTTACAATTTCTGGCAGAGTTTGCGGGCTGTTTTGTCTGTACTCAAAGATAAGTAATGCACATAAGTTTGTTGTATTGTCTTCAATTAACAGGACCCTGACAACTGGTAGTCATTTCTCAATCACAGTTAAGTTTACATGAGTACACACAAGGAGAACAGTTCAGCCCCAGCACCAAAACGCTCTGCAAGTCCAGTTCAAAACTGCCAGCTCTGATATAAATACTGACCCAATAGAAACTTGGTACACTTCTGAATCCCATTATTTGTACATGTAGGTACTAAGCATAATACATATTTCAGGTGCTTATCATTAATAAAAAACCACAATTTACAGGCAATAAAACAGATTGTAAAATGTGTCGCAGCTGATGAGGTAACTTCTTCAGTATTAAATTCCCTTGCACTGAATTATAGAGAAAAGTTACACAAGATTAGAGGAAAAAGTCCACCAAGGCTTTACTGGATTCCTTGGCATGCAAGGTCGAGGCAGAACATCCAAAAAACTGACAGGCAAGGTCAAAATCCAAAAAAAAACTAGAGTTTTATAAAATAGAGATTCCTACAAAGACAAACAATAAAACATCTGTAGATGCCAGAAATTCAAGCAACACCCACCAAATGCTGGAAGAACTCAGAAGGCCAGGCAGCATCTATGGAAACGAGTAAACAGTCAATATCATTTTGGGCTGAGACCCCTAATCAGGACCGGAGAAAAAAGATGAGGAGTCAGAGTAAGAAGGTGGGGGGGAGAGGAAGAAGCATAAGGTGATAGGTGAAACCAGGATGGCTGGGAGGGGTGAAGTAAAAAACTGGGAAGTTGATTGGTGAAAGAGATACGGGGCTGGAGAAGGGGGGAGTCTGACAGAAGGCCAAGGCTAATAATGAACTAATAATTAGCCAAAGAGGTTCACCTTGTCATCTCTGCCTCCCTCTGGTGGCCGGTTCAAGGTGTAACAGCATGACTAATAGCTGGTGAGTGCACTCTAGCCTGGTGACCTTGGGTAGGTTTGAACAAAGAGGCTGTCTGAAGGAGAGCTATGTTCTCATAAATGGTGTTCAGCTTGAGTGATTGACTATACAATGTCAGCACACTATCTCTATTAGCACCCTTGCCTTACAGGAACCTCTACAGTGATTGAGTGATTTTTATTCTCCATACAGCGGATGGAGATGTTGTTTTATTCTGCTTTATTCTCCATAAAGCAGATTCATTAATCTGCTTTTAATTAACAGAGAATTTTCTTCACAAATCTCAGTGAGTTTATGTATAGGACTTGGAGACAATCGGCTATCCAATTGCCCCAAAACCAAAGTGGTTTACACAGGACAACACACACAAAATGCTGGTAGAACACAGCAGGCTAGGCAGCATCTATAGGAAGAAGCACTGTCGACATTTCGGGCTGAGACCCTTCATCAGGATGAACCGAAAGGAAAGATAGTAAGGGATTTGAAAATAGAGGGGAGGGGGGGAATGGGAAATGATAGGAGAAGACCGGAGGGGGTGGGATGAAGCTAAGATTGGTGATTGGTGAAAGTGATACAGAGCTGGAGAAGGGAAAGGATCATGGGACAGGAGGCCTCAGGAGAAAGAAAGGAGGGGGGGGGAGCACCAGAGGGAGATGGAGAACAGGCAAACAACTAAATATGTCAGGGATGGGGTAAGAAGGGGAGGAGGGGCATTAACGGCAGTTAGAGAAGTCAATATTCATGCCATCAGGTTGGAGGCTACCCAGCCGGTATATAAGGTGTTGTTCCTCCAACCTGAGTTTGGATTCATTTTGACAGTAGAGGAGGCCATGGATAGACATATCAGAATGGGAATGGGACGTGGAATTAAAATGTGTGGCCACTGGGAGATACTGCTTTTTCTGGCGGACCGAGCGTAGGTGTTCAGCAAAATGGTCTCCCAGTCTGCGTCGGGTCTCACCAATATATAAAAGGCCACACCGGGAGCACCGGACGCAGTATACCACACCAGCCGACTCACAGGTGAAGTGTCGCCTCACCTGGATGTGGTGAACTACATATACCTGTCTGGACACACCCCCTGCTGACTGCTCCTGTGGCTCCTCCCGCAGACCCCGGTATAAAGGCGATTGAGGCCTGAGCCCAGCCCTCAGTCTCCAGGATGTAGTATGGTGGTCACTCACTGCTCGTTCCTTCTTCCAGTCAATAAAAGCCTATATCTCGACTTCACGTCTCAGAGAGAGTTATTGATGGTGCATCACTGGAAGGACTGTCTGGGGCCCTGAATGGTGATGAGGGAGGAAGTGTAAGGGCAGGTATAACACTTGTTCCGTTTACAAGGATAAGTGCCAGGAGGGAGATCGGTGGGAAGGGATGGGGGGGGGATGAGTGGACAAGGGAGTCGCGTAGGCAGCGATCCCTGCGAAAAGCAGTAAGAGTGGTGGAGGGAAAAATGTGTTTGGTAGTGGGATCCCGTTGGAAGTGGCGGAGGTTACGCGACTCCCTTGTCCACTCGTCCCCCCCATCCCTTCCCAACTACCCAACAGTTGAAAGGCTGCTCAATTACAATGCTCAACTTAAAATCAAGTTTCATGGTGACCATACAACATTTTGTATACCACTACAGAAAATGATTATCTTCAAATCCTAGCTAATAACACTTAAGAATTACAAAATATACATAAAGAAGGAAGATAATTGCTCAGAGTTTGGTTCTGATTCAGAAAGTGATTTATAGAATTTACAAAAGCGACTGATTGTGAGTGAAATGTTAAAGCATCTTCTTCTGCTAAATCCAAAACAACAGAAACTACCATTGACAGACAGACAATGGACTGCAGGTGCTGGAATTTGGAGCAAAACCAATTTGCTGGTAGAACTCACGGGTCAAGAAGTCATTGTGGGGGGTGGGGGGGTGTAGCAATTAAGTGCAATCTGAAAGCAATGCAGAATGATTTTCATGCAGAATTTACTATATACATTGGAAGTGCACACAAGACTCTCTAAGTCTTCGACAACACACATTTCAGTCCTGCCGAAGGGTCTCGGCCCAAAACATCAACTGTACTTTTTTCCTTAGATGCTGCCTGACCTACTGAGTTCCTCCAGCATTTTGCGTGTGTTACTTGGAGTTCCAGCATCTGCAGATTCTGTCTTGTTTGTAATTCTTTGGCAGATGCGTTGGAAAGAAGTTGTGCAATATAATCTTTGTTCTTTGAGCAAGAAAATAATGCTTTGAAAATAGCTGCAGCAGCTCTGCTCCATGATGTTTTCCTTGAAGGCAAATCAAGTTTTCAACTTACTCTGAAAATAATTATAGATGCTTCACCATAAGTATGTTACTTCCCTCTCAAATGCCACATTTCAACTGAGATGAAAAGTTTCCTCTGCTCCTTTTATGATTAAATTATAGGTAATCTTTATGGAATATGCTTTTGATTTTGATTCAGAAACCATTGGAGGAAGACTCACTGAATTCTATGCCTCAGTTCATCTGAGCAATCATCTTTTCAGCTGAGAATTCGTGACTGAATTGACTGCTGTTTGAGCCTCTCAAAATTTGAAGTTCAAATTTAAAAAAGTACATGTCACCACATACAGCCCCGAGATTCTTTCTCCTGCGGACATACTGAGCAAATCTATAAAATAGTAACTGTAAACTGGATCAATGAAAGAGAAACAGCATCGAAGACAACAAACTGTGCAAATGCAAATGTAAATAAATAGCAATAAATAACAAGAGCATGAAATAATAAGATAAAGAGTCCTTAATATGAGCTAATTGGTTGTGGGAACACCAAAAATAGAATGGGTGTAGCTGTCCTCTTTTGTTCAAGAGTCTGATGGTTGAGAGGTAGTAACTGTTGTTGAACCTGGTGGTGCGAGTCCTGAGGCTCTTGTACCTTCTACCTGATGGCAGCAGCAAGAAAAGAGCACGGCCTGGGTGGTGAGCATCTTTCATGATGAATGCTGCTTTACTACAACAAAGTTCAAAGTAAAATTTATAATCAGAGTACATACATGTCACCAGATACAACCCTGAGATTCTTTCTCTGCAGGCAGACTTAGCAAATCTATAGAACAGTAACTGTCAAACTGGATCAATGAACAACAAACTGTGAAAATGCAAATATAAATAAGTAGAAATAAATAATGAGCATAAAATAACAAGATAAGCATAGCTATCAGCTTTTGTTCAAAACTCTGATGGTTGAAGAGTAGTAATTGTTCCCAAACCTGGTGGTGCGAGTCCTGAGGCACCTGTACCTTCTACCTGATGGCAGCAGCAAGAAAGGAGCACGGCCTGGGTGGTGAGGATCTTTGCTGATGGATGCTGCTTTTCTACGGCAATGTTTCAGGTAGATGTGCTCAATGTTTTGTAGGCTTTTACCCGTGAGGAACTTGGCCAAACCCATTACCTTTTGTAGGGTTTCCACTCAAAGGCAGTGGTGTTCCTATGTCATGCCAAAATGCAGCCAGTAAGCACACTTTCCACCACATATCTATAGAAGTTTGCCAATGGACCTGCCGAATCTCCGCAGACTCCTGAGAAAATAGAGGCACTGTTGTGCTTTCTTTGCAATTATATTTATATGATGGGTCCAATGCATGTCTTCTGAGATAATGACACCCATGAATTTAAAGTTACTAACCCTCTACACTTCTGATCCTTCAATGATTACTGGCTCATGAACCTCTGGTTTCCCGCTCCTGAAATCTACAATCAGTTGCTTCATCTTATTGACATTGAGTGAAAGGTTGTTCTTATGACGCCACTCAGCCAAGATTTCAATCTCTCTCCTATATGCTGATTCATTGCCACCTTTTGTACAGCCCACAACAATGGTGTCATCAGCAAACTTGTACATGGTGTTGGAGCTGTACTTAGCCATGCAGTCATTGGTATAAAGCGAGTAGAGTATCTCTGTGGTACTCCTGTGTTGATGGAGGTTGTGGAGGAGATGCTTTTGATAATCTGGACTAACTGGGGTCTACAAGATCCAATTGCACAAGGGGGTATTGAGGCCCAGGTCTTGGAGTTTACTGATTAGTTTTGAGGGGATGATGGTGTTAAATGCTGAGCTGTAATTGATAAAGAGCACAATGTTTCATGTAGATGTGCTCAATGATTGGGAGGGCTTTACCCATGATATTGCGCCAAATCCAGTACATTTTGTAAAATTTTCCATTCAAAGGCATGGATGTTCTCCTACCAAGCTGTAATGCAGCCAGTCAATACACTTTCTACCAAACAAACATCTACAGAAGTTTGCCAAGGTTTTTGATGACATGCCGAATCTCCGCAAACTCCTGAGGAAGTAGAGGTGCTGTTGTGCTTTCTTTGCAATTACGTTTATATGATGGGTCCAGGACAGTTTCTCTGAAATAGCGACACCCAGGAGGTTAAAGTTACTGACCCTCTCCACCTCTGATCCTCCAATGAGTACTGGCTCATGGACCTCTGGTTTCCCTCTCCTGAAGTCTACAATCAGTTCCTTGGTCTTATTGACATTGAGTGAGAGATTGTTGCTGTGACACCACTCAGCCATGTTTTCAATCTCCCTCCTGTATGCTGATTTGCAGTTCAAGTTCACAATCTCAATGCACAAATCTAATGAAATCATCAGATTCGTCAATGGAACTGATTTTTTAAAGTCGAGTAACATGCTTAACTGCTACTTAACCCTGTAGCCCAGATAATCAATGGTTACTTACTGAACTGGAGATTTAAAAAATGGCATATTCACTTTACTGCATTTCCATGAAGTGTTATCATGGTTTCCGTGAATGACTTTCAATTTGTCTATAAATATCAGAAACTAACATTATTTCAATTCCAGATAGATTTAGAAAGTGACTAAACTTCTGAAATAAGAAGTCAATTTACTGGTAGGCTTGATGAAAACAATTAAAAATAGAGAAACATGAAATGTTGGAACTACATAACAGGTCAGCAGCATCTCCAGAGGGAGAAATAGGCCTCTTGGATTTCAATAAAAGTTAATCGACCTGAAACATCAGCTGGCTTCTATCTGACCTCAGTAGTTTCTGCATTTTCTTCAGATTCTGAGCAATTGTGATTTTGCCAACAAGAAGAATTCAATAATTAATTAGTTATTCAGTCACATTGCTTTTGCAACCTCACATTCTTAATTTTCATGCCATTTATTTATTCATTTATAGGAAGTGGACTTCACTGCCAAACTTCTTATTACGTCAAACCAATTCATATGAAATTTTGGACTGAGTGGTTTGCTGGGCCAGTTCAGCAGGCAGTGAATAATGAAGGCAGTTAATACTGCCACTCACAGTTACCTTGACTACATCTCTTCCCACCCTGTCACTTGTAAAAATGCTATTCCCTTCGTTCAATTCTTCCACCTCTGCTGCATCTGTTCTCGGGGTGAAGCTTTCCATTCTGAAACATCTGAGATGTCTTTCTTCTTCAAAGAATGGGCTTCCCTTCCACCACTATCGATGTTGTCCTCACCTGCGGCTCCTTCATTTCCCACACATTAGCTCTCACCCCATCTTCCCACCGCCTTAACAGGGATAGGGTTCCCCTTGTCCATACCTATCACTCGATGAGCTTCCGAATCCAGCACGTCATTCTCTACAACTTTTGTCATCTATAGAAAATCCTACCACTAAGCATATTGTTCCCTCACCTGCTCCATTATCCGCAGAGATCGCTCTCTACCTGACTCCCTTGTCCACTCGTTCTTGCCCACTGATCTCGCTCCTGGCACTTACCCTTGCAAGTGGGACAAGAGCCACACCTGCCCCTACACCTCTTCCCTCAGCACCATTCAGAGCCTCAAACAGCCCTTCCAGGTGAGATGACACTTTACCTGTGAGTCTGCCTACCATGTCCAGTGCCCCCATTTAAGCCTCCTCTGCATTGGTAACACTCAACATAGATTGGGGGACCACTTCATCGAGTGCATTTGCTCCATCCACCATAAAAGGCAGGATTTTCTGGTGGCCACCCATTTCAATTTCACTTCACACTTCTACTTTGGTCCATGGCATCATCTACTCCTACGTTGAGGCCACATTCAGGTTGGAACAGCAATACATATTCTGTCTGAGTCGCCTCCAACCTGATGGCATCAGCATTGATTTCTTTTAACATTCCTGTAATTTCACTCCCCCCACCATTCTCTCTCCTCCATCACGTTCTTTATCACCAAATTTTCCCATCAAAAGCAGTTACTGACTTAAGAAAGAAGGGCAGAGAACACACCAGTGATCTCGCTCCTGGCACTTACACTTGCAAGTGGGACAAGAGCCACACCTGACCCGACACCTCTTCCCACACCACCACTCCGAGCCTCAAACAGTCCTTCCAGGTGAGATGACACTTTACCTGCGAGTCTGTCTATCATATCCAGGAGATGGTTGAGAGCTTCAACCATCACCAACAATTTCTCCTAGTCCAGCCACATTGATGCCAAAAAAGCACACCAACATCTCTATTTCTTCAGAAGCTTAGGAGATATGGCATGTCCTTGATGAGCCTTTCCCATTTTTACAGATAGATCACAGAAAGTACTTGCCTAGATGCATCACAGCTTGGTATAGCAACTATTCTGCCCAAGACTGCAAGAAATTGAAGAGTTGTGAATGCTGCCCAAAAGATTGGGCAGGTCAGTCTCCACCACCCCCATTCTCACTGTCTGGACTTTCCACTGCCTAGAGAAAGCAGCCAACACAGTCAAGGAGCTCTCCCACCCTGGCCATTCCCTCATCTCCCCACTCCCCTCAGGAAGAGGACGTGAAGTGTAAAGTACTAGTTTCAAGGACAGCTTCTCTACCACTGTCATCAGACTCTTGAATGGACCTATTATTTCCCTCTCATATCTCCAAATCTACATTGTCAAGGCCCTTGTACTTCATCTGTGCTGTATTCTCCGTAGCTGCAACACTCTATTCCTCATTCATTTTCTTTTTTACTACTCCTATGTTCTTATGGATGGCGCAATTTGCTTGAATGGCATAGCAGGTTTTTCACTGTATCTCAGTATGCATGACAATAATCAAATATAAGACCAGAAGACGTAAGAGCAGAACTGGGCCATTCAGCCCATTGAGTTTGTTCTGCTAGTTGATCATTATCTATTTATTTTTCCTATTGACCTCATTCTTCTGCCTTCTCCCCATAACTTCTGACAGCCTTACGAACAAAATTAAGACAAAAGAGGATTCAAGGCAAGTTGGGGAAATCATAATATGGAAGCACAAATCTGGGGAAGGGTACAAGACCACTTCAAAGTCATTGACCATACCTCGGATCAAACATCGGTGTTACGGCAAGAGGTAGGGGCAGTTGGAAGATTTATAGCTGTGTGCTCAGAGACCCAAGATCTTTGGGCACAGAGCTCGGAAAAAGCAACACAACGGACTTTTAACATCGTAAACCAGCGAGTTGTTTGCTATGTCTCCCCTCTCGCTGTGAAACAGAAACACCTCTTTCTCCCTTATTAGGGAGGGGGGGGGGAGAGAGCCTGTGGTGTGTTGAATACCGGGTGAACAAGTAGTCATTGGAGTACTGGAAGTCTATGTCTTTGCTGTTGCTTTGCTCACGCTTGAGTGCTCTGTGGCAGGTGCCCATGCATTTTTTGCCAGTGGGGGGGGGGAGGATCGTTGCTCGCTGCCACTTACGCACTGGAAGGAGGGGAGCTGGGGGGACTTTGGGGTTCTAACATTTAACTGCTATTCATTCTTTGGGGCACTTTTTTCACGGATGATTGTGAAGAAAAAGAAGTTCAGGATGTATATTGTATACATTTCTCTGACACTAAGTGTACCTTTGAAACCTTTGAGCTCAGTACCGTTGAGCATCATGAAAAAGTGGAGAAAATATCAAACCACAGCTACACTGCCTAGGTCAGGCCACTCCTCTAAATTTAGTCGCCAGAGAAGAACGGCACTTGTAAGAGAGGCTACTGTGGTGCCAACAGTCACCCTGAGTGGCTGTAACTGGAGATGAAGTTCATGGCTCCATAATCTTTGAGGCCTTGCACAAAAATGGTATTTATGAAAGACTGGCAAGGAAGAAGCCCTGGCTAAATATAGCATATCCTTGCTTGTAAAGAATTGGTAAAGCATTGCTGGTCAATGATGAAATGCTTCAAGAGGATGGTCATGGCTAGAATGAACTCTTCCCTCAGCAAGAACTGAACCCACTGCAATTTGCCTATCGCCACAATAACTCTACGGAAGATACAATCTCAATGGCTCTTCACATGGGCTTAGACCAACTAGAAAACAGAAACACCTATTTGTTGACTATAGCTTAGCTTTTAACACCATCATTCCCACAATCCTGATTGATACGCTACAGAACCTGGGCTTCTGCACCTCCCTCTGCAATTGGATCCTCAACTTCCTAACCAGAAGACCACAATCTGTGCAGATTGGTGATAACATATCCTCCTCACTGACGATCAACATGGGTGCATCTCAAGGGTGTGTGCTTAGCCTATTGTTCTACTCTCTCTATACCCATGACTGTGTGGCTAGGCATAGCTCAAATACCATCTATAAATTTGCTCATGATACAACCATTCTTAGCAGAATCTCATATGGAGATGAGAGGGTGTACAGGAGGGAGATATTTCAGCTAGTATAGAGGTGTCACAGCAACAATCTGGCACTCAATCCCAGTAAGACAAAAGAGCTGATTGTGGACTTTAGGAAGGGTAAGCTGAGGGAACACATACCAATCCTCATAGAGGGATCAGGAGTGGAGGGAGTGAGCAGTTCCAAGTTCCTGGGTGTCAAGATCTCTGAGGATCTGACATGGTCCTGTTACGAACCCCGTAACTGGGTCACTTACCAGCAAAGATAGAGAGGTCCGTTGAAGTCTGATGGTACTATTTTTAATGGTATTTATTGATAAAAATACACAAAAATAATATCAATGCAAACATAGATATAATATACATCGTCAATACTCAATCTAAAAGCACGGGTATAATAATAATCTATAAGAAATAGCTCTATTGTTGTTTAGGGGATAATGTATTGTCCGATGGAAATATAAAAGTCACTCAAGTTCATTCAAACTGCAGCTTTTGGTTGGAGAGAGAAACGGATTAAAACTTGTCCATTCCTTTTATGATGTCGATCCTTCGAGAGTTGTTGGGGCTGATTTATCCTTTGTTGTTAGCTAAAGCCGTTCTTCCATGGCAAGACCCACCAATTCCGAGGCAAATGGAAAAGGACGCACGTGAGCTTTCCACCGGCTTTCGCTATTACACTGTTACAGGAGTTCTAGCATTTCTTCTGGTGCGTCTGAGGTTCCCACAGACCCTCTTTTATCCTGACTCACAGGGTCTCAGATGTCAATCAGGTTGGGATGATCCAATCCCTCCACCAGCCCCCCTCGGTTCATTGCATGGGGGCTTCGATGAATCGTACAGTACTCAATACACAACTCCGTCTCCAAGAGATAATGGCCGTTATCCGTGACTTTGTCTCTCGGAGGCCCAGGACACGTTCCAAACATTGAGGAATCTGCGTGTCTCTCTCTCTCATTTCCTGGGTCTCCTGACCCGAATCAATAGCGATCCTGCAATTCTCAAAATGGAGGGGGCCACGGACGTAACAGTCCCAACATATCAATGCAGCTATAAAGAAGGCAAGACTGTGGCTATATTTCATTAGGAGTTTGAAGAGATTTGGTTTGTCAATTAAAACACTCAAAAACTTCTACAGGTGTACTGTGGAGAGTATTCTGACAGGCTGCGCCACTGTCTTGTGTTGGGGGGGGGGCTACTGCACAAGACTGCAAGAAGCTGCAGAGGGTCATAAATTTAGTCAGCTCCATCTTGGGTACTAGCCTCCGTAGCACCCAAGATATTTTCAAGGAGCGGTGCCTCAGAGAGTCTGCATCCATAATTAAGGACCCCCAGAACACAGGACATGCCCTCTTCTCATTGTTACCATCAGGAGGGAGGTACAAAAGCCTGAAGACACACTCTCAACAATTCAGTAACGGCTTCTTCGCCTCTGCCACACAATTCCTAAATGGACATTAATCCCGTGAACACTGCCCCTCACTTTTTTTTACTATATATTATTCCTGTTTTTGCACTTACTTTAAATCTATTCAATAAACATATATAATGTAATTGATTTATTTATGTATTTTCTTTCTATGTTATAATACATTGCATTGAACTGCTGCTGCTAAGTTAACAAATTTCACAACACATGGCACTGATAATAAGCCTGCTTCTGATTTTCATTCTGTTTTTGCAAGGAGGAACGGGGAAATTTTGCTCCTTCACATTATGCAAAGCTAATAGAGACTTAATCCAAAAATACTACTGGTTGTAATATCTGTGAGAGGTGATTCAACTAAGTACTGAGTAAAGGGGGGATGAATACTTTTGAACTGCTAACATTTCAATTTATTTTTAATTTTTAGTTTTTCATGCTTTACAATTTTCCCTGTTTTTTGTGCTGTACTGTGAAAATTCTGTTAAGTTGATCAAAATCCCTGGTTGTAATACTCATTTATGTGCACAAAGGGTTGGGGGCTGAATACTTTTACAAAGTACGACATGCTTCTGTTTATATTTATGCCGTCTGACCTGCCGAGAGCTTCTGACTTTTTCTGTTGTTATTTCACATTTCTGGCACCTGAATTTCTGTGATTAGTATGTACCATTTCACCAGGTGATAAAAACAGGATGAAATGACATTCCTAACATTGAAAATTTAAGGTGGACTTTTAACCTCAGAATCTACCTTGTTACTTTCCTGCACTGCAACACTTCATTCTACACTCTCTTCTTGTTTCACCTTGTAATACTTCAAAGTACTGTTGTAATGGATTGATCTGTATAAAGTTTCAGTAAACGTGACAATAATAAATCAATTTACCAGTTTACATTTGATATTTTGGCAGAAATTGTTACATCTTTTTAATGAATTGTGGTTTTGGTCCATTTACCCCTTCCCCTGAACCTTACTTTCATTAATTTCTTGCATAAATAATCCCCGCTGTTCGAAGAAGGTGAGTAACACCAACAGAAAACAAGTGGGTTTTTGTGGTTTATGCTGAGCCAAAAGTTACAGTAAGGTATGAATTACAGGAAGCTGCAGTTATCATTAAGTTCTTTAACTATTTCTTGACACTGCAGAGGGCCTTGTTTGATCATACTTGAGCATTTTGCCTTTCACATTGGTTCTATTGTGGGTTGTCAGCTCTCGATTACTTCAATCCCTGGAAGATTTTTCACACAATAGATTGCCCTGCAACATTCCCATTGGCTCATCTAACTATTTTCCAAAATTAAGTGGAATCACCATTTGTGAAAGTTGTTTTCTTCTACCATAAACACCTTTTGTAACCTGTTGTGACTATGATCCAAGTCACCAGAGAGATATTGAAGCTGGTAATATACATCGTGAAAGTATTCAACCCCCAAGCTTTTGTTCACACAAACCTTTGTCTCTTTTTTCTGACTCCTGCAGCTCACTCAGAGTGACTGTTGGCATCACAGTAACTTCTCTTACAAGTGCCTTTCTTCTCTGTTAACTAAGTTTAGAGGTGAGACCTGAGCGAGGCAGGATGGGTATAGTTCGATATTTTTTCCACTTTTTCATGATGAACTGCATTGAGCTCCGAGGTATGTTCAGTGCCTTTGAGATGGTCCTGTATCCTTCTCCAGATCCGTGTTCTTCTATTATCATTTCCCTGACTTAACTTGAATGCTCTTTTGTCTTCATTTTGGTTTGGTCTTTTAAAAGTCGACCATACTGTTGGAGCTTATAGAGAGAGAGGGGATTTATTCAGGCAATCTTCCAATTTTCTACATCAACAAATTGGGTGAGTTGGTGAGGTAATATACAGTATTGCACCAGAGGAATGTTAGTGTAGTGATTACAAAGGGGATGAATACTTTTTCAGACTCACAATTTTAGTTTTTAATTTTTTGTAAATTGTTGACAGATTTAAAAATTTTTCTTTTGACTTTACTTGTTTTGTAGATCAGCTCAAAAATCCTGCTGCAATAGATTTTAAATTTAGAAAATGAGACAATAAAATGCAAAAATAATTGTGGGGCTGAATATATTTTCAAGGCACTGTCAAAGGATTTATTCATCATGACAAGCAGACATTCTTCTGGAGATACCCTTGGTAGAGTCTCCCAAACTCAGTACATCACATTTTTATACTCTTAAGATCAAAGGCAACAGTAGTTACAATGACATTGTACAGCAATAACAATAGTTACAATGACATTGTTTACTTCAATATTTTGGGTTGACAATGCCTTCTTTCAATTGCACATTTACAGTGGCATTTACCTCAGGATGTTCAAACACCTTTGCTGGAACAAAGTAATTCACACAGATAGTCTAAAGATTTCTGGGGAAAGAGATCCCAGATGCCAGAAATATTGGTGTAAGGGCTGATTCAAATATCCCAAATCTTGAATGATTTGAATACTTGTGACCATGTTTGATATTCTTAGTGACAACATCAGCCTGGCATGCCATCTTGAACTCATGTCACAATCGTGCAAATAACTTAGCCAGTGTTGCCTGGTTTGTTGCAGGCCAATTAACATAATCCTTTTGTCTTACGATTGGTTGACACGGATGAGGATGTCAATTCATTTTGCAAACTATATGTCTTGAACGGCCAGCCCCTACTTGGGCTAGCAGCCTGTGCTCT
This sequence comes from Hypanus sabinus, assembly GCF_030144855.1. Lineage (NCBI taxonomy): Eukaryota > Metazoa > Chordata > Chondrichthyes > Myliobatiformes > Dasyatidae > Hypanus > Hypanus sabinus. The sequence continues at coordinate 44,075,060 of NC_082739.1, forward strand.
GTAAACAATACACTTACAAAGCTGTAATTTTAACTTCAAACTGGTTGCAGCTTGTTTTTACAATTAACATTAAGAATTGAAAACTGGTTCTTGTTTGCATTAATATCTGCTGAACAGTATTCACATAACTCCTGAATACTCCCTCGCATAACCCATTATGATATTTGGGGGAAATGTTGTTGTTCCTCAATACCTTTGTGATTTTTATTCATTGCAAGCTTTGAGGGTTTGTCTTTAAATCAGAGAAGCCATGCTAAGTTCAAGTTCATTGGCATTCAACAGTATACATGTATAGTCACCAAATGAGACGACGTTTCTCCAGACCAAGGTGCACAACACAGTACATATGTACTGTGTACTGTGTCACAGTACACAGACATTGCAAATACGGAAATATTACCACAAATAAATTATCAAACAATAAGGTGTATAAACAGTACAGTGCAAAAGGCTTAAGCACTTATATATAGCTGTGGTGCCTAAGACTTTTGCACAGTCTGTAGTAATTTTATGTATTGCTCTGTACTGCGGCCATAAAAATGACCAACTTCACAGCATACAATAAGTGAGTGATGATAAACCTGATATGGGTCCCTACTATGGACTGAGAGTGGGAAGGGGTCAGGGAGAGGGGATTTATGGTTGGGAAAAGGGGAAGGGAAAGAGGAGGGAGTGGGAAGCACCAGAGAGACATTTAAAGTGATCAAAAGACCAATTGTTTGGAATCAAATGACCTTGCCTGGTGTTTCAGGGCTGGGTGTGTCTGCAGCATCACCACTCTCCCCCCACCCCCCAGCACTCCTTCTCTGCCACCTGTCCCACACCCCTCCCACAGCACTCCACCCTCGCCATTCCCAACATTCTTTGCTCCCACCAGATTTACAAACTTGCTCTCCGCTCCACGTTGACAAATACAGTACTGTGCAATACATATTAAAGGGTAAACAGTTTAATGCAATTGGCCCTTCATACATGATGAGACCTGGCTGGTGGCAGGGAGCTCAGAGGTCTTATGGCCTGGGGGAAGAAGTAATTTTCTATCCTAACAATTTGTGTCTTAATGCTACGGTACCTCCTGCCTGATGATAGGGGGTCAAAGTGATTGTTGGATGGATGGGAGAGATCACTGAAAGTTCTAATGGTCCTGTGTATTCAGCACTCCTGATAAATATCTCTAATGGGTGGAAGCTGCCCTCACAATCCTGTGTTGGGATTTGCAGTCAGATGCATTGCAATTCCTGTACCAGATGGTGACGCAGCTGGTCAGGATGGTTCTCTTGTAAAAATTGATTAAAATGGGGAGGGGTGGGGCATTGTGAGGCTCACTCACCTCAATCTCCTCAGGAGGTGGAGATGCTGCTATGCTTTTTTTGACCAAAGAGGTGATGTCGAGGGACCAGGCGAGGTCACTCGTTATGTGCACTCCCAGAAACTTGGTGCTCCTAACTCTCTCCATGCAGGAGCTGTGTATGTGCAGTGCAGAGGGGTCAGCCTGCACCTTCCTAAAGTCCACAATCATCTTGTTGGTTTTGTCCACGTTGAGACTCAAGTTGTGCTTGCATCATTGTACCGGCCGCTCTACCTCCTCTCCGTACGCCGTCCCGTCGTTATTGTTGATGAGGCTGCAGAACTCCAGTTTCCTGGTGTTTCCCCTTAAAGAAGCCAGCTTTAATAACACGGTCGTATTATTAGCAAACTTTTGAACTGCATCTAGAAATGCAGTCATGCATCAGCATATTATGAATGAATTCCTTCCTCTCTGGTTTTGAAGAGAGATGACTGCCCGGCAACTTTCTCCTTCTTGTCAGAGGTGACCCTAGCTACAATAGAGCTTCTCCTGATAATCAGTAACCAATTTCACTGTGATGCCATACTTGGTCATGTTGTATATTTGCACTTCTAAGTTTCATATCTGCATTGGACCAATATTGTAATGTTTAGAGCTAAGTATTTTGTTCAAAAACTAACATAACAACAAAAGCAGATTATTATTCAATTCTTGGCTCTTAACAATGTTTTAGATTACTTTATTCATCACTTTGCTTCACGAACTGATAAGGGGATGATTAGCCAAGTTACTCAGCACCACAGCCCACTTTGTTTTTAACAGCTTCAGGATTACTAATGTACTGGAGCAAGTCTATCTGAAGGAGTAACCTGGAAACAAAGTCAAATTAGATATGTACAACAGACAACCATAAGATGTTGAATGCAAAGGGAGTTTGTTAGCCTTTGCAATCTCTTCCAGCAGTTAGAAATTATGCTCACTGGAACCATCTTCTTTGCATGAGTCAAGTGGGGGTGGGGGGGGAGGGCGCGGAAAGGAAAGTAGTAGTCATGAATAAATGGTGAAACAAGTGTACAAAGGTAAATTTTGGAGATCAAGTCTGAAGCTGTATCGGGTCGACAAGTTAATCAAATACTTTAAGTAGATGTTACTCATTTAGATCCCATGCCTCTAGTTTTTATTTTTGGGACTCTAGATACAAACTGAAGTAAACTAGCAGAATCTATTGAGGAAAAATAAAACATTATTTTTGTACCTTTCAGCTAAGAATCCATCTTCATGAAAAGATATTGTGGAAGAGAACATTGTTTTGCCAGAAATATTGGGGTGCATGAAAAAGTTATATTTGCAAAAAAAAAGGTGAAATCCTTTTGTCCCATAAAAAAGCTGGCTTCTTTAAGAGGAAACACCAGGAAACTGGAGTTCTGCAAGAAAGCTTAACAAAAAAAAAATCTAAATGGTTCTCTGTAAAGCAATTATATACTCAGAATTCAGAGGTCATTATTTTGTCCTCTTGATTATCAACATCTTCATAGGTTTGATTATCAACATCTTCATAGGTGTCATCTTTAATCCATTGATGTTGGTTCTTGAGTTGTTTTGTATTCCTAATGAGAAAGAAAATTAACAAAGCCATGAAGAATAATTTCCATAATTCTTCTGTAATGCTCATTTAGGAACCACTGAGGAAGTCCAGAGCAAGCATATAATTTAATCTATCATCTCAGCTTCTTCCTCAAACACACAATGACTGATATTATCATTCTGCCCAATTCATTTACTGTTTACTGAAGAAACTTCGGGTTATTCACCAATGATTGGCAGCTAATTCTGCTCAGAGTTTAATGAGGTTTCAAATATAAAGATGACAAATATGTGACAATATTCTGAATGAAAAAGATATTGTAAGATTATGCTAGCTGAAAAAGTTGGTTAACCATTTGATCAGATTTTAATGGTAGGTCATCGATGTAAATTAAATGTTTCTGTTTCAACAGTTGTTGCTCACCTCTAATATTACCAGTTTTTTTTATATTTACATTTCAGTTTTCCAATATCTTGGATAGTTTGTTTTTGCAACCATTATTGTTCTGTGATTTACTTACCAAATAGTCAAGTTACTTAAAGCTGAATGGCCTGTCAGCTGATGAGAATGATATGAATGACGATGCAAGAAACTGCAAATGTTGGAATCTGGAGCAACACACAAGGTGTTAGGGGAATGTAGCAGATCAGGCAGAATTTATGGAGGGAATAAGAGACTCAACATTTTGGGTTTAGAGTCTAAATGAAGGGGTTTGACCCAAAATATTAACTCTCCATTTCCTTCCATAGATGCTGCCTGACCCATTGAGTTCCTCCAGCATGATATGAATGTTGCTAGATTGAAACAAGATCATTGTTTCTTATATCTGTGTTCTTTACTGTGCCCTCCAAAATGCACATTGACCATTGAAAAAAGTCCTGGTGAACGTTGATAAAACTCTGAGTCACATGTGTAGCCTTCTGTCCACTACTAGACAACATTCAGAAGGAAATATATGAAGTCTTCCAGGCAAGAGTAAAGAGTAGAGCAAAGAGTTTCTATGAATGAGTGACTTTATGCAATGAGACTGGAGAAGCTGGGATTCTTTTTCTTGGACCTGTGGAGATCACAGTGTAGAATGGTGGGTGGGAGAGGAATGCAGATTAGAAGCATTTAAAGATAGACGAAGGTAGGTAGAGAGAAAATGTCCTGGTAGGAGAAAAGTCAAGAACTAGAGGACACATAATGAAGATGGCTGGCTAAAGAACCAAAAACGACATGAGTGAAAAGTACTTTTAAGCAGAAAATGGTTGGGAACTGGACCACGTGGCTGGGACAGAGGTGAGTGGTGAAGACACTATAATGAGGTCTCATGGTGTTCAGAAGGGAACTGGATAAATCCATGAAAATAAAAAAAAATATTGCAGGATATTGGAAGAGGGCGGGTGAGTGCAGCTAACTGGATTGTTCTTCAACACAATTGACACAGACTCAAGTAAATTTAAAGGCTTTTATCCTTGTTGTAACCTTTCTATAGAGATTAGAGTCTAACCTCTGGAATAGTTCTTTCCAGAGGCATCTTAGAATCTATTTAGGACACTCCTTTTCATCTGCAACACAATGGGAAGACCTGCAGCCAACCTTCCAAGATACTGGAGCGACACAAAGATGATGAGCTTTACTGCTTCCATTTTATCCTTCTGCTTATCTGGCATGCGTTACTGGCCACTTTATCCTCAGCTTACCCGCGACTGTCTCAGAGAGACTGGCTGGGCTCTCAGTCTCAGCCATGCATCACAGAAAGTTAAATGTAGGTACAGTGTTTATTTATTTAATTTATTTAGTGATACAGTATGGAGTAGGCCCTTCCAGCCCTTTGAGCCATGCCATCTGAGTAACCCTAACCTAATCAGGGGACAATTTATAATGACCAATTAACCTACCTGGTACGTCTTTGGACTGTGGGTGGGAATCGGTGCACCTGGATGAAAATCCAAGCACTCCACGGGGAGTGATACAGAGACTCCTTACAGAAGGGCACCAGGATTGAACTCCAAACTCCAGGAATCCAGAGCTGTATTACTATCAAGTTAACTGCTACTCTATCGTGGTGCCCCTTAGGACCTGCCTGTAAGCTGCCATTTATTGCAACAAAATTCGAATGAAAACCAGATACATTTGGAATATTAGTTTTCAAATCCTAGAACAGATATACTTGTGATGAAGAGAGTGCAGTTGATTCCTGGAATGGTGAAATTGTCATTTGAAGAAAGATGAAGCAGATTGGAACTGTGTTAATTATATTATAGATGATACATTGTGATTTTATTCAAAATGCATATCAGAATATGAGGTTAATATTTCCCACAGCCGGGGTATTCAGAACAAAGGATCTCATTCGCAGAGTGAAGACTTGGCTGTTCTGTGATGAGAAGGTATTTCTTCATTCCAAAGATAGATTCTTTGGAATCTCAGTATATTCCAGACAGAGATGGATAGTATTTTGGATAATAGGAAGATAGAGGTATATAGGGTTAGTGCAGGATTTGGAATTGAGGTAGAAGTTCAATCATAATCTTAACAAAGAGATGAGGAAGCATAAGTGGCGAACGACCATTTCCTGTTTCAAATCCTGATGTTCTTTATGAGCAGCTTGGATGTGACTGTTTGCAATTTTGGCATGCAATCTGAGTTCCATCTTCTATGCATTATAAAGATTACAAAATGTTTGACCTGTTAACTGCACCTGCCTCTGTGGATTTTACTCCATAGTCTGACAAATCTTTAATCTAAACCTTCCTTAATTCCATTCTGAACTGATGCCATGCCCTCTGGCTGGAGTCACTAGGCTTCCCTCTCCTGTGGTTCATCCAAGCCCTGCTGTCAAACGTTGAAGTACATCAGTCATTCAGAGTCTGAGCTTAGAAATTCCTCAGCTTGACACTGCAGTTACTAAAGGCTGTGAACTGTTCCTCATGTGCTTATTATCTAATGCATAATATCAGAGATAATTGTTTCTGTTCCATATGTATGCAAAGAGTAATGGGCTATTTTGTGACTTACCTCCTATTGCACAAGAAGCATCGATCTGTGAAATAAAAAAAGAATTGTATGCTATTAAGAATATTCTGTAATGCAACTCTTACTATGTGGAATCTGGCAGTAACTTCATAAAAATACAGATTTTCATCTAATGGAACACTCATTGATGTTAATGCTTGATGCATTTTGTTTACATTGTAACAATACCATCCCAGAATGCTTGGTCTCCCACAATCCTGCCAACTGCTGCTATTTTATTACTGATTTTTCAACATGGGAATTGATTTTACAGAATGCTTTATCTATCAGTGAGTTTCAATAACAAAGGAGAAAATTTTATATGAGAGTGAGAAATTAGGCTTAATTTCAACTGAGATATTTTTTAGGCATTTGTCTTTGTCACAAGATCTACATATTCCAGACAGCATTTATTTATTATATACATTAATATTATCTATTGTTTCCTGGAGAGGTTACTGAAATGTGATATTAACCATAATGTAACATTTATATGTTAGCATGCCTTTCCAAGTTACTGCTTGTCAATTTCTATCCACTCTTGGAACCCCTATACCCCTCCAAGATGACTTAATGATATAATTTAGTTTTCTCAGTCAACTTTTTCCACTTTAAACTACTGCATTTAAAAATAAACCTGTGGTGTACAGCATTTTTAAATTAATGTTTAACTTTACTATCAACTTTTTAAGTTATCATTTGATTTGATTCAACAATTCTATATTGAATAGAATGCTCACCCATCATTTTGACGTCCCTGACCTTTCAGTTACTGCATCCTGCAACTATTCTATACAAGTATCTATCATAATGGTGTTGACCATCACTTCCTATGATTGACCATTGAAGGAATACATTATCGTGTAAGTTTGGTGCCTTGAGTTATTTTATCCATCCAAATTCACCTACATAAATACATACTCACAGCAGGCGATGGGCATTAATGCCTATTGAAACTTCCACTTCATATTTGTTCTTTCATCATTTAAGACTATAAGACCATAATGTAAAGGAGCAGAATTAGGCCATTTGGCCCACCGAGTCTGCTCTGCTACTTCATCATGGCTGATTCATTTCTATCTCAGCCCCAATCTCCTGCCTACTCCCCGTATCCCTTCATGCCCTGAACAATCAAGAATCTATCAACCTCTGCCTTAAATGTATGTACAGACTTGTCCTCCACAGTGGCCTGGGGCAAAGAATTCCACAGATCCACCACTCTCTGGCAAAAGGAATTCCTCCTCATCTCTGTTCTAAATGCCTGTATCTGTATTCTGAGGCTACGCTCCATTTGACTCCCCCACCATTGGAAACATCCTCCCCATGTCCACTCTATCAATGCCTTTCACCATTCAACAGCTTTCAATGAGATCCCTCCTCATTCTTCTGAATTCCAGTAAGTAGAAGAATTTAATTTACCTTTATATCTCCAGAGCAGTAACAAAACGACAGTCATCACAAAGATTGGAACTGTTATAAATCGGTGAGTGAAATAACCTGTATAGCAGGAAGAAAAGAGTGTTTGGAATTGGAATCACAATTGGATTTAGTTTATTATTACTGAAGTACAGTGCATACTGCTCATACAGATCAATATTAGCTTCAATATCTAAGAATGCTGACGAATATTAGATAAATCACCTTCCTGGTATAGTAACTCATATATTGACTCAGCATCAGGGTAATATTATGAATTGTAAATTTATTTTTATTTTCTCATTTAAGCTGGTGTGGGTTTTCCAAGCTATTGTACAATGTAGGAAACTACCAGTCCATATTTCAACAAATTAAAATGTCTTGGAAATGTGATATCAGCACTTTGGCTCCCTAGTCTATTCTAAATAGTAATATAGATAAAATTATATTTTACCTATTGCTAATTATGTAATTTGAAGAACTGATTTTTTTTTAAGCTGTTTTAAATTACTTACTCTTGTCTCACTTAGTACAATCATTTGATATGGAGGTTTGTCCTTTTTCATTTTGGGACAGAGGTTCCTGGGCCAGCTTTGTTTCAGAAATTTCTGCTATTTCTGGTTCCTGGTGCTGCAGTAATGTCAAACATCATGTGATTATTTGACACTACTCATGGGAGTTTCTTCCACGCTCTCAAGGCCTGTAAAAACACTGAAGCACGTCTTAATCGGAGACCCCCTTTGGGGTTAGTTTTAAGGCTCGTCCATCCATAGGACATCAATGCAGAGTCCAACAGTCCACTTCTGCAAGGTTTGTGTCATATTGAATTGTTCTTTATAATGATCAGCCCAGTGCTAAATTCCCAAGCCATGCTACAATCAACTTTGCTATCTCCAGCAAAGTTTCTTTCACGCCTCATTATTAGCCCCATACCCAAACAGATGTCTGACCTCATCATCTTGTAATCTACCCAAACATGCTGATTATCTGCCCTACGCAACCTTGCCAACCCTTCTCGGTTATTTGCCCGCACCTCCCAGATAATCTGCTCAGTATTTAAATAATCGGTCCCACCCCTAATCCAACAAACCGCTGCTTCTCTGTTCTGGCTACCTCATCCAGTCATTGCTCTGCTCTTCCCACTCCTGGAATACTTTCCCATGATCCTTTCCAACCTCTATCGCATTTGAGCATGGGTTTATATGTTATCAAACCTCTCCCCTTTATGAGCTGCTGGGACCAAGCTTGGTGCCAGATCCAGATTCTATGTGCTTATGCTCTATGAATTAATAAAGCAGAAAATAATTGTTTTTGGGTGGTATAATGGTACTTACTTTTCCAAGCAGCTATCACATGTATTGCCAGTGGAAGTTCTTTTGAACCAACTTCATTGTTGGCGCTGCAAAAGTACATTCCACTGTAGGAATCATCAGTTTTCTTGTTTAGTAAAACTGAATTGCCTACTCCATTGGCTAATTGTATCCTTTCAGTATGCCCTCCTGATTTCATCCAGATAACGTTGGATGCTGGATTACTGTCCGTGGTACATCTTAGTTCAAGATATGATTGGGGTTTAATGTAGATGATGTTCTCGAGCAGCGGCTCGAAGTGATCCAAAATAGAATTTCTGTAATATATGACTGGTTGTGGACCATCTGACCCAGAACAATGGAAAAGAAAAAAAATGTGAATTACATAGGCAGTTTCAACAAAGCCTCGCAGAATTGCATATGGTGAGACATAATGCAACTGACAGGAAATTGAAGCAGCAATTTCTGATACATTCTTAACTTAGTTGTTTATCCAAGGGACAATGATATCATTCCAGAGAACGTTGTCTCATTTTTTAACTGCATTGTATTTGTGGTTTATAAATGACAATAACCTGAATCTGAATCTGAAAATTGAAAAGTTAAGATTGCTCTGGGCAATTGTATTTCATAATTGCACTTATGAAATTAGAGATTTATAGAATGGAATTCAATTTACTAGATGTGTACTCCAAAAAACCTCCCAAGAATCCTTTCCCTTGAGAGCAGAGAACAGCAGTTTGATTTAATGTCTGTGTTTTCGTCCTCTCTTACTGTAGTGATATCTCTCTTGATCACCTTGTATGATAAACTACATACAAAGCCATACATGTTAATATATTCAATTATCTAGAGACACTTCAAATTAGTAAATCTTTATATAAAGATTTACTAAAATGTTTAAACGGAAAATAGTTCAATAAATCGGGTTCTATATAGTAGTTTCACAAGATTTCCTTTCAGAAACACATCTAGTACACTTGCTCAATATCCCTTCCAAAATTCCAAAATATTTACACTCAAACTTCAGAATTAGTCCACTGTTACTCCATTGTGCTTTTGTCTCATTTTTAACCTGTTATGAAAAGTAGATTTTGTAGATTCAGAAGCAATATTTTGATTTATAATAATGAATTATATTATAAAATCTTGCAACTTGAGTTCATTTGGTCAGTTGAACCATTCCTGGCACTTTGAAAGAGAAGCACATTGTGGTCCCGGTTTCTGGTCATTAGCTGCAAGTTAGTCCATCCACATATTAATTACCATTTTTAAAAGTTCTTCTATTCCATTCTCAAAACACTCCGTCTTAACAAGCTTCTGTATGAATGAAGTGCTTCTTGATTCTTGTGTGATCCTTTAACCACTTATTTTAAAACTGTGGCATTTAACTATTTGACCAGATCATATCTTACAATGTAGAAGGGGACCGTTGGATTGATTTAGTCCATCTCATTCCCCCTCCTTATTTCCAGGTAGCCCTGAATCAATCTGGGCTCTATACTTCTTAAAGAAAAAATATCTCTAATGCTATAGGCTTTATAAAGCATAGTTGAGGCCTCACTTGGGGTATTGTGAGCAGTTTAGGGCCCCTTTTCTGAGGAAAGTTGTGCTGAAACTTGGAGAGGGTTCCAAGGAGGTTCATGAAAATGATTTCAGGATTGAATAGCTTGTCATATGAAGAGTGTTTGATGGCTTTGAGGCTGTATTGACCTGAATTCAGAAGAATGAGGGGTGACCTCATTGAAGCCTATTGAATGGTGAAAGGCCTTGATAGAGTGGACGTGGAGAGGATGTTTCCTATGGTGGGAGAATCTAAGACCAAAGGACACAGCCTCAGAAGAATAGAGAAGTGTCCTTTCAGAATGGAGATGAGGAGGAATTTCTTTAGCCAGGGATTGGTGAATCTGTGGAATTCTTTGCCACAGACAGCTGTGGAGGCTAAGTCTTTATGTATGTTTAAGGCAGAGGTTGATAGATTCTTGAAAAATGGATCAACCATGATGAAATGGTGGAACAAACTCGATGGGCCAAATGGCCTAAATCTGCTCCTTTATCTTATGGTCTATGGTTAATTCTATCTTAAATATCATAATACTTGTTCCTACATTGTGTTTCCTACTTTTACTTTTTATGACACAAAACTGCTTTGTGAATGTTCCTTACACATCTAGGCCTGGAAACATTTATTAAGAAAAAAGAATAATAATGTAATGTAAGTATTGCACCTTGATAGGGCAAATGCAAGGAGACAGTACATTGTTAAGGGCAAACTCCCTAAACAGTGTTACGGAGCAGAGAGATCTTGGGATCCAAGTTCATATCTCCATGGAAGTGGCTACCCAGTTCGATAGATCGGGTGATTAAGAAGGCTTGCTTGCTTTTATGAGTCAAGGGAATGAGTTCAAAGTCAAGAGGTTATCTTGCAACATTATCGAACTCGGGTTAGGACACATCTGGAGAATTGCATACTGTTCAGGTTACCCCATTATAGGAGGGATGTTGAGGCTTTGGAGAGGGTACAGAAGAGGTTTACCAGGATGCTGCCTGGTTTAGAGGGCATGTGCTATCATGAGAGGCTGGACAAACTTGGAGTATTTTCTTTGGAGCGGCGGAGGCTGAGGAGAGATCTGATAGAAGTTTATAAGATTATGAGAGGCATAGATAGAGTGCATAGGGAGTATCCCTTTCCCAGGGTTGAAATTTCCAATACCAGAGGGCATGCATTGAAGGTGAGAGAAATGAGGTTCAAAGGGGATGTGAGGGGTAAGCTTTTTACTCGCAGAGTAATGGATGCCTGGAATGCACTACCTGGTATGGTGGTAAAGACAAATACATTAGATGCTTTTAAGAGACGTTTAGATATGCACATGAATGTGAAGAAGATGGAGGGATATGGAGCAGTTAGTCATTGGGGGTTATTGATTTTTTTTGAGAATTCAAGGTGAAAGGACAGTTTGCTAAATTGACATTACCTACTAACTTAAGTGAAATAATATATTTAATATTAAACTTACCTCAGTTGGAAGTACTGTATGTTTTATCATTTCATATTATGATTAAAGGCCATAAATTGAACATACTTACATTTGACATTAAGTGTTATATTTTTTATGATCCATTCTTTGCTTGTTGTATGAAGAACCTGACAAGTACAGCTTGTCTTGTGGTCTTGCAAGGTGGGAGTAAAATTCATTTGACTGGTGGCATTAAATGTACCATCGAAGTTCCTGAAGGGGGAGAGTCTTGTTGTAACTTTAACATCTGATTCCGAAGCCTGAGCATTGTGAATATGCAGCCATTTTATTGAGATGTTCTGAGGATAAAATCCCCAAGCATGGCAGTACAAAGTAGATGGCTTCTCCACTATTAATTTTTCATGAGTAATTAAAATTTCTGGTGGAGATTCTGGAACTGTAATAAACAACGCAAAACAAAAAATATATTGTTCTTTAGTGCTAAATAAAACTTAGTTTATATCACATTTCTATTTCAATAAGTGTGAATCATTAATATAATTTTAGTGGATGACAGGACCTGTGCAAGCAGACTTACATAGAGCACTTTCCCATGAGTATTATAGTTGCTAATTTGGAAGAATTTGTTAAATTTTGCATGACCCAATATTGTTTTCAGAATTGCCAGTGGATTTGATTTCCTTAAATCCAGATTCAGTTAATATGCGCCACCTTCAACTGTGTCATGGAATGCTGTTCTTGTGATGGATGTGCAAGTATCTGGATTATCTATTTATATTCAGTGCTTCCTTTTGATTTATATCCCTTTTTTGCGATGCCAGCAGAATGCTTAAAAAGAGTTTAAAAGGAACAACGCAAACAGTGAGCTAAAGCAAGCAGTTGATTTAAACTAATGGCTGGGAAATTAAAAATGCTCCTTGCAGATTACAAAAACCATGAAAAATCTAGTAGGATTTTAAGCATAATCTTCCTTATTAGTTGAATTAACATAGCCTATTGAGGCATTGGGGCAACTTGAATTCTGTGGAATGCATATTGTGCACCATTTAAGTATCCTAGGGTGCATCCTGTATCCTGGGCAACAAAAGCATTAGGAAATGCTCATTGGAGAAGCTCAGACTCCTGGGTTTTGAACTGAAGCTGGTAAGATGGCAGCATACTTGGTCACAGCGGCCTCGCCAAGTCCAAACAAAGGTGCAATTGTTTATTCTTTATGTCTATTTTATGACCGCAAGACATTGCTGTATATTAAGAATATCAAGGACGGCAGGTCTACCCCATCAGCGAGACGCTCAGTAGCGGTGGAGCTAGACCTGTTGTGTCTTTCCATGCTCTTGAGGACAGGCTTACGCTCCACCTCAACTCTGCCTCAACTCCACCTCCCCTCCACTTGCCTCAACTCTGCCTGCAGTGGAAGAATTGTACTTGGCAGAAATGGAACAGTTAATAACAATGAGTGCAACACTAAATTAATTTCAGTTATGGTTTTCATACCTGATCTGTGATTCTTAACATTAAATGAAAACCAATAAACATTCAGATGCTGGGATTCTGAATTGAAACAGAAAATGTTGGAAACACTGAGCAGATCAGGAGAATCTGTGGAGAGAGAAATATTAACTCTGGCCTGCTGAGCATTTCCATCTTTTTTGGGTTTTTTTGTGATCCTGGTAGTCTGGAGTTGGGATGCAAGCCCATGATTAACTCCATTGCTGCTTTCTGATTGAGGCATCAATCAATGTTAAGGACAATGGGAACAGGAGCAGAGGATGGGCAGGTGTTCAGCACCACGTGCCTGCATTTGACCAGGCCGCTGTCGGAGGAACTGCAGGAGTCCTGGGGTCTATGTTGCCCAGATTTAGTGACGAGGCTGCAGACTCATTTTGGGGGACTTTGGGGTTTCTGTTGCATGTGTTCCTGGGTTCAGGTTGCTCATTTTTTTGTGCTGTCTTTGAGAAGTTTGATTGGGCCAGTCGATGCAGACTGAGGCACTTCAGTGAAGAATGACCCCGCATGAGCTAGCGGAGCAGTGCTGAACTGAACTGATTTGATGTTTGATATTCTATGTGGAGTTCACTCGCTTTTCCCCATTTGCGCAATTTTTTTGCACATTGGGTGCTTGATGTTTTCTTGAACGTGTTCCATTGTGGACCTTAGTTTTGTGGCTGCCTGCAGGAGGACGAATCTCAGAGCTGCGTTCTGTATCCATACTTTGATAATAAATGTATTTTGAATCTTGAATCTATGTAAGAACATATCAAAAACACCATTTGGCAAAAGTTCTATAAATACCAGTGTTGATTTACCTCTTAACTGTACTGCATTGAAACACAATTTACTTAATTAGCCAGATCTCCCATGGATATGTTTGTTATCAGTGCGTGTTTGTGTTTCTGAATGGGATTTGGTACATGAATAGAGATATAGAGACAGAATGATTTAGCAGGCAATTGAATCTTTCTCCTCTCACCTTAAACCCATATTCTCTGGTCTTGATTTCCCAACCTTGGCAAAAAGAGTGAATGCATTATTAATAACAATTCCTATCTCATGATTACATGCACCTCTACAAGGTCACCTCCAGTCTCTCCTATGCTCCTCGGAAAACATTCTAGCCTGTCTGATCTCTCCTTATGACTCAGTCCCTCATGTCCTGGCAACATCATTGTAAATCTTTTCTACACTCTTTCTAGTTTCATAACATCTTTCCTACAGCAGAATGAGTAAAACTGAACACAATACTCCACTAGCGTCTTGTAAACTTTACCATAACATCCCAACGTTCATAACTGTGGCTGTTTTCAGGGAACCATGTACTTGAACATCAAGGTCCCTCTGTTCTACAAGGCTCACTGATGTTCTACCATTTAATATAAGAGGCCTACCATGTATTGACTTTTCAAAATGCAATACTTTACATTTATCTGAATTAAACTCCATTTGCCATTTCTTGGCCCACTTATCTTGCTGATCAAGAGCCCCATGCAATTACTGTTAACATTTTTCACTGTCAATGATTCCACTTATTTTCATGCCATCTGAAAATTTACTAACCATGCTTTTTTCCAAATTATTAATATAGATGACAAACTACAATAGGCCCAGCACTGACCATTGACCCCTGACCCCTATTAGTTATGGGCCTCCAGTGTGAGAAACAACTTTCCATCATTACTCTCTGCCTCCTACCATCACAATCAATAGTGTGATTGTGTGTCCAATTAGCCAGCTCTTCCTGGATTCCATGGGATCTAACATCCCAGAGCAGTCTGTCATGTAGAACCTTATCAATGGCCTTACTGAAGTCCATACTTCTAATGCCTTGTCATCATTGACCTTCTTCGTCAAGAAAACTCCTTGCTGATGATCAACACTGGCACACCTTAGGGATGTGTTCTTAGCTCACAGAGCCCACTGCTCTATTCTCTCTATACTCAAGACTGTGTGCTAAGTATAGCTCAAATGCCATCTATAAATGATACGACCATTGTTGGCAGAATCTCAGATGGAGACAAGAGGGTGTACAGGAGCAAGATATACCAGCTAGTTGAGTGGTGTCACAGCAACAACCTTGCACTCAGTCTCAGTAAGATGAAAGAGCTGATTGTGGACTTCTGAAAGGGTAGGATGAGGGAACATGAACCAACCATCATAGAGGGATCAGAGGTGGAGAAAGTGAGCAATTTCAAGTTCCTGGGTGTCAAGATCTCTGAGGATCTGATATGGTCCCAACATATCAATGCAAAAAATGGATTTAGTGTTTATGTATATGTTGATGCAGATATAAAGAAGGCAAGACAGCAGCTATATTTCATTAGGAGTTTGAGGAGATTTGGTTTGTCACCTACAACACTTGAAAACTTCTACAAATATACCGTGGAGGACATTCTGACTGGCCGCATCACCATCTGGTAGATAGTGGGGGGGACGGGGGAGAAGGGTTACTGCCAGGATTGAAAGAAACTACAGAAATCTGTAAAATTGGTCAGCTGCATCTTCGGTACTAGCCTCCATAGTATCCAAGACATTTTCAAAGAGCGGTGTCTCAGAAAGGTGGAGTCATTATTAAGGACCCCCATCGGCCAGAACATGCCCTTTTCTCATTGTTACTGTCGGGAAGGAGGTACAGAAGCCTGAAGGAACACACTCAACAATTCAGGAACAGCTTTTGCCATCTGATTCCTAAATGGACATTGAACCCATGAACACTACCTAATTTTTAAAATTATTTCCATTTTGCACTATTTTTAATTTAACTATTTAATATACATATATGCACTTACTGTAATTGATTTACTTATTTATTTTTTCTTTCTATATTATCATGTATTGCATTGTACTGCTGCTGCTAAGTTAACCAGTTTCATGACATATGCCAGTGATATTAAACCTGATTCTGACTCATAAGAAATAATCTGCCATGCACAGCCATGCCAACTATCTCTAATCAACCCATGTCTTTCCATATGCATGCATATCTTATCCCTCAGAATTCTCTCCAATAACGTACCTACCATGTCAGAATTACTGGTCTGTAGTTCCCTGGTTTTTCTTTGCAGTCGTTCTTAAAGAAAGGCACAATATTCGCTTCCCCCTAGTATTCCAGCACCTCACCCGTGGCTAAAGACTGTGCAAATATTTCAGCCAGGACCCTCACAATTTCTTCTCTAGCACCCCACAGTGTTCTAGGATGTACTTTTTAAGACCTCCAGCATCTTCTCTACAGTAGTATGGACTATCCTCAAGAAAACCCTATTAACATCCCCTCTTTCCCATATATTCATAATTTTTTTCACGGCAAAAGCAGAGGAGAAATTTTCATTCCTGCCTTTCTCCTAAGTCTTCACACAAGTTGCACATTTTGATCCTATTCTGCGCTATTCTGTCTCGATTTACTTTGTTTCCCTTAAGGCACATAAAATCTTTTTGGATATTCTTTAATCCTGCCAAAGCTATCTTATGTCATATTAATTGTAATTAATATGCATACATTTCCACAGATGTACTGTGAAGAATGTTCTGACTAGTTGTATCTGGCATGGAGGCTCCAATGCACAGGATGTAAAGAGGCTGCAAAGGGCTATAGACTCAGCCAGCTCCACCATGGGCACCAGCTTCCCCACTATTGAGGACATCTTCAAAAGGTGGTGCCTCAGAAAGGCAGCATCCATCATAAAGGACCCTTACCATCCAGATCATGCCCTCCTCTCATCATCAGCATCGGAGAAGAGAGACAGGAACCTGAAAACACATACTCAACATTTTAAGCCAACTGTTTTCCCTCAGCCATCAGCTTTCTGAACAGTCCATGAACCCACCTCACTATTCCTCTGTTGCACTATTTATTTATTTAAAATTTTACTTTAACTTGTTATTTTTATGTCTTGCACTGTACTAGTGCCACAAAACAACAAATTTCATGACGTATGTCACTGATAATAAACCTGATTCTGACACTGATTCACATTGCAGAAACTGTACTTGTAGAATGACAAAAAAAGTTTACCATAAACCTGTAGCAGTGTTCCTTGGCCTTTTGCCTCTACTGGTGGGTAGACACTAGGTACCCTCACGGTACAGGTGTAGCGATTAGCAGAGTGACTAAAGGAGACATGTTCAATCTTTAGTGATGCATTACAGCGTTTGAATCCATGCAGACAGACGTCAGGGACACAATGCGTATTATTCCCTTTGTAACGAACATCAGTAGTCCCTGGTGATTTCCTATACCAGGAAACAGTGAACCAGTCGGCCTCAGATACATTATGAGTAAATATGCAGTTCAACATGACTGACTCCCCTCTCCAGACACTGACGAGATGCGACTGGTTCACCTTCAAGACCACTGGAGCCCCTGATGGGAAGAAATAAAGCTTGTCATTTTCAGTCAGACTCCAGTTGATAGTTTGATAAAAGTTTACTTTCAACAAAGGTAACTTGGAAAACAAAAACAGAATGCTGAAAGAAGTCAGCGATTAAGCAATATCTCTGATTGCTTTTTTGTTACATGAAATACATCAAAATACGTTTCCTTTTCAGATTTAGTTCTAAGTTACGCAATGATTTAGGATTCAATATTCTGTCTGAGTTTGTTTCAAATGACCAGACTATAGTAAAGGGATTAGAGTGTTGCCACAGTCATCCTTGGCTGGCATTTAGATGGTAGAACATAGAACAGTACAGTATGTTATGGGCCCTTCAGCTCAAGGTGTTGTGCTGACCTATATAAATGTACTCCAAGATCATTCAAAGCCTTTCCTCCTACACAACCCATAACCCTCTATTTTTCTTATATCTTTGTACCTAAGAGTCTCTTAAGTGTCCCTTTTGTGTCAAACTCTTCCCCAAACCGCGGCAGAGTGTTGCAGGCACCCACTATTTCCTGTGTAAAGTTGTAAAGTGCCTTCCTCTGGCATCTCCTCTAAACTTTGTTCCACTCACCTTAAATGCATGTCCTCTCACGTTGTCCATTGCCACCCTGGGAAAAGAGTGCCAGCTGTCCACTGCCTCTCATAATCTTACACACTTCTATCAAGTGGCCTCTTATCCTCTGTGGCTCGAAAGAGAAAAGCCCAAATTTGCTCAACATTTCGTCATAAGGCATTCTGTAATCCAGGCAGTATCCTAATAAGTCTACTCTGTTCCCTCCCCAAAGTAACTGGAACTGAATGCAATACTCTAAGTGTGGTCTAACCAGAGTTTTTATGGAGTTGCAAAATAACCTCCTGACTCTTGAACTCAGTCGCCCAACTAATGAAGGCCAACACACAATATCCATTCCTAATCACCTAATCAACTTGTGCGAATACTTTGAGGGTTCTGTGGACTTAGAACTCAGATCCCTCGGTTTCTCCACGCTGTTAAGAATTCTGCTACTCGCCTTGTACTCCGCCTTCAAGTTCAATCTTCCAAGGAGTATCACCTTATGCTTTTCCAGAATGAACTCCATTTGCCACTTCTCTGTTCAGCTCTGCATCCGGTGAATATCCTGTTGTAATCTACAATAACCATCTAAACTATCCACATCACCTCCGACCTCTGTGTCATCTACAAACTTACTAACCCAGCCCTCCACATTCTCATCCAAGTTATTTATAAGAATCAAAGAACAGGAGCACCAGAATTGATCCTTGCAGGACCCCACAAGTCACCAACTGCCAGGTGGAATAGTATCCATCTACTACAGTCCCATGCCTTCTACAGGCAAGCCAATTTACATCAAGTACTTTACAACTTGAAATTTTTCACTGTAACATCAAACCTACCTGTAACAGGAGTTGCACTTCTCTCAGGTTCCGAATCTCCCTGAAGTGAATTAAATGCAAAGAAGGTGTAAAACAGATCAAAAATTAGGGGGAAGTTAGAGGATTAGGAAGCTTTAAAAAAACAACAGAAGGCAACAAAAAAAAGCCACAGGGAAAGAAAAGATGAACTATGAAGCTAAGTTAGCCAATAGTTTCAAAGAGTTTCAAACCAGAAGTGTTTTCAAATATATAAAAAGTAAAAACATTGAAGCAATTTGGATTTCTTTCAGGATACAAAGTTAATCTGTCAAAATCAGCACTGATGCTGATTAATACAGATAAAAGTAAGGTGTCTCTCCCTCCCCAGATTAATGTTACAAATGAGGTCCTCCACTTGGGTATTAAAGTTAATATGTCTCTATCGTCTGTGGCTAAAACAAATTACTCTTTAATTTTGAAAAAACATAGAAGATATTAATAGATGGCAACACCTGTCAGCATCAGACCCAGCCCATATATCGGTCATTAAAATGAACATCTTACCCCGCATTAATTTTATCAGCTCAATGATCCCATTTGCATCTCCAGCAGGATATTGGTCAAAACTGGACTCCTTACTATGATGCTATGTTTGGAACGGTAACCGACCCAATATAAAGTAGTTAGCTCAACAATTCAAAAAGTCGGATAGGGGATTGGTATGTCCAAATTTTAAACTGTATCACTGGGCATTTGTATTAAAAAGTCTTAGCTATTGGATGGAGGAGGATAAAGTTTCATCATGGAAAAATATAGAACGAGAGCTAATAGCACTGATACAGTTGAAGAACTTTCTCTTTATAGGTACGTCTACCAAAAAATGTGATTTGTATTACAGTCCAATTTTAACCCATATGCTACAAGTGTTTAGAGCAGCAGAAAAATTCCTAAAATTTAAAGGTGTATGGTGCAAATCATTTTCATTATGGAACAATAATAATTTTCTATTGGGGGGGGGGAACCACTCACTAACAGAACTTGAGAGGGTAAAGGTATTACTACTCTTCAAGATATTAATGGGGCAAGTACTATCCTTAGCTTTCAAGAACTGGTATCTCAATATAATATTGATAAACACTCTCTTTTCTTCTACTTTAGAGTAAGTTCAGCTTGTAAAGCCCAAGGGTTCTCTGGGGGTCCGATTTAAAGGACCATCCCATTTTAACTTGGATACAGAGTGCTCCAAGACAGATAGTGTCATATATCTGTGATAAATTAAACTCCCAGAAATATATGCCATCAGGGATGAAAGCCTGGGATAAGGACATTTCTGAATTGGGACAAGACTAAGACTGGGATGCGATTTGGGATAAAGCTGCCGGTGCTTTGAAAAACCCAAATCATCGGTATATACACTTGAAATTTTGTCATAGAGCATATCTAACACCGAGAATTGGACATCAAATGGGACTGGTTCCTGACCCATATTACTCATTTTGCCCCCATGGAACCGTTGGCTCTTTTATACATGTAGTATGGGAATGTCCAGGGGTTTTTGGTTTGTAGGGAAGGTTATCAGTATTCTTACAAAACTAACAAGGGTACAGTTACCAATGGACCCTGCTGTACATCTTCTAAATGATGACTCCCACCTTTCCCTTATGGAAAAAAAACACGCAAAATCTGGCTGACAGGCCTGACTGCAGCCAAGAAAATTGTAGTCCAGCGTTGGAAACCTCCCCATGATATTTCATATACTCACTGGCTTTGGAGCTTTTTGGACATTTCTTACCTGGAATTATCATCAGCAAGAGTAAATGATGCATGACAAACGCAATCTTAATGTGGACAAATTTGATATCTAACAAAATATCTTCTGTTAAAATAGGAATGCTTTGTCTGTGTACGCACTACTATTCAGTTGGTTGGTGGAGGGGAGAGGGGTAGGGGGGAGAAGGAGGGGTGAAGAGGGGGAAGGGGTGGAGGGGGTGGAGATGAGGGTTGGAGATGAGACTGGGTTAAACAGTCAAAATGTAATTGGCAATTGGTTGTATTAAGTAGTGAGAGAGATAGAAGAAAATAGGCTAGTTAGCCTGATTTCAATGGCTGGGCAGATATTGGAGTCAATTATTAAGGATAATATTTCAGGGTACTTGGAGGCACATGATAAATTAGGCTGAAGTCAGCATGGTTTCCTTAAGGGGAAATCTTGCCTGACAAATCTGTTGGAATTCTTTGGGGGTAATAACAAACACGATAGACAAGGGAAAGTTAGTGGATGTTGTTTACTTGGATTTTCCAAAGACCTTTGACAAGGTGCCACACATGAAGCTGCTTAGCAAGATAAGAGTCCATGATATCACAGGAAAGATGCTAGCATGGATAGAAGATTTCTGACTAGCAGGAGGCAAAGAGTGGGAATGCACTTTGGTAGGAGGGATAAAGATGTAGCTGATTTTCTGAATTGGGAGAAAATTCAATTATCAGAGGTGCAGAGGGATTCGGGAGTCCTTGCACAGTACTCCCTAAAGGTAAAGTGAGCAAATGCCATGTTAGCATTCATTTCAAGATGACTAGAATACAAGTCATTCTGGTCCCAAGTACTTTGAGTTGATGGCAAAGGGCTACAGATGTGCAGTTGCAAGGTAACTAAGGTTTACCGTTGAATTTTCAAGGGTAATCGACATTCCAGAATGATAGATTGAGAGGAAAAAGAGGTGGAGAATATCTGTTAATCAAGGGGCAAGTTACTGTACAGATGAAGCATGATATTGGCTCAATGGCTCGATATGTGTTTAGCGGACATAAGAAGTAACAGGGAACAGTAACCCCTAACTGTCATTACACCGTACAACAGAGTATAATGAACTGGAACTGATTAGTGAACTTAAAGTAAAAGAACCCTTAGAGGAAGTCATCATAATATGATCAAATTCACCCTAAAATTTGAGAAGGAGAAGCAAAAATCAAATCTATCAGGGAATCACAGAGGTATGAAAGAGGAGTTGGCCAGAATTGGTTGGATGCAACACTGGCACCAGAGCAGCAATGGCTGGAACTTCTGGAAGCAATCTAGAAGGCACAGGATGTATACATTTCAAAGAGGAAGAAGCATTCCAAAGGCAAGATGGTACAATTGTGGCTGACAAGGGAAGTCAAAGCCCACATAAAAGCCAAAGAGAGAGTATATAATAGAGCAAAAAATAGTGGGAAGTTAGAGGATTGGGAACTTTTTAAAAACCAACAGAAGGCAACTAAAAAAGTCATTAAGAAGGTAAAGATGGAATATAAAAGTAAGCTAGCCAATATTAAATAATACCAAAAGTTTCTTCAGATACATGAAGTGTAAAAGTGAGGTGAAAGTGGATATCAGACCAATGGAAAATGATGCTGGAGGGATAGTAATGGGGTCCAAGGAAATGGTGGATGAACTGAACAGGTATTTTGCAACACTGTTCACTGTGGAAGACACTAGCAGTATGGTGGGTGTTCCAGGTGTCAGGGGTCATGAAGTGTGTGAAGTTACCATTGATAGAGAGAAGTTTCTTGGGAAACTGAAAGGTCTGAAGGTAAATACATCACCTGGACCAGATGGGGTACACTCCAGGGTTCTGAAAGAGGTGACTGAAGAGATTGTGAAGACATTAGTAATGATCTTTCAAGAATCACATAGATTGTGGAAGACTGGAAAATTGTAAATGTCACTTGACTCTTCAAGAAGGGAGAGAGGCAGAAGGAAGGATACTATAGGCCAGTTAGTCTGACCTTAGTGGTTGGAAAGATGTTGGAGTCATTTGTTAAGGATATGGTTTTAGGGTACTTGGAGGCACATGATAAAATAGGCTGTAGTCAGCATAGTTTCTTCAAGGGAAAATTTTGCCTGACAAATCTATTGGAATCCTTTGAAGAAATAACAAGCAGGGTAGACAAAGAACTTGGATCCTCAGAAGGCCTTTAACAAAGTAACACACATGAGGCTGCTTAACAAGCTACGAGCCAATTGTAGTACAGGAAATATTCTAGCATGAATAACTCAGCAGCTGATTGGAAGGAGGTAAAGAGTGGGAATAAAGGGAGCCTTTTCTGGTTGACAACTGGTGACTAGTAGTGTTCCACAGGGGTCTGTGTTGGGACCGATTGTTTTATGTTATATGTCAATGATTTGGATGGCAGAATTGATGGATTTTTTTGCAAAGTTTGCAGATGATTCAAAGATAGGTGGAAGGGCAGGTAGCTTTGAGGAAGTAGAGAGGCTACAGAAGGACTTAGATGGAGTGGGAGAATGGGCAAAGAAGTGGCAGATAAGATATTGTGTCAGGAAGTGTATGGTCATGCACTTCAGTAGAAGAAATTAAAGGGGTAGACTATTTTCTAAATGGAGAGAAAATACAAATAACTGAAGTGCAAAGGGACTTGGGAGTCCTTGTGCAGGATTCCCTAAAGATTAATTTGCAGGTTGAGTCTGTGGTGAGGAAGGCAAATGCAACCTTAACATTCATTTGAAGAGGACTAGAATATAAAAGCAAGGATGTAATTTTGAGAATTTATAAAGCACTGGTGAGGCTTCAATTAGAGTATTGTGTGAAATTTTGGGCCTCTCATCTTAGAAAGGATGAGCTGAAACTGGAGAAGGTTCAAAGGAGTTTCACAAAAATGAAGAGCACTTGATGGTTCCGAGTCTGTATTCACTGGAATTCAGAAGAATGATCAATTGCACCTTACCTGTTTGAAATGTGTGTCTTCATTCCAAATCATCTCCAATTGTTGCATTTTCAATGAAACCTATTGAAAGGTGAAAGGCCTTGATAGAGTGGATATGGAGAGGATGTTTCCTATGGTGGGAGAGTCTAGGACAGAGGACTCAGCCTCAGAATAGAGGGGTGCCCTTTTAGAATGGAGATGAGAAGGAACTTCTTTAGCCAGAAAGTGGTGAATCTGTGGATTGTTTTGCCACAGGCAGCTGTGGAGGCCAAGTATTTATGTGTATTCAGGGAAGAGGTTGATAGATTCTTGATTGGTCAGGGCATGAAGGGATTTGGGGGGGTGGGCATGGGAAGGCAGAAGACTGTGACTGAGAGGAAAAATGGATCAGACATGATGAAACTGCAGAAAAGACTTGATGTGCCAAATGGCCTAATTCTGCTCCTATATCTTATGGTCTTACAGTCTTATCATCAAGTAACAGTAGGGATTGTCAAAAAGAAAATGCAACAATTGGAGATGATTTGGAATGAAGACACACATTTCAAACAGGTAAGGTGCAATTTTGTTTCTCAGAACGCTTGTGACTCTATGAAATTTTTGCCCTCAAGAGCTGTGGAGGTAAAGTAATAGAATTCATCAAAAGTGGAGATTGACAGACATTTGAAATACAACAGAACCAAAGCATGTGGGGAGATTATGAAAAGTGATACTAAGGCTAACAATGGTTCAGCCATGATCTAATTGAATGACCAGCTGGGCTTGACCCTGATTCATCCTCATCCGAAAAGCTGAAGACAAACTCCTCCCGCACCAATGTGCAGAGATCCTGATCTTTCTCCACAATTCTCAGGTGCCTTAGCACCCATGAACTTGGCCGTTGACCTTCATATGTACGCTCTATAATGACACAGTTTCCAGAAAAAAAGACTTCTCAGTGCTTTAAGCCCAGGCATTCATGTGGTATAGAAGTTAGGGGAACTCACACAAAACAGTGCCAGCCATTCCAATCTGTCTCAAGTCCTCTCGTCCTAGCAACACTCTTGTGAATCTATTCTGCACCCTCTTTATTTTGGAACAATTATGCTGATATACTTTTCTTTTTGCATTTGGAGGATCTTTTGGAGGAGAATGGCTTCAGATGCAAACATATTTTGAAGATAAGCTTACATGTATCACCTTTGCAGGTGTCTCTCTCCCTCTCTTTCTCACACACATGCAGTCACATTTTCCGAAGATAAAGAAACACTGAGTAACTTCATTTTCTTCAATGTTGTGAATGAGTCATATTCTCAACTCAGTTGTATGTTTAGGAGGAAAATGTTAACAGGGTTTTGCAATTTTAAGGAAACTGACGTCATTGACTTCTGATTTCCTCATTATACATCATTTTTAATTCAAACCTGATGAAGCTGATCTTTAACAGTGATCCTCACAATGTTCTCTTCCTCCCTCTACTTTGCAATCTATTTGCTGTTGTTTGCTCAGAAGTCCATATTCTCAATCTTGCTAAAAATGCTGTAAGTTGCTAGAAAATCTCAGTAGATCAGTTCATTATAGTTCACTTCAGCCTATAGTACGTGGCTCAGGCCAGTATTGAGACTTTCACTGCCTAGAACCATCCCTCTAAGGCCCCCTTTATCTCTCTACCAAATGCTTATCCCTTGATCCCTCTACTGAACCAAGAATTCACTATTCCCTATCATGAATTTACTATCTGCTACTACCTAACAGAATCTTTGCTGTACCCTCTTCAATGCATTCACATCCCTTCTATTTAATTTCAATTTGATCCTTTTATCCATTGATGTAACTATAATCTTAGTATCTTTTGCTCTGTTGAAATATAATCATGGAAACTTACAAGCCTTCTGGTAGACATGGCTACATCTAACCACTTCCTTGCTCTTAACTCAAAACTGCAATTTCCTTTTAAAATTTACTGTAGAGCCTGCTTCTACCACCCTTTCATCTATTCCAGAAAACATTCTGTAATTTTCAGTTCCCTCTACTGTTATGAGTGATGAACAGACCTGATGGACAATGGGGTGAAGAGTTAACCAATCCCCCTCCCCGAGAAACACGAACTATTACTGTTGCTATGCTGACCATGGGAAAGAGAAACGAAAAACAAGCAAGAACATTTGTGACCGATAAGAGAGAGGGGGAAATTGCTGTTTAACTGTATTGTGACTCCTTTTTTGAATTATTTACTGTTTCGCTGCAAGGACTATAGTTTGCTCATAAACATTCCTCAGTGGACTGAAGGAGTGGCCTGATTTGATGTACACAGTCATTCAGGAGTGATGGATAGCTGAGTCCCCATGAGTAGGAATAAAAAGACAGGTCTGGAGAGACACCCTCCAGACATGCCAGTGGACACTGATTGAGTGATGGAACCCACAAGAAAGGTGGGGGCTTCGGAGACCGAACCAGGAGGTCGTTCAGTAAAGCTCATAGTGTTAAAGCAGGGCCGGTGGGGACTTGTGTGTGTGTCCACTCATGCCAGAGTGATGAGTCCACCA
Organism: Hypanus sabinus; assembly: GCF_030144855.1. NCBI lineage: Eukaryota > Metazoa > Chordata > Chondrichthyes > Myliobatiformes > Dasyatidae > Hypanus > Hypanus sabinus. The sequence goes on from NC_082739.1 coordinate 44,101,086, forward strand.
CAGAAGAATGGTCTAGCAGAAGGACGGAGAGGTCATAACTGAATGACCACACCGATACGACGGGTTAAGGAAGCAAAGGAAGGTTTGCCTGACTGTAGCTGTTACATCTCGCTCACTCGCTCTCTCTCTCTCTCTCCAACGATTACAATAACTACATCAGCACTTACGAACTGAACTGAACTTTATACTTTTCTATGACAATTTATTTACCCCTAGACATCGATAGAGCTTGTTTATTATTGATTATTATTATTCCTACACTTTTAGGTTTATTACTGCTAACTTGTTTTATATGTATATTTGCATTACTGACATGGTTTTTGCTTATTTTTATTAATAAACACCTTTAGTTTGGTACCACCAGACTCCAACAGATTCTTCTTTCTCTGCTGGTTAGACACCCAGTTACGGGGTACGTAACACTACACAGCACCAGTGGCTTGGGTTCAGTCCCATCCTCTGATGCTGTCTCAACAACTGGTATTGCCGTTTGCTCCCTCATTTCAAAATAAAACACGAGTTGGAAGATAGAAATAAAACAAATGTGCAAATTCTAGAAATCCGAAATGAAAACAGAATATGCTGGAAGAATGCCAGGCAGCATTGATGGAAAAAGAAACCATCTATGTTTAATCACAACCTCTTTCCCACTTCTTCTGAAGAGTTACAGACCTCTGCACAGATGCAACTCATCCGGTTGAGCTTTTCGAAAGTATTGTTTTTGCATTTGTGTGAATTGGTTGGTTATAGAGTGACTTTAAATTGCTCCTGTGTACAGATGAGTGGTAGAATCAGGGAATGGAGAGCAATAAGTTAATGTGAAGGAAAAAAGATGATTATATTAAGATCAGAGTAAAGATATATGCTTGAATGTCAGTGTGGACTTGAGGAATGAAGAGCCAGTTTCTATGCTGTATCACTCAAGTTGCTAAAATCCTCATTCAGTCATAACTCTGACTTTAGTCAATTCTCTGAAATTTTTTCCTCTCAGGTCAGGAAAGTAACCATCTCTCCTTACTTATTGAGATAACATCTATTAACACCTTTCATACTTCTGACAACTCAGTTCAATCATGCTTCAACTTTCTCCACACTGAACTCCATCTATCTAGTTTATCCAAATGGCACTGAATCCATTCCTCTATTACACGTCACAACCTTGGGTTGTCGGCAGAGTATTCTGCGGGCTCTGAGTTTTTGTATTTTCTGAGTTTTCTATGTCATGCTTCAGATTTTTTTTAATGTGTTACGGTTAGATAACACATTCTCTAGTTTACATTTAAGTTGCAATTGTCCTTGAATACTTCCATTAATTTTCCTTGAGACTTTGCAAGTGTCCAATTAAGTAACCCTGGACTTTGTTCTCTTATCAGAATGGTTACTTGTAAGTTTGTCCAGAGTCTGGGGTTTAAATTAGCTGGGCATGGATTCCTCTGTGCCCTGGTGTGTATTTTAAAGGGTGGTGCTAACCTCTCATTTGCTCGGTTGTCCTGCTCCTTACCAAGTGAAGTTCTGGCAGAGTTACCAAAGATCTTTTAAGGGCCATTGTTGGGGGAGGGAAGGGGGAGGGGGAGAGGGAGAGGGAGAGGGAGAGGGAGAGAGAGAGAGAGAGAGAGAGAGAGAGAGAGAGAGAGAGAGAGAGAGAGAGACACTTGTCATGAGAAGGGACCAAGGAACCTCTATCACCCCATCTGGGGGTAGCAGGCGGCTGCAAGACTTCTCCACATTGTGGCCAAGTACTCCATCCAGTTCTGGACCCAGACGCTTGAGAATCGGTTGAATGGAGAAGCCCTCATTGCCGTTCTACAGAAATCTGAATGAAAAGCTCAAGGACGAACTGGTGGCCCATGAACCAGTACAGGACCTCAATGGACTGATTGACTGAGATATCCGACACGATAATCAGGGGTCCGAGCATTAGAGGGAGCGTTGCAGAGAGTTCCCCAGATTTGGTTCCATCTATCCCCCATTCTTCACCCACATTTTCTACTTGTCCAAGCAGCCGAGCAGGACCCATCTCACCCCAGTGCTGTGGGACAGCAGATTGAGAGAGCGAGACTGTGCCTTTATTGTGGAGCAACAAGGCACTTTGACCTACTTGTCTAGGGATGTTGGGAAACTCAAGGGGCCGTTTAGTTGAGGGAGATCTGTGCCAGTTCTGATCTTATGACCCCTGAGATACGTGTGCTCTCTTTATTGACCTGGGGCAACAAGGAACATTTATAGACACGGGTTCTGCAAGTAACTCTTTAAAATCTGTGGGTGTCCAGATAGATGAGTCCCAATCGCTAAGCTAGATCATTCCTTAACACCACATCCCTTGATGAGTGAACACTTGAGCCAGAAAAGGTGCATCATGTTTCAAAGCCCCTGCACTTCTGGATAGGGGACCATTCTGAAATGCTTAGTTTTCAACTTCTCTGTTCCCCCTGGGATCCTTCTCAGTTTAGGATGGCCCCGTTATAGATGATCTAATGGCAGTGTCCTGGGCTGGGCTTGCAGCTGTCATAAGGTCTGCCTCCCAGCTTCCCGAGTTCCTGAGACTGCCTCTGACATTCCCAAGTTTGCAACTTTTGATCTCAAAAGTTCCCCCTGAGTTTTCAGACATCAGTGAGGTTTTCAGTAAATAGATGGCAATCACGTTACTGCCCCTTTGGCACTATAATTGTGTCATAGAGTTACTTGCCAGGGACCTGTCCACCACCAGGAAGATATATATTCAAGAGGTTTATCAGACCCTCCACTTCTCCAGCGGGAATGGGGTGCTTTTTTGTAACCAGAAAAGATGATAGCTTAAGACCTTGCATACAGGGTCCTAAACAAAACAACAATTAAGAATTGCTCCCCCACCCCCTTACCCCTAATTAACACAGCATTTGAATTGTTGCAAGAGACAACCATTTTCGCAAAACTGGACCTGAGGGCTTCACTTAATTCGTATTTGTGAAGGGGATGAGTGGAAGACAACTTTAATACCCCAACAAGTTATTATAAATACTTAAGCAATGGCCTTTTGGGTAGCAGCTTTGAGTGTCCCATCGACAAGGACCCAAGATCTCGCTGATCCTTCACACTGCCAAGAATCTTACCATTAATACTATATTCTGTCTTCAAACTTGACCTACCAAAATAAACCATCTCACACTTATCTGGGTTTAAGTCCATCTGCCACTTCTTAGCCCAGTTCTGCATCCTATCGATGTCCCGTAGTAATCTCTGACAACCCTCCAGACTATCCACAACACCACCCCACAACCTTTCTGTCATCAGCAAACTTACTAACTCACCTTTCAACTTCTTCATCCAGGTCATTTATAAAAATCACAAAGAAGAGGGGTCCCAGAACAGATCCCTGATGAACACCACTGGTCACCAACCTCCATGTACTGTAGAATATGAGCCATCTACAACTACCTTTTACATTCTGTGGGAAAGCCAATTCTGGATCCATAAACAAGGTCTCCTTGGATCCCATGCCTCTTTACTTTCTGAATGAGCCTTGCATGGGGAACCTTATCAAACGCCTTACTGAAATCCATATACACTACATCCACTGCTCTACCTTCATCAATGTGTTTTGTTATATCCTCAAAGAACTCAGTCAGGCTCGTAAGGCACAACCTGCCCTTTACAAAGCTACGCTGACTATCCCTAATCAGATTATGTCTCTCCAAATGCCTCTAAGGATCTTCTCCAACAACTTGCCCACTACTGAAGTCAGACTCACTGGTCTATAATTTCCTGGGTTATCTCCACTTCCTTTCTTGAACAAGGGAACACCATTTGCAACCCTCCAATCCTCTAGTACTTCTCCTGTCACCTTTTGATGATGCAAAGATCATCGCCAGAGGCTCAGCATTCTCCTCCCTCGGTTCCCACAGCAGCCTAGGGTACATCTCATCTGGTCCTGGCGACTTGTCTAACAATGCATTTCAAAAGCTCCAGCACATCCTCCTTCTTAATGTCTATAGGCTGAAGTGTTTCAGTCCACTGTAAGTCATCCCCACTATTGCCAAGGTCCTTTACCCTGGTGAATACTGAAGCAAAGTATTCATTTAAGTACCTCCACTACCTCCAACTCCATGCACACATTTCCACTATTGCATCTGATTGGTCCTGTTCTTACACAGTTCATCCTCTTGCTCTTCGCATCCTTGTAGGATGCCTTGGGATTTTCCTTAATCCTGTTCACCAAGGCATTCTCATTGCTTCTTCTAGCTTTTCAAATTTCACTCTTAAGCTCCTTCCTGGCTTCAGCTGACTTCCAGATATTTGATTAATGAAGTTTTAAGGGCAATGCTTAACAAGTTTGTGTTTGTGTCCTCAGTGACACGTATCCAAATTGAAACCTTACTTTGTATCCCCATTGTCCCCGATTCCCAAGCCACCCACTCTGACCCCCAGCAAGGATTGTAGACTGTGAAACTGTCTACACAGTCTGTAGACTGCTTTATTCATGGAAATTAAGTGGACAGCTACAAAACTTAGTAGACTGGGGAGGATATGGTCTGGAGGAATGATGCTGGTTTCCTTCCAAGGGTATATTGGATCCTGACCTTATTTCAGAATTCCACCATTTACATCCAGATCATCCTGGCCGTCAGGTACCGACCGCAGTGGGAGGGGGTTGAGCCACAACCTTGGGTTGTTGGTAGAGGCTTCTGAGGGCTCTGTTATTTTTTGCTGTTTTTTTGTATTCTCTGCACTTCATTAATCATAATTGTGATACATTGTTGTGCTTTGGGTTTATGTGTTATAGTTAGGTCTTCTGTAGTTTACATTTAAGTTGTTCTTGAATACTTCCATTAATTCTCCTCAAGACTTGGCAGATATCCAATTAAGTATCCTTGGACTTATGTTCCTTAACAGAAGGGTTACTTGTAAACTTGTCGCAAGTCTGGGGTTTTAACTAGCTGGGTGAGGATTCCTTTGTGCCCTGGAATATGTCTAAAGGGGTAGTGTTAACTCCTCAGGGAAGTTCTCGCCAAGTTATCCAACACCTTGTAAATTCTGCTGTTTAGTTTTGACTCTTTTATTGATAAAATTCCAAGTTTAGTTAAATCATTCTAAGTCTGCCATTCTGCATTTAGGTCCAAAAATGCAGCGTGACAGTTACCTAGCTACAACTACTACCAGTACAGAGCTGTTTTGTAAGCTATTTGCCATGCATGAAGGTTCCGTTGTACATCTTATCAGCTCGCATCTGCCCATTTGTTACTAACTTGTCGTATGTAAATGAAAAATGAGCAATATGAGAACTGGTGTAAAGTAAGAAAATATGCAAGTCGTTCTATTATAATTCAGACACTTCGCATTGTAATTCTTTGTGGCAACTGCACACTAAACATACAAAATGGTAACAATGCACAAAAGCACATGAGGAACTCAACAAGTCAGGCAGGATCTATGAGGGAAATAGACCATATCCTTTTTTCCCCACTGTCCTGCTGTGATGCTTCAGCTGAGATCGAGCCAAACTGCTCAGATTCCTGGACTGAGTTCCGAGCTGCTTGTCACTGTTAACTTTTGTAAATTTCTCCACAAACTAATCCAGTTGTCTGACTCTTAACACTTTGATTTATGACAAACAGTGAAGGATCAAGTACATTCATTAAGACACTAACCTGTTGGACATCTCTGCTCCTGTAAGAACACTATCAACTGTAACAATGTGCTTGTTGTCAACATCCCTTTAATTTGGTCCATCTTCTTTCGATCTTTACAGAAATCTTGGTACACAATACGCTCTCATGAACAACTTCTTCAGAGTGGGTGCAATTGGTTGAACCGACACATCTGACCTTTGCTGTAATTCAGCGGAAGGAAGTGATGGTACTTGGGTCTGTACCTTGGTGTGGTGACAATGCTTAAGGCAATTTTCTCACTCAAAGGTCAATTGTATTGTCCATTAAAACAGTGAACATTTAAGATGTATACAGGTTTGTTATACTTTATAACAAAAAAAAATCACATTTACTTACAGCAGTTTCATTGCAGTGCAGTGGTTGCGGAAAAAATCTTCCTGACGTTGCTTTTGTTCGTCGATAATCGACCACTTCAAAACCCACAGAGGAAATGTTTTGTGAGAACAGACTAAGGTCCATTTAGTTTGGCTTCTCCACTCCTGACCATGTAATACAATAGAAACAGTTTTATAGTCATGTCTTTCTCCTGTTCTCCAGAGAGTTCTGTGCTGCCATCCACATGGACAGAAGAAAGAATTGGGAAGATGTGACTATTTCATAGTGCTTGTTGAGAGTGACCATAAGAGAAAGACATTACATGATATGAGCAAGATTCTGAGTGGCAATACCGACCATCACTCTGCCTCCACAGATGACGCCTGTTCCGCTGAGTTCCTCCAGCAGAGTATTGAATTTGCAGCCTGTTGTGTCTCTCATTTAATATCACATGAGTATGGATGTGAGCATCACTGTCAGGAGGAAATATTGTGATTTAGAAAATATGCAAAGAAAGATTGTTGTCCCACAAGATTAAAGTGGCGTGCTGGAATAGGGTTTAAAAGGCACAGAGAGGATGGAAGGTTTCTCTAGCTCATTGAATTGCTTCTTGAACTGGATTGTTGTGTGTACCCTGAGATAAAAAGTCAAAGCTCCTCTCAACACGTTGGCAAAATAATGCATCCAGCATCTGGTTGATTTTATGATGATCTTAGATTTGAGAAATGAGGAGCCTGAGATAACTTCTATACTTCATAAACATTTTGTTTATCTTTTGTTCATTGAGATTATGTCCTTCTGGCCCTTCAAGTCATACTGAATTAATAAGCCATACCGAACCAATATGCTGAATTAACCCCTAAACTAAACAAGGGACAATTTACAATGACCCATTAACCTGCCAACTGGTAGGTTTTTGGACTGCGGGAGGAAACCAGAGCACCCAAAGAAAGTCCACATGGTCACGGGGAAAATGGACAAACTCCTTACAGGCAGCAGCGAGAAATGAACCCAGGTTGCTGGTGCTGTAAAGCACTGCGCTAACCACTATGCTACTGTGCCATCCATTGCAGCAATACCTGTAAAATGAATGTACGTGCATTAATGAAGATGGACAACATTAGAAACTGACTGAAAATATAGCATTCCTTCATAGCCTGAGAGAACCAAGGCTCTTTGTATGTATAAGATCTTAAGAGGAGTGACAGGAGAAGCCGGTGGGGGTGGGGTTTGGGTTTGGGGGGAGATATATTTAACCTCCTGTGGATTTACTAACCGACACGCCTTCAGTATTCACAATAATGTCGTAAAATAAGTTCATTAAACTTTAAGACTCACGCTCTCAATATTATTCTTAAAAAATTATTTGCATGATTTGTCTTTTGCACATTGGTTCTTTATCAGTCTCTAAGAAATGTATCTTTATTTTTCCTGTGAATTTCTGCAAGAAAATGAATCTCAAAGTAGTATTGTATATCATGACATGCAATGTGTACTGTGATAATATACTTTAACTTTTGACTTTGAAGAAGATTTTAGAAATACTGACTTGCAGGAATACTCGGTTCATCCAGGACATGGACTTAACTTTGTTCAGTAATAAAGAGCATACAGAGAAGCTTTTAAAGTTTATATTTATCCAAATAAAATGTACCCAATTGTCAAGATGTAATTCCCTTGAACTGGCTTTCCAACCAAGATTTTCTGTAGTAAAGTGTACATAACTTTAATGACTAAAATTGAGCTTAGTCACCCAGGAATATAGTTTACCATTATAGCTTTGTTGTATCAAAGCTTTTATTGTCTAGATAATCTAGATATAGATAGGAAAAAGAAGAAGAGCTGAAGGACTCTTTGCTCAGACCAGTGGTGAAGCTTGCTTTCAGATTAAAGTGCATGCTGCAGTTTCTATTATTATTATTATTTTTAAAGTTTAAAGTTTTTTAAAGTTTGGCTTCTCTTACTGTCAAATCCAATAATCTGCAGAATCCATCTTTCCTCATTCTCTTCCATTTTCCTAAATGTGGGCCAAATTTTGCTAAATGTCAGCCTCTGCTCAATTCCTCTGACAATGCAATGATTCCTTCAAGTGTCTCTGGGGGTTAGGTTTCTTGTCCAACATCATAGGTAAACCCTTGATTTCTCTAGTTGGATGAGGCATTGAGCATTGTACAAATAGGAATGGATCCTGCAGGTTTGTCAATGATACCCACATCTTGTGTGTGAAATAAGAAAGAACCCTATTCTGACAGTCTGAGAGTGTCAAAACCTTTATTTCCTGCTTGATTTTGAGACTTCCCTGGCAGCCAAGTTATTTTGATTTAGCATTTTTACTGGGGACATACAAGTATAGCCAATTTGTGTTCGGCAATGTTCCAGTGAGACAGAGTCGAATTTCTCTTTCAGCTTTTTCCAGTTGAGAAATATTATTAATGAGAATGTTGCATGAAAACAAGCTGGAAAAAACAAGATCAACAATAAAAACTAATTACTTGTGTAATAGGAGGGTGTGCTGGCTTATGTTAGTCTTAAAGTGATTAATACAGCATGGATACAGGCCCTTGAGCCCAATGAGTCTATGCTCTCGAGAGTGCCAACTGTGCTAGTCCAAAGTTCTGTTTTAACTTTTACCCAAATTCTTCTCTTTGTTAAATACTGACACAAAGTATTCAACTTCTTGTTCTGACTTCAAATGAGAATCCCTCTATTATTCCTGAGTGGACTCAGTGGACTGAGTCTCCTTAGTTATCCTATTTACTGTAATAGAAATTTAAAATATCTTGGAATTCTATTTGATCCTGCTTAACAAGGGTGTTTCATGGCCCCTTCTGGACATCCTAATCACCCATTTGAGCACTTTCCTGCTATCTATATATTCCACAAGGGTCCAGTCTAATTTTAACTTCCTAAACCTTGCGTGTCATCCCTTTTTCTTTCTGACTAAATTTAAGGGCTCACAGGCCATCCAAGGTTCCCTTGTCTTACAATTCTTGTCCTTATTCCTTGCCAGAACATGCCAACTCAGAACTCTGAATCAGAATCAGGCTTATTATCACCAGCATGTGTCATGAAATTTGTTAACCTAGCAGCAATTACAATACATAATTTAGAAGCAAAAAATAATAAATAAGTAAAACAGTATATTTATATTGAATAGATTAAAATCATGCAAAACCCAGAAATAATATATTTTTAAAAAGTGTTCAAGGGTTCAATGTCCACTTAGGAATCAGATGGCGGAGGGGAAGAAGCTGTTCCTGAATCACTGAGTGTGTGCCTTCAGGCTCCTGTACCTCCTCCCTGATGGCGGAGGGGAAGAAGCTGTTCCTGAATCGCTGAGTGTGTGTCTTCAGGCTCCTGTACCTCCTCCCTGATGTCAGAGGGGAAGAAGCTGTTCCTGAATCACTGAGTGTGTGCCTTCAGGCTTCTGTACCTCCTACCTCATGGTAACAGTGAGAAAAGGACATGCCCTCGGTGCTGGAGGTCCTTAATAAAGGACGCTACCTTTCTGAGACACCGCTCCCTAAAGATGTTCTGGGTACTTTGTAGGCTAGTACCTAAGATGGACTGACTAAATTTACAACCCTCTGCAGCTTCTTTCAGTCCTGTGCAGTAGCCCTTCCATACCAGACAGTGATGCAGCCTGTCAGAATGCTCCCCACAGTACAACTATAGAAGTCTTTGAGTGTATTTGTTGACATACCAAATCTCTTCAAACTCCTAATGAAGTATTTGTCGCTACCTTGCCTGCTTTATAACTGCATCAATATGTTGGGACCAGGTTAGCTCCTCAGAGATCTTGACACCCAGGAACTTGAAGCTGCTCACTCTCTCCACTTCTGATCCCTCTATGAGGATTGGCATGTGTTCCTTCATCCCACCCTTCCTGAAGTCTACAATCAGCTCTTTCGTCTTACTGACAATGAGTGCCAGGTTGTTGCTGCAACATCACTCCACTAGTTGGTATATCTCACTCCTGTACTCCATTTCGTCACCACCTGAGTTTCTACCAACAATGGCTGTATCATCAGCAAATTTATAGATGGTATTTTGAGCTATGCCTAGCCACACAGTCATGAGTATAGAGAGAGTAGAGCAGAGGGCTAAGCACACACCCCTGAGGTGCCCCGGGGTTGATCGTCAGCAAGGAGGCAATATTATCACCAATCTGCACGCATTGTGGTCTTCTGGTTAGGAAGTTGAGGATACAATTACAGAGAGAGATACAGAGGCTCTGGTTCTGTAAGTTCTCAATCAGGATTGTGGGAATGATGGTGTTAACTGCTGAGTTATAGTCAATTAACAGCATCCTTACATAGGTGTTTGTGTTGTCCAAGTGGTCGAAAGCCTTGTGAAGAGCCATTGGGATTGCATCTGCCATTGACCTATTGTGGCGATAGGCAAACTGCAATAGGTCCAGGTCCTTGCTGAGGCAGGAGTTCATTCTAGTCATGACCAACCTCTCAAAGCATTTCATCACTGTAGGTGTGAGTGCTACCGGGCGATGATCATTAAGGAAGCTCACATTATTCTTCTTAGACACTGGTATAATTGTTGCCTTTTGGAAGCATGTGGGAACTTCTGTTCATAGCAGTGAAAGGTTGAAAATGTCCTTGAGTAATTCCTGCCAGTTGGTTGGCACAGGATCAGTTTATGTTCAAACAACTCCCATGTCAGGTGTGGACTTGTCCAACAGCAGCTACTCCTAATCAGTGCCCTTCAACTATTGCCCTCCCCCAGCTTAGAACCTTCCTGAAAGATCCAATTTTATCCTGACTCATAACTATCCTAAAGCATAATGAGGAAATTATGAGAAACACTTTTCCATACAAGCAGCTACAAAGTAAACACAGCTGCTAACACAACTCCCTATAACAAAGTTGTAGGAAGGAACCGACTAAATAGGCAACATTTGTAGATAGACAAACTGGTTAATGTTTTAGCTCAAAGACTGTTCATCAGAACTGTTTGATAAATATTAGTCCATTTCAAGAAAGCTTTCATCCTCCATCAAAAACAAACTACTCAGGTGCTGAAAGCTACACATATCGTCAGGCACTGCTGATAGAATCACTGAAGCATTATATTGTTATGGCATTGAAGGAAACCATTTGACCCATCAAATGGTGCCAACAAATCGGCCATACAGCACAGAAACATGGCTCCCCTCGACCATGAGAGCTAAATTGTCTGTATGGGCTCATCCCATATACCTGTGTTTGGCCCATATCCCTCTAAACTAATCCTGTCCAAATATACTGAAGTATCTTTTAAAATGTTGTTATTGTAGATTATCTATAGATCATGGTCTCTGGGGTTTGCTACTGCTTGGTGGATGGGAGTTGTGATGCTTTTGCTGGAACAGGTAGGGGGAGGGTTGATGCTTTGCTGATGCTTGTGCTGGGCAGGGGGGCTCTGGGCTTCTAATGTTTTCTGTCATTCATTCTTTGGGTTTTTTCCTCTCTGTTTCATAGATACCTGCAAAGAGAAAGGATTTCAGGTTGGGTATATATTCTCTGACATTAAATTGAACCATTGAACCTGCTTCTGGTAGCTCATTCCATATTCCACCCTCTGGCAGAAAAGAGCCCCCCTTAAATCTTTCTTTCTCAACTTAAAGCTATGTCTGCTAGTCTTAGACTCCACTACCCAGGATAAAACAATAGGATCATTGATAACACTACTACTACTACTAATAATCATAATAATAATAATACGTACTTTATTGACCCTGAGTGGGAGATTATTCTGTTACAGCAGCAATGTTTAAAAACACACTTAGTAATAATAACTAATAATACATAGAATAATATTAGTGTGTAATTTACCTTGTCAGCATTTTTAAAATTCCTCTTTCCTCCTCGAATTCATCCATCTGTGATTTAGTATATCAAACAGGCCCTCTACAGGGAGCGAGTGAGGCCAATGAAAGGGAAACAACACTTAGCAATACCAATGAGTAAGTGCAGGAGAGGGTGTGAACCATTGAACATTTTCCACAAGGAAGTAAACTATTTGATCCACCGTGCCAATGCAGACTGAACAGAGCACAATCCCTCTTTGGAGCACTTCATCCATTACAATGCACATCATGATTTTTCAGGTACATGTCAAATTACATTTGAATGTAGTGAGGTTTGACACCTTTTCAGCAGAGTGCCAGTCTACAGATAAGGGAAAAAAAAATTCCATCATGGCAGAGTTATTATCCCTCTCAACCTCAATTTCCTGCCTTCCCTCCATAACTTTTGATGCTCAAATTAATCAAGAACCTATCAACTTCTGCTTTAAATATACCCAGTGACTTGGCCTGCACAGCTGTCTGTGGCAATGAATTAAACAGATTCACCACCCTCTAGCTAAAGAAATTTTCCCTCATCTCTTTTCTAAATGGACATCCCTCAATTCTGAGGCTGTGCCCCCTGGTCCTAGAGGCCCCCATGAGAGGAAACATCCTCTCCACATCCACTCTATCTAGGTCTTTCAATATTCAATAGTTTTCAATGAGATCCCCTCTCATTCTTCTAAACTCCAGTGAGTACAAGCCCAGAACCATCAAATGTTCCTCATATATTAACCCTTACATTCCTGGGTCATTCTTGTGAATCTCCTCTGGACCGTTTTCATTGACTCTTTTCTTAGATGAAGGGCAAAAAACTGCTCACAATGCTCCAAGTGTGGTCTGATCAAACGCTTATAAAGTCTCAGCCTTACATCATTAGTTTTGTAGTCTAGTCATCTCAAAATGAATGCTAACATTGTCTTCCTCATCACTGACTCAACCTGCAAATTAACTTTTGGGGAATCCAGCACAAGGATTCCCAGGACCCTTTGCACCTCTGATTTTTCAATTTTCTCCCCATTTGGAATATAGTCCATGCCTCTATTCCTTCTGTCAAATTGCATGACCATGCATTTCCTTACATTATATTCCATCTGCCACTCTTTGCCCATTGCCCCAATCCAAGTCCTTCTGCTGATAGCCTGCTTCTTCAATACTACCTGCCCCTCCACCTATCTTTGTATTGTCCCCAAACTTGGCCACAAGGGCATTAATTCTTTCATCCAGATCATTGACATACAGTGTGAAAAGAAGCGGTCCCAATACCGATACCTGTGGCTCACCACTAGCCACTGGCAGCCAACCAGAAAAGGTCTCCTTTATTCCCACTGTTCACTTCCTGCCAGTCAGCCAATCTTATATCTGTTCTAATTCCTTTTCTGAAATACCATCTTACCTTGTTAAGCAGTCTCATATGCAGCACCTTGTTGAAAGCCTTCTGAGAATCCAAATAAACAATTTCCACTGACTCTCCTTTGTCTATCCTGATTGTTAGTTCCTCAAAGAATTCCAACTGATTTGTCAGGCAAGATTTCCCCTTTCGAAAACCATGCCGACTTAGGCCTGTTTTATCATGTGCCACCAAGTACCCAGAAACTTCATCCTTAATAACAGACACCAATATCTTTCCAACCACTGAAGTCAGGTTATCTGGTCTATAATTTCCTTACTTCTGTCTCCCTTCCTAAAGAGTGGAGTGACATTTGCAACTTCCCTGTCTTGCAGAGCCATTCCAGAATCTAGTGATTCTCAAAAGACCATTACTAATTCCTCCACAATCTCCTCAGCTACTTCTTTTAGAACCCTAAGCTGCAGTCCATCTGGCCCAGGCGACTTATCTACCTTCAGAATTTCCAGCTTCCCAAGTACCTTCTCCTTAGAAGTAGTGTAGGATTTTGTGAATAAAACATGTAAAAGTCATTTTATGTGCATAACAAAAACCGCAGCCCTCACTTCCATTACAAACAAACCAAAAGCAGTCACCTTACGCTGACATCATTGTATCAGATTAAGGTGAACTCAACAGTCAATGACAGTGTTTGTGAATTATGTAGAACAGGTCCTATTACAAACAATATGTGCCATCTGTCACCCATTATGTTATCTCACACAGTCCCCCCCTCCAGAATTCACTAAAACCAGCATTGTGAGTCTGTCTAGAGTTCTTATGAACCACCTGGCATGGATCATATGTGCCTTGTTTGAAGTAACAGCAGGTGCCTCTGGTTCACCCTGGGGTGTACTGACATGTACACAGTCATGTCATGATGCAGAGGATATGGTAGTGGAACCATCCAGGTCTTGGTGGGTCATTTTAAGACGATCTACAAAAATACCCTTCTTAACTACAATAAAAGTATTTTCACTCTGCTCCAAAACACAGAACAGGGTTGATGATGTGTATCATACAGACAAAAATGAACATGGTACAGGGCCTATAAAAAGCATTCACCTACCTTGGAAGCTTTCATGTTTGATTATTTTACAACATTGAATCATAGTGGAATTAATTTGGCTTATTTTGACACTGATCAAAAGAAAAAGACTCTTTTGTGTCAAGGTGAAAACAGATCTCTGCAAAGTGATCTAAATTAATTACAAATATAAAACACAAAATAATTGATTGCATAACTATTCACCTGCTTTTATATGACACACCAAATCATCATTGGTGCCACTAATTGGTTTTAGAACTCACATAATTAGTTAAATTGAGGTCACCTGTGTGCAGTCAAAGTATTTCAATTAGTAAAAATACACCTGTATCTGGAAGGTCCAACTGCTCATCCTCAAGTTAAAAAGGTCTCAGACTGTTACTCTTTAAATCATAGTGATATGCTGAAATTAACAAGACTTAGGTTGGGGCATTGTGGGATAAACTATTACTTAAAGATAAAAGGAAAACATCCAACTGGATTATGTGACTGTGGTAGTCCAGAGACAGTTCAGCATGTTTTGCTGAGTTGTAATTGATATAAAATTGAAAGAAGAATATTGTTCAAGAGGCTGTCTGACTTAAATGTATTTTGTTTTTCTATTAAATCTTTGTTTGGCCACCAAGAGAACCACCATCTGATTGAAATGTTTATTATTCTATTTCTACGTGTGACTAGCTTATATTTGAGAATTTGAGTTTCTTGAATTTCTGTAATTAATTGGACATCCTGCTGGAGGGCAGTAATGCGGCTAGATGCGACTAAACTGTCAGAAATAGAAGAAGAGTCAGAAGAAGAAGGTCCAACTGCTGGTGAGTCAGTATCCTGGCAAAAACTACACCACGAAGACAAAAGAACACTCCAAGCAACTCTGCGAAAAGGTTATTGAAAAGCATGTCAGGAGATGGATACAAGAACATTTCCAAGTCACTGAATATCTCTTGGATATTCAAGAAATGGAAAGAATATGGTACAACTGTAAATCTGAGTGACTGTGCAAGAATGGAGGCCACCAAGAGACCTGTGACAGCTCTGGAGGAGTTATAAGCTTCAGTGGCTGAGATGGGAGAGACTGTGCGTACAACAACTGTTGCCCGCATGCGTCACCAGTTGCAGCTTTCTGGGAGAGTGAACCATAGAACCATAGAACATTACAGTACAGAAACAGACCTTTCGGCCCTTCTTGGCTGTGCCGAACTATTTTTCTGCCTAGTCCCACTGGTGGTAAAGAGAAATGCAATGTTGAAAAAAAACTTGCATGAAATCTCAGCTAAAGTTTATCAAAAGGCATGTGGGAGACTCTGAAGTCAGCTGGAAAAAGGTTCTATGGTCTGATGAAACCAAAATTGAGCTTTTTGGCCATCAGACTAAATGCTTTGATTGGTATAAGCCAAACACTGCATATCATCAAAACACCCGATCCCTCCCGTGAAGCCTGGTGATGACTGCATCATGCTGTGGGGATGCTTCACTGCAGCAGGCCAAGGAAAGCTTGTGAAGGTAGAGGGTAAAATGAATACAGCAAAATACAGGGAAATCCTGGAGGAAAACCTGATGCAGTCTGCAAGAGAACTACAACTTTGTAGGAGACTTGTTTTTCCAGCGAGACAATGACCTCAAGCATAAAGCCAAAGCTACACAGGAATGGCTTAAAAACAACAATAAAGTTAATGTCGTGGAGTGGCCATATCAAAGTTCAGCCCTCAAGCCGATTGAGAATTTGTGGCTGGACTTGAAAAGGGCTGCTCGCTCACAATTCCCATGCAATCTGACAGAGCCTGAGCAGTTTTGTAAGGAAGAATGGGGAAAATTTGCAGTGTTCAGATGTGCAAAGCTGATAGAGACCTAACCACACAGACTCAAGGCTATAACTGCTGCCAAAGGTGCATCTACTAAATACTGACTTGAAGGGGATGAATACTTGTGCAATCAATTATTTTGTGTTTTGGATTTGTAACTAATTTGGATCACTTTGTAGAGATCAGTTTTCAATCGATACAAAAGAATCTTTTTCTGTGGATCAGTGTAAAAAAAAGCCAAATTAAATCCACTGTGATTCAATGTTGTAAAACAATAAAACATGAAAACTTTCAAGGGGGTGGGGATGAAGACTTTTTATAAGCACTGTAGGGAGGGAGGTAGGAATAGGTGTAGAAGAACTGAGTTTATTGCGGAGCTCTGCTGAGATACCAACCAGGCATTGTGGCGCAGAAATAAAATCACCCGGCACCTATAACAGCTGATTATATACCAACTCCTCTGCGGAAGACTGCATGTCCTCTTTTGGAGCTGTTCTGAGCTCCAGCAGGACGATTCTGCCAAAACTCCTCCATCAAGGAGGCCCTTGGAGCAGCCTTTAAGGAATGGTGAAACCACTCACACCATCCATTGGATTGTGGATGATACACTGTGGTGTGATGCAATTTAATGCTGAGGCTCTGGAGGTCTGACATGATTTGGGGATATGGTCGGAAGAACTGAGTGACCCAGGTGTTGATGAACACCCGAGCCACATCCACAGCCATTGTCCATGCTAGAAGGACAACCTCTGATGCGCTCTACCATGGTAAGTAGATCCATGAATCTTTGGGAGGGGAAAGAGGACCAACAAGGTCCACATTAAAGTGCTCAAACCATCGCTCAGGCACCTCAAAAGATGTCAATGGTGCCCGAAGGTGACGGTTGATTTTCCCTCACTGACACACTACACAGGTTGCACTCCATTCTCGTACGACCTCTCTAAGGCCATGCCACACAAACTTTAAAGCAAACATTTTCTGTGACGTCTTCCCACCTGGATGCGAGAGGCCATAAATGGAGTTACAAACAATATATCTGCAGTTTGAAGGCACTATAAGGCAAGGGTGACATGTTGAGACATTGCACAGGAGAGTAGCTCCTGTATCCCAGAACTTGATGTCAGCCAACTGCAAGCCCATGACTGCCATCTTGTAAGCCTGGACCTCAGGCTTGGCAGCTTAGTCAGCTTCCACGTTGGCATTGTCAACACTCATGTGTATGGTATCAATGGCGGGCCACAGGTGGCAATCAGGTGTGGCTGTTGTGCAGTCCAAGAGTCGAATACTTGGTGCATGGGGGTTTTGTAGTCAACAAACAATGTGAAATGCTACCCTCCAGTAGAAAATGAAAATGGCAGATGGTCAGATAGAGTCCAAGAAGCTCACGGTCAGACGTACTGTACTTCCTCTTGTTGGGGTTTGGGGGCTGAGCTGCTGCCTGAAGAAGTTGGTTGGAGACTATCATGTCTGCATACAATTAGGGCAATGCCTTTAAGGGCATAATTTCAGCAGCTTGCAGAAAGAAACAGTGATAAAGATTCACCATACTTAAACAATCTGGCAGTGCTTTGGTAGTGCGGGGCAGTGGAAAATCATTAATAGCGATGACTTTTGACGGCAGGGCACCTTCTGCAGAGATGCATTGGCCAAGAAAGTGAATAGCAGACAACCTGAACTGTCATCTGTCACCCATTATATTACCCTACAATGGCAATGACCCTTACTTTTGCCCCCATTCTTGCATTTCTGGTACTCTGTTCATGTCTTCCACAGTGAAGAATACTTTTAATGAAAGTTGAAGATATCCCAAAGGCAACTACTGCTAATGTGCAAAGTGCTTTCAGGTAGCTTTGTTTGAATGCAATTGCAACTTAATTTGTGTTGACCCATGTAGCTATTTAGAATAACAAGTATTTTTTTTCCCCAAGATAGTAGGATAGCAGGAGGAAGTCATCTAAACAAAGAATTGCAGTGTGGTTAAAAATAATAGTGATGTGAAAGATATGATATAAATTCTACTCAGGCCATCAAAGATAACTGTGTCTTGTACTACTGAATAGAAAAATTTTAAGTAATTTTTGCACTAAGAAAAGTAATTGAAATTACTGGGATCACATTCGATTTGCTTTGTGGCTTGTTTACAGAACTGTGACAGAAAATTAAAACCTGCACTGAGATCACTTGTTCTAGGCTGTTTAAGTGGAACATCTGCTTGTTTCCTTCAGGCAAATTGTGGCCACAATGCATCCAACTCTTTATATAGTTTGCTTTTGACATGGTTACTGTGGTGACAGCAACAAAACAAATATCCAGTGGCCTGGCAGAAGAAATGATGTTGAACAGTGCAAAATACGGTTTTCATAGTATTAAGTTGTTTCAGGACTTCTTGGTGTCACTCAAATGACTTTAAAAATATTTCATTATTCTGCTTATTTTGAGGAGGAGAAAAATTCTCGGGAGTTACCATTCTGACAGGATTGGCCTGAAATCAGCAGATTTAAGATTAACCTGATTGGACTCTGAAGAAGAATACAAGGACAATAAGGCTATAAGACAAAGGAGCAGAATTAGGTCATTTGACCCACTGAGTTTGATCCACAATTTGATCATTACTGTTTTTTCTACCTCTCAAACCTATTCTCCCTCCTTTCCCCCATAATCTTTACAGAGAAGAAAATTGTACACATGAGAAATTTTGCAGATGCTGGAAATCCAAAACCAACACAAACAAAATGCTGGAGGAACACAGCAAATCAAGCAGCAGCCATGAAACTGAACAAAGAATTGATGTTTCAGGCCAAGACCCTTCTTCTGGGCTGGAAAGGAAGGGGGAAAATGCCAGAATTTAAAAATGGGGGAGGGGAAGGAGGATTGCTCGAAGGTGATAGGTGAAGCCAGGTGGGTGGGAAAGGTAAAGGGCCGGAGAGAAAGGAATCTGATAGGAGAGGAGAGTGGACTATAGGAGAAAGGGAAGGAGGAGAGGCACCTGGGGGAGGTGATAGGCAGGTGAGAAGAGGTAAGAGGTCAGAGTGGGGAATAGAAGAAGAGGGGAGGGAATTATTTTTACAAGAAGGAATAATCGATATTCGTGCCATCAGGTTGGAAGTTACCCAGACAGAATTTAAGGTGTTGCTCCTCCACCCTGGAGGTGGTGTCATCATGGCACAAGAGGAGGCCATGGACTGATAGGTTGGAATGGGAATGCGAATCAGAATCAAAATGTTTAGCCACATGGAAGCTCCGCTTTTGGTGGATGGAGCAGAGGTGCTCAATGAAGCAGTTTCCCAATTTACAGTGGTCTCACCAATGTAGAGGAGGCCAAATCTGAAGCGCCAGATACAATAGACAACCCCAGCAGATTCGCAGGTGTTTGGGGCCTAGAATGGAGGTGAGAGGAGGTGAATGGGCAGGAGTAGCACTTTGGCTGCTTGCACGGATAAGTGCCAGGAGGGAGGAAAGTGGGGAGGGACACAAATTGGTGGGGGACTGCGGGAAAGGTGAAGATATGCTTGGTGGTAAGGTCCCTTTGGAGATGGCGGAAATCCCAAAGAATGACATCTTGGTTGCAGAGGCTCATGGGGTGGTGGGTAAGGAGAAGAGAAACTCTATCATTGTTAAGGCGGTGGGAAGATGGGGTGAGATGTAGTTGAGGGTGGAGGAAGGGAAACACCATTCTTTGAAGAAGGAGAACATCTATGATGTCCTGGAAAGGAAAGTCTAATCCCAGGAGCATATGCAGCAGAGACAAAGGAATTGAGAAAAGGAAATAGCATTTTTCAGAAGACGGGGTGGAAGAGGTACAGTTAAGATAACCGCAGGAATGAGAAGGTTTATACAAGATGTCAGTCAACAGTTTGGCTCCAGAGATAGAAACAGAGATTAAGAAGGGGGAGGGAGGTGTCAGAAATGAAGCAAGTGAATTTAAGGCAGGATGGAAGTTGGAGGCATAATTGATGAAACTGAAGAGCTCAGCACGGGTGCAGGAAGCAGCACCAATGCAGTCATCAATGTAGCCGAGGAAGAGTTGGGGAGCACTACAAGGGAAAGCTTGGGACGTGGACTGTTCTATGAAAAGGCAGGCATAGCTGAGGTCCATGTGGATGTCCATGGTTATCTCTCGAGTCTGGAGAAAGTGGAAGGAGCAAAGAAAAAAATTATTGAGGGCGAGAACCAATCCTGCAAGATGGAAGAGAGTGGTAGTGGAGAGAAACGGGTTTGTTCTTTTATTAAGAAGTAGAGAGCTTCAAGGTCTATTTGATGGGGAATAGAAGTGTATAGGGACTGTATATCCATGGTGCAAATGAGGTGGTCAGGGCCAGGGATTTGAAAGCTGCTGAGGAGATTGAGACCATGAGAAGTGTTGTCGGTGTATGTGGGAAGGGACTAAATCAAGGGAGATAGAATGGATAGAATCAAGGGAGATAAAACTTGTGTGAGGATACAAGTTCAGTGGGGACGGAGCAGGCAGAGACAGTGAGCCTACCCGGACTGTCCGGTTTGTGGACCTTGGGTAGGAGGTAGGAGTGAGCAGTGCAGGGTAAGGGAACTATGAGTTTGGCGGCAGCAGATGGGAGTTCTCTAGAGCTGATGAAGTCAGTGATGGTGTCAGAGACAGTTTCCTGATGGTCTGGAGTGGGATCCTGTTCAAGGGGTAGTTATGTGTCTGAGAGTTGCTGCCTGCCCTCAGCAAGATAGAGAGGTCAGTGCGTCACATGACGACAGAGCACTCCCCTTGTCTACGAAGTTGATGGGATTGGTGAAGAGAGAGTGGAGGGCAGTGCATTCATAAGGGGTAAGATTCAAGGAGGAGAGAGGAGTGCTGAAGTTGATGTCTCATCGGCTATTCAAGATGAAAAGATCCAGAGCAGACAGAGAAAGAGAGCGGGGTGTCCAAGAAGAAGAGGAGGAGGGTTGGAGATGGGAGAAGGGGTCATCAATGTGGGGTGTGTAATTCTTGCCAAAAAAAGTAGGTATGGAGGCAGATGCGACAGAAGAAGAGCTCGGTGTCATGGCGAGCATGGAACTCAATGAGGTGTGGGCGAAGGGGGGCAAAGGTGAAGCCCTTTGAATATTTCCTCAATGTCTGAGCAAGGATTAGAGCTGAGATTAGAGAGGGGAATAGAATTGGTGGCACCAGTGGAGAGGGGAGGGTTGGGATGTTCAGGGAAGGTGGGGTGGGAGCTAGATGGAGGCTCCGAGGACCCTTGAGGTGACAGTGGAGCCTGAGAGACACTGGGTGGGAGAGTGATGGTGGGGGAAGTGGAATCCAGGGGCCCTGCAGCAGCGAGGAAA
The DNA here is from genome assembly GCF_030144855.1 of Hypanus sabinus. Lineage (NCBI taxonomy): Eukaryota > Metazoa > Chordata > Chondrichthyes > Myliobatiformes > Dasyatidae > Hypanus > Hypanus sabinus. The sequence continues at coordinate 44,122,414 of NC_082739.1, forward strand.
ACCTTGCTCAGGAGGTGCTGGCGGCCAAGGTCCAGGCTGGAGCCAGAGTTAGAGGCCGCACATTATAGAGAATGTGCCATTTTTAGCTAGCTTTTACTAGCTAAGCAAAACCTTGTAGATTGAAAGAAAATATGCTTGGCTGCAGAGTGGGAGAAGGCAGAAAGTTGTTTGAGTAGACCTCCAAGGATTGCCCTAACAACATTGATAATACTGCACAATGGGGCCTCACTTTGTCCCACACAGATTCAACAGCACGCTTTTTATTATCTGACAATTGCCATTCTATTCTAGGAGCTGTACTTGAATCCATGCACGTTTGCCTGAAGTTGAGTCTACTGCAGACCACAAGCACAAGCTGTAACAGTGCAAGATCAGCTTTGAGAAATAGATTCCTATCAGTTTATATTGTGAGTTGTGGAAATGGTATTTGGAGTACGTGACCTGATCAGCCCTTGAGGGTAGCGTTGACTGTTTAACAGTCAACTTGAAAAATCTTCCCTGAGGAGCAAGCACCCTCCATAAACACATAGTCAACACAATTGGTGAAACTTACTGCCTTCTGACACTAAAGCTTTCAGTGGTACACAATTCCATGGTAGCTTCAACAACCTCAAATCTTAATTTAATGACTAGAACTGCTAAATGACTAATGACTAGACCAGTCTCCATTAGGACTGCCAACACTCTAAGGCTGGCCTGTGGTCACTAACAATTAAAGACAACCCTCTTGAATGCTGCTGTAGATGACTTAGAAGAAACTTGTACTGAAATCCCAAAAAACACTTCCTTTGAAAGCTTTTGGTAGTTATTTCTAAATTGGAGATGGAATAAATATCTGTTTGACCATCTTAACAGGTCAGAACTTGGAAAGTGGCAAATGGAACATAGAATAAATATATGGGTTGTTTTCTAGCAACAGAGTCTGACAGGAAACCTTTTCGAAGTTTATAAGGTTATGAGAGATATAGAAAAGTAGACAACGAGTATATTTTCCCAGGGTCCAAATGTACACATAATAGTAAAGAGCATGCATTAAGGTGAGAGGTGGTAAGTGATGCACCATCAATAACTCTCGGAGACGTGAGGTGAGAGATAGGCTTTTATTAGCTGGAAGAAAGCACTGTCAGCAGCAAGAGACCATCACACAGCAGTGCTTCCAATCGCCTTTATACAGGGGTCAGTGGGAGGAGACACAGGAGCAGTCAGTGGGGGGGGGGGTGTCCAGACAGGTATATGTAGTTCACCATCAATCACCTTTATACCAGGGTCAGTGGGAGGAGCCACAGGAGCAGTCAGTGGGGAGGGGGGGGGGTGTCCAGACAGGTATATGTAGTTCACCATCAATCACCTTTATACCGGGGTCAGTGGGAGGAGACACAGGAGCAGTCAGTGGGGGTGGGGGTGTCCATACAGGTATATGTAGTTCACCATCAATCACCTTTATACCGGGGTCAGTGGGAGGAGACACAGGAGCAGTCAGTGGGGGGGGGGGGTGTCCAGACAGGTATATGTAGTTCACCATCAATCACCTTTATACCGGGGTCAGTGGGAGGAGACACAGGAGCAGTCAGTGGGGGGGGGGGGTGTCCAGACAGGTATATGTAGTTCACCATCAATCACCTTTATACCGGGGTCAGTGGGGGGGGGGGGTGTCCATACAGGTATATGTAGTTCACCATCAATCACCTTTATACCGGGGTCAGTGGGGGGGGGGGAGGGGCGTGTCCAGACAGGTATACGTAGTTCACCATCAATCACCTTTATACCGGGGTCAGTGGGGGGGGGGAGGGGCGTGTCCAGACAGGTATACGTAGTTCACCATCAATCACCTTTATACCGGGGTCAGTGGGAGGAGACACAGGAGCAGTCAGTGGGGGGGGGTGTCCAGACAGGTATATGTAGTTCACCATCAATCACCTTTATACCGGGGTCAGTGGGGAGGGGGGTGTCCAGACAGGTATATGTAGTTCACCATCAATCACCTTTATACCGGGGTCAGTGGGGAGGGGGGTGTCCAGACAGGTATATGTAGTTCACCATCAATCACCTTTATACCGGGGTCAGTGGGAGGGGGGTGTCCAGACAGGTATATGTAGTTCACCATCAATCACCTTTATACCGGGGTCAGTGGGAGGAGCCACAGGAGCAGTCAGTGGGGGGGGGGGGGGTGTCCAGACAGGTATATGTAGTTCACCATCAATCACCTTTATACCAGGGTCAGTGGGGGGGGGGGGGGTGTCCAGACAGGTATATGTAGTTCACCATCAATCACCTTTATACCGGGGTCAGTGGGGGGGGGGGGTGTCCAGACAGGTATATGTAGTTCACCATCAATCACCTTTATACCGGGGTCAGTGGGGGGGGGGGGGTGTCCAGACAGGTATATGTAGTTCACCATCAATCACCTTTATACAGGGGTCAGTGGGAGGAGCCACAGGAGCAGTCAGTGGGGAGTTGGGGGGGGGGTGTCCAGACAGGTCTATGTAGTTCACCATCAATCACCTTTATACCAGGGTCAGTGGGGGGGGGGGGGTGTCCAGACAGGTATATGTAGTTCACCATCAATCACCTTTATACCGGGGTCAGTGGGGGGGGGGGGTGTCCAGACAGGTATATGTAGTTCACCATCAATCACCTTTATACCGGGGTCAGTGGGGGGGGGGGGGTGTCCAGACAGGTATATGTCGTTCACCATCAATCACCTTTATACCGGGGTCAGTGGGAGGAGACACAGGAGCAGTCAGTGGGGGGGGGGGGGGGGTGTCCAGACAGGTATATGTAGTTCACCATCAATCACCTTTATACCGGGGTCAGTGGGAGGAGACACAGGAGCAGTCAGTGGGGGGGGGGGGGTGTCCAGACAGGTATATGTAGTTCACCATCAATCACCTTTATACCGGGGTCAGTGGGGGGGGGGGGTGTCCAGACAGGTATATGTAGTTCACCATCAATCACCTTTATACCGGGGTCAGTGGGAGGAGCCACAGGAGCAGTCAGTGGGGGGGGGGGGGGTGTCCAGACAGGTATATGTACTTCACCATCAATCACCTTTATACCGGGGTCAGTGGGGGGGGGGTGTCCAGACAGGTATATGTAGTTCACCATCAATCACCTTTATACCGGGGTCAGTGGGAGGAGACACAGGAGCATTCAGTGGGGGGGGGGGGTGTCCATACAGGTATATGTACTTCACCATCAATCACCTTTATACCGGGGTCAGTGGGAGGAGACACAGGAGCATTCAGTGGTGGGGGGGGGGTGTCCAGACAGGTATATGTAGTTCACCATCAATCACCTTTATACCGGGGTCAGTGGGAGGAGACACAGGAGCATTCAGTGGGGGGGGGGGTGTCCATACAGGTATATGTACTTCACCATCAATCACCTTTATACCGGGGTCAGTGGGAGGAGCCACAGGAACAGTCAGTGGGGGAGGGGGGGGGTGTCCAGACAGGTATATGTAGTTCACCATCAATCACCTTTATACCGGGGTCAGTGGGAGGAGCCACAGGAACAGTCAGTGGGGGAGGGGGGGGGTGTCCAGACAGGTATATGTAGTTCACCATCAATCACCTTTATACAGGGGTCAGTGGGAGGAGACACAGGAGCAGACAGTGGGGGGGGGGGTGTCCAGACAGGTATATGTCGTTCACCATCAATCACCTTTATACCGGGGTCAGTGGGAGGAGACACAGGAGCAGTCAGTGTGGGGGGGGGGGGGGGGGTGTCCAGACAGGTATATGTACTTCACCATCAATCACCTTTATACAGGGGTCAGTGGGAGGAGACACAGGAGCAGTCAGTGGGGGGGGGGGGGGGTGTCCAGACAGGTATACGTAGTTCACCATCAATCACCTTTATACCGGGGTCAGTGGGGGGGGGGGGTGTCCAGACAGGTATATGTAGTTCACCACCAATCACCTTTATACCGGGGTCAGTGGGAGGAGAGACAGGGGCAGTCAGTGGGAGGGGGGTGTCCAGACAGGTATATGTAGTTCACCATCAATCACCTTTATACCGGGGACTGTGGGAGGAGACACAGGAGCAGTCAGTGGGATGGGGGGGGGGTGTCCAGACAGGTATATGTAGTTCACCATCAATCACCTTTATACCGGGGTCAGTGGGGGGGGGGGGTGTCCAGACAGGTATATGTAGTTCACCATCAATCACCTTTATACCGGGGTCAGTGGGGGGGGGGGGGTGTCCAGACAGGTATATGTAGTTCACCATCAATCACCTTTATACCGGGGTCAGTGGGGGGGGGGGGGTGTCCAGACAGGTATATGTAGTTCACCATCAATCACCTTTATACAGGGGTCAGTGGGAGGAGCCACAGGAGCAGTCAGTGGGGAGTTGGGGGGGGGGTGTCCAGACAGGTCTATGTAGTTCACCATCAATCACCTTTATACCAGGGTCAGTGGGGGGGGGGGGGTGTCCAGACAGGTATATGTAGTTCACCATCAATCACCTTTATACCGGGGTCAGTGGGGGGGGGGGGTGTCCAGACAGGTATATGTAGTTCACCATCAATCACCTTTATACCGGGGTCAGTGGGGGGGGGGGGTGTCCAGACAGGTATATGTCGTTCACCATCAATCACCTTTATACCGGGGTCAGTGGGAGGAGACACAGGAGCAGTCAGTGGGGGGGGGGGGGGGGTGTCCAGACAGGTATATGTAGTTCACCATCAATCACCTTTATACCGGGGTCAGTGGGAGGAGACACAGGAGCAGTCAGTGGGGGGGGGGGGGTGTCCAGACAGGTATATGTAGTTCACCATCAATCACCTTTATACCGGGGTCAGTGGGGGGGGGGGGTGTCCAGACAGGTATATGTAGTTCACCATCAATCACCTTTATACCGGGGTCAGTGGGAGGAGCCACAGGAGCAGTCAGTGGGGGGGGGGGGGGTGTCCAGACAGGTATATGTACTTCACCATCAATCACCTTTATACCGGGGTCAGTGGGGGGGGGGTGTCCAGACAGGTATATGTAGTTCACCATCAATCACCTTTATACCGGGGTCAGTGGGAGGAGACACAGGAGCATTCAGTGGGGGGGGGGGGGTGTCCATACAGGTATATGTACTTCACCATCAATCACCTTTATACCGGGGTCAGTGGGAGGAGACACAGGAGCATTCAGTGGTGGGGGGGGGGTGTCCAGACAGGTATATGTAGTTCACCATCAATCACCTTTATACCGGGGTCAGTGGGAGGAGACACAGGAGCATTCAGTGGGGGGGGGGTGTCCATACAGGTATATGTACTTCACCATCAATCACCTTTATACCGGGGTCAGTGGGAGGAGCCACAGGAACAGTCAGTGGGGGAGGGGGGGGGTGTCCAGACAGGTATATGTAGTTCACCATCAATCACCTTTATACCGGGGTCAGTGGGAGGAGCCACAGGAACAGTCAGTGGGGGAGGGGGGGGGTGTCCAGACAGGTATATGTAGTTCACCATCAATCACCTTTATACAGGGGTCAGTGGGAGGAGACACAGGAGCAGACAGTGGGGGGGGGGGGTGTCCAGACAGGTATATGTCGTTCACCATCAATCACCTTTATACCGGGGTCAGTGGGAGGAGACACAGGAGCAGTCAGTGTGGGGGGGGGGGGGGGGGTGTCCAGACAGGTATATGTACTTCACCATCAATCACCTTTATACAGGGGTCAGTGGGAGGAGACACAGGAGCAGTCAGTGGGGGGGGGGGGGGTGTCCAGACAGGTATACGTAGTTCACCATCAATCACCTTTATACCGGGGTCAGTGGGGGGGGGGGGTGTCCAGACAGGTATATGTAGTTCACCACCAATCACCTTTATACCGGGGTCAGTGGGAGGAGAGACAGGGGCAGTCAGTGGGAGGGGGGTGTCCAGACAGGTATATGTAGTTCACCATCAATCACCTTTATACCGGGGACTGTGGGAGGAGACACAGGAGCAGTCAGTGGGATGGGGGGGGGGTGTCCAGACAGGTATATGTAGTTCACCATCAATCACCTTTATACCGGGGTCAGTGGGGGGGGGGGGTGTCCAGACAGGTATATGTAGTTCACCATCAATCACCTTTATACCGGGGTCAGTGGGGGGGGGGGGGGTGTCCAGACAGGTATATGTAGTTCACCATCAATCACCTTTATACCGGGGTCAGTGGGGGGGGGGGGGTGTCCAGACAGGTATATGTCGTTCACCACAGTAAGTTTTTTCTCATTCACAGTAAGGGATGGGTGCCTAAAATGTCCTTCTAAGTGTGGTATTCGAGGTAAATCCTTAGAGGTGTTTACAAGGCACATGAAAATGTAATGAAGGTAGGATATAGACACCGTGTAGGCAGAAGGGATTTGTTTAGTCAAATGTTGAGCTACTGTTCTATGTTCTATAGAAGTAAAATTTAGGTCAAGTTCAGATCATTCATGACATTATTGTATGGCAAAACAGGAAGGACAGGCTGAGTAGCCTATGCCTGTTCCCGTTCCCCTCTTGTGATGCCTTCAGGATTTAATCCAACAGGAATTGGCTGCAACCCCACCTGTACAAACCCGAGTAGCAGGTGCGTGCAAAATATTGAGAATGGAATGACCCTGGAAAGTGAATACACTGTATTCAATAACCTGACTATAAACCAATAGCGCTAGGAATTCCCAGCAAGTCAGGCAGCACTGCGGGAGAAAAACAGATTTAACATTTCCCATTCTCAGCGTTAGTTTTTTGTACAGGAACTGCCTCACAGCAGCTATATAATAAAGCAGGGGATGATTAAAATACATTAGAAATAAATGAAATGTAAGACAGGTATTAATTGCTGCTCTTAAACAAAATGTAAAAGTGACATTTATATTTTTTTGCATTGTTCTAGGTTGTGGATAGCTATGACAGAACATAAAATAGTAAAGCTTAGAAATAGGTACTTCAGTCCATTGTGCCTATAGCTACTATAATGTCACATTCAATGAATCCTCTTTGCCTGCATATGATCCATAACCCCACATTTCCTTATGTTCATGTACCTGTCTAAATGCCTCCTACCTATCACTTAAATCTGCCTCCACCAACCCCCTGGCAGAAAACTTCAGGCCCTTATCAGCAATATAAATTAATTGAATAATAATATTAAATATCATACTAAGAATCTCAATAAAACCAGGATAAGGCCCACAAGTCCCAGTAGCATAGCGGTTACTGCGCCAACGGTAAGATCAGGGTTCAATTCTCGCCACTGTCTGTAAAGAATTTGTATGTTCTATCCGTGACAACTTGGTTTTCCTCAGTGTTGGCGACATCCTCCCACACTCCAACAAAGTTCAGTGGGGATTAGTTAGTTGTTGATATGTTACATTGGAGCAGGAAGCGTGACAATACTTGTGGGCAGCCTCAGTACAGTCCTCACTGATTTGATTTGATCTGAAGCAACGCATTTCACTGTATACTTCGTATGTGTGACAAATATTCTTAAAGTTGAGCTGGCAGCATCCCCAACATGTCAGTGGGAGCTGGCTGGCCAACTCATTGTAAACTAAAATTTCCTTGGTTAGAAACTGGTTCATTTGAAAAGTCTCTTTTGCTTCCTGTTTTATCTTCTCCTTTGAAAATTATATTTAATCTTAGATCACAAACAGTTCTGAGAAATAATTGTATGGCAGATATTTGCTTGATTTGATGCCAAGTGCACGACTGCAATATTTGTCTATTGATTTAACCTTGATATATTGATTTAAGAAAATGAGTGGGAAAATGCACATCATGCTGATGTGTGTGGAAGTGAATGAGCATGGAAGTTAAGACTTCTGCTCTAACACCAATTTTTGATAACTTTTGTGCAATGTCACAATAATCACACCACATGCATTTTGCATATTATTCAGGGGTTGCATGCACCAATGCAAATTGCTCTGTCACAGTGCATTCGGAGCTATCTATTCTCTGCACGTAATATTTGAATGTGATGTTTGAGAGAAGCATAAATTGATGAGGGAATTTCTAAGATCTTATTGAAAGTAGAAGTTGCAGCTCACTTTCTGCAAAGTAATACCTGGCGTATGATTTAAGTAAAGCTTTGTTTGTTACCTAATTCCAGCCAGAGAGCAGGCTGGAACATTTGGACTGAAGGATCTGTGTGAGCACTTGAGCGCCTTGCAGTAATCTCCAGGACTGACTGACAAGGAGCTAGACCAGGGGTGGGCAAACTTTTTGACTTGAGGGCCACAAAGGGTTCTAAAATTTGACAGGGGGGCCGGACCAGGAGCAGATGGACGGAGTGTTTTGGTAATACACCTCATAAGAGAAAATAAAATATCATGGGATATGTAGAAAACATGTGCTTTAATTTCAATTGAAAATGAACAAATGCATTACAACAAAATATCTGTCTTTGAAGTCCCATGGTATTTAGCTATTTATTGAAATGACTTTTAAAACACTGAAAATTAAATGAATAAAATATAGCTTTTTTTAATAGTAACAGTTATTATTTTAAAGCACTGAAAATTCTGTTATCCTTCAAGATATTATCATCATCACTCTCCTCCTGACTGTCTTTATTTCAAAAACGGTAGGAGATGCAGGTCTACTTGTCCTGCTCCTTCTTATTCAATTGTCCCCGATGCCAAAACTCAACAACGACCCGCACAATGACAGAACAGTGAGAGCACGCCAATATACGGAGCTCTGTGCTCGCAAATCCCCGCAGGCTATCTCCCTTAGCCGGAACGCTGGCTAATTGTGAGCTGGTTCGGATGTGCCAGGAAATGGGTCGCCACAAGGTCACAAAGTAAAGCGCAAATGTGGAGTAATACGCTGCACCTCAACAAAGGTCAATGTATATAGAGTGCGTCATCTATTGGGAAGACGCCAGAATTGCGGGTAAAAAACGTTAACAAGGTTTATTAATATAATTTCATCAAGTTCTGCGGGCCGGATTAAAAAGCTTAACGGGCCGCATATGGCCCGCGGGCCGTAGTTTGCCCATGCCTGAGCTAGACTCAAGGCTATGTCTGTATTCTCCAGCACTAGCCACCTGCCTGCTGCTTTTCAGAACATAAGAAATAGGAGCAGGAGTAGGCCATCTGGCCTGTCGAGTCTGCTCCACCATTCAATAAGATCATGGCTGATCTGACCATGGACTCATCTCCACCTATCTGCTTTTTTGCCATAACGCTTAATTCCCCTACTATGCAAGAATCTATCCAACCTTGTCTTAAATATATTTTCTAGCCTCCACTGCTTCATTGGGCAGAGAATTTCACAGATTCACTGCTCTCTGGGAAAAGCAGTTCCTCCTCATTTCCATCCTAAATCTACTCCCCCCGAATCTTGTGGCTAAAATTCTAGTCTCACCTACCAGAGGAAACAACTTCTCTGCCTCTATCCGTTTCTTAATTTCATGTTTCTGTAAGATCTTCCCCCCCCATCCTTCTGAATTCATATACAGGGGTATACTGTTCTTCACAAGTGGTGCGGTTGCTGTGATGCGCCGTAAGCCAGGGTACGCAAAAATGATCTTTGGAATTAAGTAATTAGCTCAGTTTTGAAGCTACTCGTTTGGTAGCTATTTTAACAACAGATGGCCAGCTGCAGAAATTAGTTTACTTTACAGAGCTAGCAAATGTTGATAAGATAAAGATGAGGATTTAAGTGATCAATTGAAAGAAACATATTTTTTACTTGTTTATTTCCCCACTTAGATTAACTTTAATATATGTTTATTATGGATCTGAAGCTTTTTGGAGTGGAGAATCAGGGAGTCTCCTGATTAGACTTAATCGGAACTCATTCACAATATGTTGTTAAACAACACTGATCTGCAAGTTAACTTGGGTGTGGTCACATACTGTACAATATGGCTTAATAGCCATTTGAATGCTGCTAATTGTTGTGACTTCAACTGAATCACATGGAAACCAGAACTAAGGATGTACCAGACGCAAAATGCTGGGGAAAAAAGTGCATTTTATGTTTCGGGCTGAGACCCTTCAGCAGGAGACTGAAAGGTCTCGGCCCGAAGCATTATTTGTACTTTTTTTCCATAGATGCTGCTGAGTTCCTCCAGCATTTTGTGTGTATTGCTCAGATTTCGGGCATCTGCAGATTTTCTCTTGGTACTAGCACTGTTTTCTTTTATTTCAAAAGTAAGCTTTATTCATAAAATACAAATATAGGTAATACAAAGCTATCAGTAAACTAATATATTAATAATGCCATTCAGTTAATAAATATTGCCAACAAAGCATCAACAGCATTTATGTGGCCTCTGTGAATGATACACTCTTTATTTGTGGGGCTGTTACACAGGACCCAGTATCTCAGCACCCAGTGGTGGCAAGACCTCAATGTCCTGATCGTCACGTGTTGATCTTCAGGGTGTCCCTTTGCACATCCTCCTGCATCCAAGAATGTGCCAATATTCAGCACTCACTCACAGAAACCTCATTGTACTGGAAGACCCACAGGTTTCAGGCAGACGAAAGGTTATCTCTCACCGTGCTGACGGTGCTCAGTAACTTGACGTTTGTCTCAGGATGCATCCCTGAAAACCGCTCGTCGGTCAGAGCCCCATTGCACAACTGCTTGGGACAAACCACAACAAGGATCCTTGCACTCCGGAAGAGCGAACAACGCAGCATCCTTCTGACGGTTCACAAATCTACTTCTTTTATTTCTTTTTTTCTTTCAAGTGTGGCTTTGCTGCTGTTGGAGCTGGTGACCTACATTTTGGTTGTGTGTTTTCAGGCCGTTTGAGCGATCTGGCACTTTGCTGTCTCTGAGGGGGTTCAAGTGAAGGTAGTACAAGAAGCCTGCAGATGGGATACGAGCCCATGATCGGCTCCATTTCTCACTGATTGAAGTGCTGAGGAAGATTGACACCAACGAGGACATGAGCAGAAGGCAGGTGGATGTTCAGCGCCGTCTCCCTGTGTGCCACTGGTCTGTTTCCCTCCTGCCCGCTGCTCCCCGAGGAAGGTGTCTGCATATAAACGGTTTCTCCCTTCCTCAAGCTCGATGGTGCTGGAGTTTTAGGTCTTGGGCAAAGTTTACTCAACATGGTTTGTGGTTTGGACTTTGTAGTTCACGTTATGATCTGCTTCTGGTCGCTCCTTTCTTTTTGTTGCTACTTTGTGCGTTTTTAATCAGGGCGATCTGTCTCTGTGGCCTGTAGGCAATGAACAACACCGCACTAGATGGAACTGAACTGGGCTGAACTGAATATGCCTGGACTCTTTCGATGTCTTTGTGGTTTGGTGGTTTATTTTCTGTGTGTCTAACTCATTTGTTTTGCCATTGCGCAATTTGTTCCTTTTTTGTGTGTTGGGGGGGAGGTGGGGTTTGATACAGTGGCATGGAAAAGCTTGGGCACCCCGGTCAAAATTTCTGTCACTGTGAATAGCTAAGCGAGTAAAAGATGACCTGATTTCCAAAAGGTCTAAAGTTAAAGATGTCACATTTGCTTAATGTTTTAAGCAAGGTTACTTTTTTATTTCCATCTTTTACAGTTTCAAAATAACAAAAATGGGAAAGGGCCCGAAGCAAAAGTTTGGGCACCCTGCATGATCAGTACTTAGTAACACCCCCTTTGGCAAGTATCACAGCTTGTAAACACTTTCTGTAGCCAGCTAAGAGTCTTTCAACTCTTGTTTGGGGGATTTTTCCCCATTCTTCCTTGCAAAAGGTTTTTGTTCTGTGAGATTCTTGGGCCATCTTGCATGCACTGCTCTTTTGAGGTCGATCCACAGATTTTCGATGATGTTTAGGTTGGGGGACTGTGAGAGCCATGGCAAAACATTCAACTTGCACCTCTTGAGGTAGTCCATTGTGGATTTTGAGGTGTGTTTAGGATCATTATCCTAAGAAGCCATCCTCTTTTCACCGTCAACTTTTTTACAGACGGTGTGATGATTGTTTGCAGAATGTGCTGGTATTTAATTAAATAATTCTTCCCTCTACCAGGGAATTGTTCCCCGCGCCACTAACTGCAACACAAGCCCAAAGCATGATGAATCCACCTTACTGAGTACTGACCATGCAGGGTCCCCAAACTTTTGCTTCGGGCCATTTTCCTTTTTTGTTATTTTGAAACTGTAAAAGATGGAAATAAAAAAGTAATCTTGCTTAAAATATTAAAGAAATGTGTCATCTTTAACTTTATACCTTTTGGAAATCAGGTCATCTTTTACTTGCTTAGCTATTCACGGTAACAGAAATTTTGACCAGGGGTGCCCAAACTTTTGCATGCCACTGTATTTTTCTTTGAATGGGTTCCATGGTGTTTCTTTGTTTTGTGGCTGTTTGTGGAAAGACAGATCTCAGGGTTGTACTATATACTGCATGCATACTTTGATAATAAAGGTACTTTGAATGTTTGAATCTTTAAATCTCTTTCAAGATGTTCTTTGCAAATGTATAGTCCACAATGGATGACTCTCTCATCCATACTGCCGCCATCTCAAGGATCCATTAGGTCCTCTCCTTCAGGATGTTCCATACTGCCCACTGCTTACTGGAATTGTTTCACAATAAACTCTAGAGAATTGGCAGTGGAGCAAAATCCAACTGAGTAGAATATTGAAGAACAGCACTACTCAGCACGTAGTAACAGTGAATTCTCCTGACGGTGGCCATTAGGATGAGAGTATTCTTACTCTTCCCCTAGTCTTTGGAACTTGTGCATTGCAGCACATTAGGTGTGCTCCATCATGAAGCTCCAAGTGAATTGGAAAGTGGCTCAGATGGCTCCACTCCACTGGAGCAAGACGAGAGCCAAATATGACAACACTGAGAGCCTCACACCTGATGATACACTTTTGCTCCCCATCGAGAGGAAGCACCCCTCCTATCTGAACCCGTTTCGGTTTGACTTTACTTCTCTGCTCCAGCCAATTCTTGCCGAGAGCCCTGTCTTCTCTCAATCAGCATGGCATCGTTTTTCCTGCAGATGACTCACACATGGTGCTAGTTAATCTGCAAACCACCTGTGGATCTAAGCAGAAGACAATGATATCTTCTGTGTACAGAGAAGCTTTGATATGCATGGCCTCACTGGTTGGCATCATACTACCCCCAACCTGCTCCACCCAATTTATGCTCCCTTCCTTTCCTGGTTCCTGGTACCTGGCACCTATTACCTACCAGCTTTTGCCTTACTCCTCCCTCTCTGTTTCCTCACCTGGCTCCATCTGCTCATCATCCCTCCCTTATCTAGCTCCACCCATCACCTATAATCATCTTGTCTCAACCCATCCACTTTCATACACTGACTCTCTTCCCTGTATACTTTCACCACCTGCTTAGAACATAGCTTCACCAAGCGTCGCTTTAAATTTTCAAGTTGATTTCTCCTATCTGGCATTGATTTAACAGAAATTCCTTCACACTAAACATCAGTAAAACTGAAGCTAACAACATCATCAAGGACTCCTCTTCCCCCCCCCCCCCCCACCCCACCACTTCCACCATCCAGCCTATGCTCTCTTCTTGCTTCTGCAATTGGGAAGGAGGTCCCACACCACCAGGTTCAGGAACAACTATTACCCTTCAACTGTCCGGTTCTTGAACCAGTGTGGATAACTTCACTTCACTCATCTCAGCACTGAACTGATTCCACTGCCTATGGGTGAAATTTCAAGGACTCTACAGCTCATGTTCTCGATATTATTGATTTATTATTATTTTTTACTTGCAGTTTTTCTTTTTTTGCACATTGGTTGCTTGTCAGTCTTTGCTTGTGTGTAGTTTTTCAATGACTCTTTTATATTTCTTTGCTCTGCTGTAAATGCCTGGTGAGCACTTTGATGCACAGCTTAAGACCTACCTCCACCACCCTTTCAGACAGTGTTTCCCAGAGCCCTACTTCCTTCTGTATGCAACATATCTCTTCATCTCTCTCGTAAGTAGGTCAGTCTCTACCCACTTTTTTTTTCTTGACTCCTCAGTGAAGAGAAGTAATTCCTTTCTATTCATTCTTAGCTCCTTCCTACTTACTCCATCTTGCTCATCATAATTTTATACTCGATTGTCCCCTGTAAGCCTACTCTGTTGCAAAGAAGACAACACAGTTTTTTCCAATCTTTTATTATAGCTGAACACTTTCAGTCCTGGCAACCGCCCTGATTAACCCTACCATTATTGAAACAACTGCATCCCTCTCCATAATATTGAAATGCTGGATTTTTCAATTTCACATAGCCTTTACATCTTGTCCTGGAAAAGGACCACAACCTTGTCGTGGTTTGGAGGCTTGTGTGCCTCAATAACTCAGAACTATTTTGGCTGGAGCCAGGACTTTAAACTTTGGCTCTTGGTAGGGTCACCCAAACCAAACAGGTCAATGGGTAGAGGCCAGACTAAGAGTGATCCACCAGTTCTCCAGGTTTGGAAGTTCAGCTCAGGGCTAACAACACCAACTGGTAAAATAAAGCTATTATGGAAACAGCAATGAAGATTTTTTTCTACATCTGAGTGGCCAAGGACAGACAGAGAATGGAGGACCTTCATTGCTGCCCTAAATACCAGCAGCATATTGAGCAGTAAGTTATGTCTTGTGTTGCCCTCTTTCTCTCCTTCTGATCTCCCTCCAAACCCCAATTTATTCCCTTTGAACTCATTGTATCCTGGCCTTACACTCTTCCTAAGGTCTAGTTAGTCTCTGCACCACTGCTTTTTCCTACCAAGACCCTAGGGTTCTGAAATTCTCCCCGAAACCTCTCTGACTCTCCTTCCTAATTTAAAACATTCCTGAAGGCCGATGAAGCATTTGGTTATCCCCTAATAAGACATTATATTGCTTAATGTCAAACTTTTACTTGATATCACGGCTTGTGCTTATCAGAGTTTTGTGCTTTGATAAATGTGCTATCGGAACACTGTTGTTGCAGTTAGTCGCAACAGAGCCACCTACTGGAGAGCCTATGTGCTTGCATCCATTTATAAATTATTTTAAATTGCTGGGCTTAAACCAATTGCTGAGACTGTTATAGACAAGAACCCTGACGGGCCTCTGCGGCTTGCATAGAGCATTGGGCTTCGCGGTTTCTCAAACACCTGTATTTACCAATTGTTGTCTTAACTAGAGTTATTAAGCTCTTGTGCTTTCTGTTTAATCATGTCAGGTTAATTGTGACGGGGTTTCCTCATTCTATGATTATTTAAAGCGAACCTCCAATTAGTGCTCATCGCAGGGTGCTTGTGTGTGTTTCGAGAATGATTCATTTCGTGGCGCTGCTCAGTCAAGCCTCCAATGTTCAGTTTGAGTTCTGATGAATAAACTCCTGTTCCTGTCTCTACATGGGAGTTTGTCTTTCCTCCGCACCCGGGTTCAGGTGTGTGTCGGCATACACTGTGACAGTTATATGGATGAATCCAGCCAATGGTTAAGAAGGTGTAACTGCTTGAATTACCTGACCCTTCTAAAAACTGAAAGCCAATAACCAACACAGAAGAGACTTTTGGGTAGATGACAGTTAAATCCTTTTTCTAACTACACTTTAAAGCAAAGGATAACAAATAAATGTTTCTCATATGTGATTTTGGTGTGCAATGCACTGTCATCCTTGTCAACTGGTTAAAATGTAAACAGAATTCCTCATTCTCTGTAAACCAAATGTAAACAATTAAGTGAATGGTATTATCAAGGAAGCCTAAATTTCAAGTGAGGTAAATATGATGATCAAGACTGGAGGGAATTCATGTGCACATATATAAATTACATTGGATATAAGGAACAGGCATAAGATAACAGCTTAATCAATCCATGCCTCCTCCTCCCATGCTTCCTTCTGTCTTTTATCATCTAAATCTCAACCTAACAACATAGCTCTCTGTTCTCTTTTCCCATTCTCACTAGAGTTATCTAAACCATTCACTTCAATTACACCCTGTGATAGTGAGTGCCATATTTCCACAAATCTGTTATTTTCCTTCTGAATTCCCCATATTATACTTTTGGTGACAGAAGAGACTTCAGGTGCTGGAATCTGGATCAAGAACCAAACAGCTGGAAGAACTCTATAGGTTCGGGAGAAATGGACTGTCAATGTTTTGGGTCAAGACCCTTCATTTGGACTGAGTTTTTTTGTGACTATCACAGAAAGTTTCTCTCCAGCTATGTTATTCACCTGAATTTGAAACATTCTTACTGCATTCACACTACCCAAACACTTCATCTACAAAACTTCTTTCAGGCCACCCCTCAGCAACTTCTCTCTGTTCATCATTTACACCCTTGCAGTTCTGGTATCATCCATAGAATACTTCTCTTCACACTCACCAATGCTGCTACAAACTCTTTAAAACAAGATGATCAAAGTGAATGCAGCGCTAAGTGTGGTCCAAACAATGTCTGATTCAAGTTGAGTAAATCCTGCCTACTTTTCAGATCTATCTTTCTAGAAATAAACTCTTTCACTTTTATGACTATGCCCACTAGGTCACAATTTTAGTGGTTGGTATACTTGTACTCCAAGATCCCTCTTTTTCTCTAGCCTACCTGGATTCGCACCTAAGCTCTGGGATTGCCTCACATTTATCAAAGGATAAGAAATAAATGTTTCTCTGTGATTGGCTATGGGGCAATGAATGTCATCTTTTTCGTCTAGTCAAAACATGTAAACAGACTTCTTTCTTCTCTGCAAGCCAAATGTAAAAAAAAAGATGAATGGGAATTCTGCACTTCCTTTGCTTATTCTGATAGATTTTAAAGAACTCTGTGAGCATGTGCCTTTCCTTCAGGTGCTCCATTTTCCACCCACGTCCCAAAGACAAAGTTTGGTAGGTTAACTGAATTCTGTAAGGTGTTCTCGTGCGTAGGTGAGTGGTAGAATCTGGAGGTAGTTGATGAGAATATGGGGAAAAAATTAAAAATATGATTAATGTAGGATTACTGTGAACAGGTGGCTGATAGTCAATGTATACTTAGTGGGCATAAGGACTTGCTTCTGTACTCTGTCTCTCTATGACTATATGAAGAAACTTAAATGAAATTCATCAAGTAAGATCTTTTCAGCAACCATGCTGCCATTTCATTATTATAATTTTCTTTAAGTTTTCTCTTATACTCTGCTTTAAAATGTTCCACTGAGAGTCTCTGTGTT
Organism: Hypanus sabinus; assembly: GCF_030144855.1. NCBI lineage: Eukaryota > Metazoa > Chordata > Chondrichthyes > Myliobatiformes > Dasyatidae > Hypanus > Hypanus sabinus. The sequence continues at coordinate 44,139,494 of NC_082739.1, forward strand.
CTTGGAGAATGTCCCTTCCATTGCTAGGTCTTAGTGGGTTGGGTCTCTGAACAATTGTAACATAGATAGACTCTATAGTGCTGAGAAACCTGTGCATACTGTAGATTAATTGTTGAGCCTTATCAGCTCTCTCCATCCACCTCCTTTCCTTCAGGTCTCAGTTCCTTCATGGGTCATAGGGCTGATTCTTTTCCCTTGAGGAGAGTGAAGCTTTTATTTCACATTTGAGGTTAACTAACTACTTCATCTCCTTGCCCTTCTCATTAAACCGGTCCTGGTTGTTTTTTAGAGAAGGGTTTCATTTAGCAGAGCTGATCCCACTTGCTACTAGATCAGCATCTTGCCACCGGGTGGCCCGTACAGCAGCTGGTGTGCAATAACTAATCCACATTAAACAAATCCACCCATTGGGCAACTCACACTCCAAAATATGAAGTTCTTGGCAGACTCACTCAACCATTGTGTGGTGACTCTTGGCTATGTTCTGAAAGATTAGTTTTCCCTTATCAATCTTTTGCTGGAGGTGTTCATGCAATCAGTACCCAATTGCAATCATGGTTGCTTTCATCAAGTAGGTCTTACCAGTGAATCTAGAATTACCATGGAAGTTTATTTTTGTTAGAGTTTTTGAGTTGATCATGACAACTCACAGCCATCATGTCTGATGCACGACGGATTCTGTTTTATGGAAATTGAATGATATAGTTGGACTCGATGTTCACATTCCCATTGCAGACATTATGTGTAAACTATAATCAAATGCTGGATATGAGTACAGAATTGCATTCCCCTTCAACTTATTGAAGAGTTATTGTAGTATGAGAATGAGGTGGTTTAAGCTGGGCACCTAATGTTTACACAGCATGAGTTTAGAGTCCATTGATGCTATAACATTCTAAGGTAAAAGGCAATTTGAGTATGTGAGTCAAATTAGAGTTTTAACAGACTACAGCAGAGACACAGGCTGCTCAACTCATCCAGTCTGTGCTGACCCATTTTTCTACCTAGTCCCACCTACCCATTAGAAATGGAGGAATATCTTTCAGAAGCAGACTTGAATAAGGTAGTAAGATAGTTTACAATAGCCAGAAAGACCATGGTCATCCATTCCAATCAGTGGTTTCATCACTGATGCAGTTGTAAGGAACTGATTTAAGTGAGATTTATTTTCCATCAGAGGTTCTCACACGTCTTGTGCGTGCCAGTAAATCAGTCAGTCAATCTACCCATCATTAGCTGAAGCATCTCAACAGAGCAACAAAGACAAAGGTGGAATTTAACTCTCAATGCTTTGGATAAATTGCTCAAATCCTACATTATTAACAAAGCATTTTGTCACTGCAAAGTAAAAGCAGGAGGCAGAGGAGTGACTGCAGTGGACTTGGCTGTGTTCAAGGACTCACCTGTGTATCTGGTTGAATACACTATGGTTATAATGGACTTTATTAAAACAGTTGTGGATACAGGGCTGGAGAACGGAGAGTCTGATAGGAGAAGACAGAAGGCCATGGAGAAAGGGAAGTGGGAGAAGCACCAGAGGGAGGTGATGGGCAGGCAAGGAGACAAGGTGAGAGAGGGAAAAGGGGATGGGGCATGGTGAAGAGGGAAAAGGGGATGGGGCATGGTGAAGATGGGGGGCATTACAGGAAGTTTGAGAAATCGATGTTCATGCCATCAGGTTGGAGGCCACCCAGACGGAATATAAGGTGTTGCTCCTCTAACCTGAGTGTGGCATCATCGCAACAGTAGAGGAGGTCATGGATTGACATATCGGAATGGGAATGAGAAATGGAATTAAAATGGGTGACCACTGGGAGGTCCTGCTTCTTCTGGTGGACGGAGCGTCAGTGCTTGGCGAAGCAGTCTCCCAATCTACCTCGGGTCTCACCGATATACAGGAAGCCACAGCAGGAGAACTGGTCACAGTGCAGGACCACAACAGACTCACAGGTGAAGGGTCGCCTCACCTGGAAGGACTGTTTGGGGCCCTGAATGGTAGCGAGGAATGAGGTGTAGGGGCAGGTGTAGCACTTACACTCCAATATGCCTGTAGGAGCAACAGGTCCACAGCAGATACCATCTCATTGGCTCTTTACTCAACCCTGGAATATCTGGACAGCAAAGATGCATAAATTAGGATGCTCTTTATTGACTACAGCTCAGCATTCAATGCATCATCCCCTCAAAACTAATCAATAAGCTTCAAGAATTTGGCCTCAATACTTAGTTGTGCAATTGAATCCTGGATTGGCACCAACATCTCCTCCATGATCTCCAGCAGAACAGGTGTACCACAAGGTTGTGTGTTTAGCCCTCTGCACTTTTACTGTGTGGTTAAGCGCAGCTCCAATGCCATATTCAAGTTTGCTGAGAACATCACTGTCATTGGCTGAAACGAAGGTGGTGATGAATCAGCATATAGGAGGGAGACTGAAAATCTGGCTGACTGGTGCCACAACAACAACCTTTTACTCAATGTCAGCAAGATTGAGGAGCTGATTATTGACTTTAGGAGAAGGAAACCAAAGTTCCATGAGCCAGTCCTCATTGGAGGATCAGAGGTGGAGAGGGTCAGCAACTTTAAATTCTTTGGTGTTATTATTTCGGAGGAGCTGTCCTGAACCTAGCACATAAGTGCAATTATGGAGAAAGCACAGCAGCACCTCTATTTCCTTAGGAATTTGCAGAGATTTGGCATGACATCTAAAACTTTGACAAACTTTGATAGATGTGTGGTGAAGAGTATATTGAGTATATTCACAGCCTGGTATGGAAACACCAATACCCTTGAATGGAAAATCCTGCAAAAAGTAGTGGATACAGTCCATCACAGGTAAAGTCCTCCCCACCATTGAGCACATCTACATGAAACACTGTGGCTGGAAAGCATCATCTACCATCAGGGATCTCCACCACCCAGGCCATGCTCTCTTCTCGCTGCTGCCATCTGGACTCACACCATCATGTTCAGGAACAGTTATTCTCCCTGAAACATCAGGTTCTTGAACCAAAGGGGTGACTTTACTCAACTTCACTTGCCCCATCATTGAAATAGAAACATAGAAAACCTACAGCATAATAAACCTTCGGCCCACGATGCTGTGCAAAGCATGTACATACTTTAGAAATTACCTAGGGTTATCCATTGCCCTCTATTTTTCTAAGCTCCATGTACCTATCCAGGAGTCTCTTAAAAGACCCTATCATATCCACCTCCACCACTGTTGCCGGCAGCCCATTCCATGCACTCACCACTCTCTGTGTGGAAAAAAAAACAACTTACCCCTGACATTTCCTCAGTTCCTACTTCCAAGCACTTTAAAACTGTGTCCTCTGTTCCCACAACCAATGGGCTCACTTTCAAGGACTTCATCTCACGTTCTCAATATTTATCTATTATTATTATTTCTTTCTTTTTCTTTTTGCACAATTTTTGTCTTTTGCACACTGGTTGAATGCCCAAGTTGGGCGGTCTTTCATTAATTCTGTTAAGGTTATTATTCTATAGATTTATTGAGTATCCACACAGGTATGTCAGGATTGTATATGGTAACATAACATGTACTTTGATAATAAATTTACTTTGAACTTTTGAGTCTTCAAGAGAAATCTGTTCTGGTTAATGCTGCATTTGACCAACAGGTGGTGCATAAGCTGCACGAGGATTTAGTAAATGAATGGAAATACTGATATCTGCAGAACTGTACCAATGGTGTCAGAGAAAGTAGAAACAGCTTGAAGCTAGGATAGAAGACCAATAATCCAATGCAGTGGGGTATTGGTGGTGGGGCCTGGCAGATTCACAAAATTTTATTCTTTGAATATTGATGAGTGGAAATGTGGGATTGGCACACATCTGTACAAATAAGAAATATACTTTGTAATTGTGGCAATTGGATCCCAAGAGAAGTATTTTAATATGTGCAAATTAGTTCCAATACTCTTTTTGATGGTGATGTATGACATAGGGTCATAGAATTATAGAAAAGTACAGCACAGAAGCAGGCCCTTCAGCCCATCTAGTCTGTGCCAAACCATTTAAACTGCCTACTCCCATTGACATGCACTGGGACCATAGCCCTCCATACCCCTGGCAGACATGTACATATCCAAACTTCTCAAATGTTGATATTGAGCTTGCTTGCACCGCTTGCACTGGCAGCTTGTTCCACACTCTCACGGCCCTCTGAGTGAAAACATTTCCCCTCGTGTTCCTCTTATACTTTTCACCTTTCACCCTTAACCCATGACCTCTAGTTGTAGTCCCACCCAACCTCAGTGGAAAAAGCTTGCTTGTATTTACCCTATCTATATTCCTCATAATTTTGTATACCTCTATCAAATCTCCACTCAACCTTCAGCATTCCAAGGAATAAAGTCCCAACCTATTCATTCTTTCCATATAGCTCAGGTCCTTCAATTCCAGCAACATCCTTGTAAATTTTCTCTGTACTCTTTCAACCTTATTTACATCTTCCCTGTAGGTTGGTGACCAAAACTGAAACCAATACTCCAAATTAGGCCTCACCAACATCTTATGCAACTTCAATATAACATCACATCTCCCATACACAATACTTTGATTTATGCAGGCTGATGTGCCAAAAGCTTTCTTTATGACCCTATCTACCTGTGCTGCCACAGGAGGAGTGTTAATGGGAATGTGGGGAGAATAAGGGGCACCATGGTAACGTAATGGCTAGCATGATGCTATTACAGCTCAGGGAATTCCAGAGTTTGGTGTTTAATTCTGCTGCTGTCTGTAAGGAGTTTGTACATTCTCCCCGTGAACCATGTAAATTTCCTCCAGTTTCCTCCCACAGTCGAAAGACATATCAGTTGGTTGGTCATTGTAACTTGTCCTGTGATAAGGCTAGGGTTAAATAGGTGGGTTGCTGGACAGTGTGGCTCATTGGACCGGAAAGGCCTGTACTGTGATGTATCCCATGCTGTATACTGCATCCGATGCTCCCAGTGAGGCCTTTTATATATTGGTGAGACCCGACGCAGACTGGGAGACCGTTTCGCTGAACACCTACGCTCTGTCCGCCAGAGAAAGCAGGATCTCCCAGTGGCCACACATTTTAATTCTACATCCCATTCTCATTCTGATATCTCTATCCTTGGTCTTCTCTACTGTCAAGATGAAGCCACACTCAGGTTGGAGGAACAACACCTTATGTTCCCTCTGGGTAGCCTCCAACGTGATGGCATGAACACTGATTTCTCTAACTTCCGTTAATGCCCCTCCTCTCCTTCTTACCCCATCCCTAATTTATTTATTTTCCCCCCTCCCTTTTTTTTCTCTCTCTCTGCCCATTACTTTTTGCCTGTTCTCCATCTCCCTCTGGTGCTGCCCTGCCCCTTTCTCTCTCCCTAGGCCTCCCGTTCCATGATCCTTTCCCTTCTCCAGCTCTGTATCCCTTTTGCCAATCACCTTTCCAGCTCTTAGCTTTATCCCTCCCCCTCCAGTCTTCTCCTATCATTTCACATTTCCCCCTCCCCCAACAACTTTCAAATCTCTTACTAGCTTTTTTTTCAGTTAGTCCTGACGAAGGGTCTCGGCCTGAAACATTGACAGTGCTTCTCCCTATAGATGCTGCCTGGCCTGCTGCGTTCCACCAGCATTTTGTGTGTGTTGCTTGAATTTCTAGCATCTGCAGATTTCCTCGTGTTTGCGTTAGATACAAGTTTATATGTGTTGACCTGCACTTGTTGAAAACTTGCGTCGTAATGCAGATACTTCAAGCTGAAAAGACATTCAGCTGAGGTCAACACTTCTGAGACTTGTAATCATACAAATTCAGAGGAAGCAACATTACCACATGTTTATGTACTTATATCAATCACGTGAGAGCATATGTTATGATAACATAACCCTAACCAATGCTTTGCTGATTGCAGCTTTAAAATGCAGGATGCCAACAATTCTACCCATTCATGGAAAACATGTTAAGTTTAGTCAACAGAACTTAAATTCATGCATGGGAAATTTACGCTGCGGAATTTCCAGTCACGTAAAGGTAAATGTTGTCAAAATCTGCAAGTTCAGAATTCTTCAAAGTTGAAGCCTCTCTATTTGTAACTGATTTCTTCTCTACTGTCGTCATTGATTGGAAATTGATATTGTATTTTGTAAGGAGATAGCTTGTGCCAGGATATGTTACTTATTTCACCCAGCTTGTTTCACGCCACTTTCACTGGAGGGTCAAGGGGTATTAATTACAAAATAAGGGGCCAGTCATTTAAAAATGAGATGTGTAGACACTTCTCTCAGATAGTAGTGATTCTCTGGAATTCTCTGCACAGAAGATGGCAGAGGGCAGATCATTCAATATTTTTAAAGGGAACGACATAACTATCTGAAAGATTGAGGAATGGAGGGCTATGGGGAAACTGACACAGAAGAGGAGTTGAGGCTACTGGAGATCATCCATGATCATATTGAATAGTGGGGCCAAGTGGCCTATTCCAGCTCCTGTTTTCTTTTGTTCTTCTTCCTGCTCTCCCACCATTAGCATCTTAACCAAATGACTAAACATTTTCACTGGAGCTGGTGGAAGTGTTTCAATAATATTGCAACGTATTTCTATTTGATGTGATATCATTGTAAACTCGTGTCTTTCATTCCTATTTTCTCACCTCCTTATCTGAAAGTCTTGCTTCTTTGTCAGCTTCTTTAGTAGCATATCACTTCACATTCACTCTCTCAAAATTAAGCCAATCAGTTAATTTCCTTCAGAAGGTTTCACATATGATCTGAGTTGATTTCTCAGAAACCTAACTATGCTAAATATATTTTTGCTGTTGTAATCCTATCACTTTATTTACAGGTAGGCATTTTATAAGTGCAAAAATATGCCTTGTTCAATTTGTTTGATCTGTGACCAACCTGGACACTTGTATACCACAATAAGACTAGGCAGAGTAATAGTCCGACATGAACTAGATGGGCCAAAGGGCCTGTTTCTCTGCTGTAGTTCTCCATGACTCTAATTCAGTAAAATATAGGTTCTACTTAATTCCTGCTTTGTGGTTACAATAAAACACCATTCAAGTGATGCAAGTAAAAAAAAAATCAGTCACTATGAAATACTTAGTTACAAATACATACACAAGGTGGAGCACTGGTGAAAAAAGATAGGAACAACATCTGCAGCGCCAATAAGAGTAGTTATAAATAAGAGAAGATCTGCAGATGCTGGAGATCCAAAGCAACACATACAAACTGCTGGAGGAAGTCAGCAGGCCAGGCAGCATTGAGGGAAAAGAGTAAACAGTCAACATTTTGGGATGTTTCTTCAGGATTGCCCTGATGAAGGGTCTCGGCCCGAAATATCGATTTTTTCACTTTTCCAAGAGTAGTAATAACACGGTTCTGTACTGACACGTGAAACGTAAATGATTACTTCAGACACTGACTTGAGAATACAATATAAGTGGAGTGAAATGCTAGCCAGTAAACACTTTGATGTGTTAATTTTAACACCTTCTCTACAAATCTCTCTCAAATTCAAGTAGCCCATTTCTGATACTTCTCCCCCATTTCCGTATTTCTCTGTCTCCTTCTCAGAAGACAAACGATCCACTGACATATACAACAAACCCATTGACTCCAACAGCACCTAGACTATATCTGCTCTCATTCTGCCTATGGTTGGACACCTTCCCCTTCTTTCAAGTTCTCCATCTCCACTGCATTTGCTTTCATGATATGAATGTCTAGGAAATGTGACTCCCCCATTTTTTGTGGTTGGTGGAGTCCTCACCTGCACTTTGACCTAGACAGAACAAAAGTAGAGCTCCTTTTATCCTTCCAGCACATCGACCTTTCTCATTTCTGCCACCAGCCGGCCAGATCTTTCTTCTTTCCACAGGGACCCCTCTTTCTGTGACTCTCTGGTTCACTCATTCCTCCTCATCCACTCATCCCCCTCCCTTGCAATAACCATATAACCATTACAGTGCGGAAACAGGCCATCTCCGCCCTTCTAGTCCGTGCCAAATGCTTACTCTCACCTAGTCCCACCGACCTGTACTCAGCCCATAATCCTCCATTCCTTTCCTGTCCATATACCTATCCAATTTTTTTAAAATGACAATATCGAACCTGCCTCTACCACTTCTATTGGAAGCCCGTTCCACATAGCTACCAGTCTCTGAGTAAAGAAGTTCCCCCTCATGTTATCCCTAAACTTTCTCCCTTTAACTCTCAACTCATGTCCTCTTGTTTGAATCTCCCCTAATCTCAATGGAAAAAGCCTATCCACGTCAACTCTATCTATCCCCCTCATAATTTTAAATACCTCTATCAAGTCCCCCCTCAACCTTCATAAAGGAAAACACAGTTCTCCTAACTCATTTCCTCACTACCATCCAGGAACCTAAACAGTTCTTCCAGTGTGATCACTTGAGACAAGTATGATGCTGTCCCAAGGGGTTGTCTATTGGCTAGTCTTCAGGTGGCTGTAGAGGCTGATCCAGGATCCACATATTCTGGTGCAGAGTGGGCTTCCAGACCTTTGCAACTTGCTGATAAGCACCAGATTTAGTCTGGGATGTTAGGATAGACTCCCTTAAAGGTGAATATCTGCATGTGACTTTGTTTAATGTCACAGGCTGACAGGAAGCCACCACACAGTCCTTGAAAGATCTGGGTCAGGTGGCTTGAAATGCAAGATAACCAAGCAAAAATCACTGCTGCAGCCTTCCTCTGCCTTCACTGCTGCTGTGATAAGACATCATCTTCTGCCAGCTTCACTGCTGAGGTTATGGTTGGATCCTCCCCTTTGACCTCACTGCCATGGGTGACCTTACCAGGAGCTGCCAGATGGCTAAACTCCAGACAGTATCGCTCTCGGGATCTCAAGCCTCTTCACCGTGACAAGGTGATGATCCTCGGAGAAGAGACCTCCCATTACAGGCAGAGGTTCACGTTTGCCTCCGCCAACCTCTTTTATTGTATTCGGTGCTCTCAAGGTGGCCTCCTCTACATCGGGGAGATCAGATGTAGATAGGGCGGCTTTTTCAAGCTCTGTCCACAATGGCCAACCTATTTGCATACTGTTTCAGCTTCCCTTCCCTACACTGACTGCAGGAATGTTCTCAGCCATCTCCACTACCAAGGTGAACATAAACACTGACTTTTATCAACATCACCTTTGATCTCATCTGGGAATCCACAATCCAACAGTATGAACAGTGAAATTGTTACACTTCAGGTAACCAAAATTCCTGTGCTCTTCTCTCCTTCCTGCTGCTCTACACAGGTTCTCCCAACTGCTCCCTATCCTCTACACCTGTCACCTAATTTGGCCCTACTGTCACCTGCAGTTGAGCTGATGTTGGAATGGATTGTTAAGAATGTGGTTTTGTGGTACTTGGAGGCACTTGATAAAATAGGCAGTAGTCAGCATGGTTTCCTGAGGGAAAAGATCTTGCCTGAACAATTTGTTGGAATTACTTGAAGAAATAACAAGGAGGATAGACAAAGGAGAGTCGGGGGATTTTGTATACTTGGATTTTCAAAAGGCCTTTTGATAAGGTGCCATATGTGAGGCTGCTTAACAAAATAAAAACACATGGTATTACAGGAAAGATACCGGCATGGTCAGAGCATTGACTGGTTGGAAGAAGGAAACAAAGAGTGGGAATAAAGAGAGCCTTTTCTGATTGGCTGTTGGTGACTACTGGTGTTCCCCAGGGTTCTGTGCTGGGATCGCTTCGTTTTTACATTATTTGTCAATGACTTGGATGAAGAAATTGATGGCTTTGTGGCCAAGTTTGCAGATGACACAAAGATATGTGGAGGTCAGGTAGTGTTGAGGAAGCAGCAATGCTACAGAAGGGCTTGCACAGATTAGGAGAATGGGCAAAGAAGTGGCAGATGGAATACAGTGTCGGGAAGTGTATGGTCATGTATTTTGCTAGAATAAATACAAGCATAGACTATTTTCTAAATGGAGAGAAAATACAAAAATCTGAGGTGCAAAGGGACTTGGGAGTCCTTGTGTAGGATTCACTAAGGTTAATTTGCAGGTTGAGTCTGTGGTGAGGAAGGCAAATGTGATGTTGGCATTCATTTCAAGAGGACTAGTATATAAAAGTGAGGATATTATATTGAGGCTTTATAAAGCACTGGTGAGGCCTCACTTGAAGTATTGTGAGCAGTTTTGGGCCCTTATCTTAGAAAGGATGTGCTAAATCTGGAGAGGGTTCAAACAATGTTTATGTAAATGATTCCAGGATTGAAGGAGCATTTGATGGTTCTGGGTCTGTGCTCACTAGTATTCAGAAGGATGAGAAGGGATCTCATTGAAAGGCCACGATAGAGTAGATTTGGAGATGATGTTTCATATGGTGGGTGGCTCAAAGAGCAGAGGACACAGCCTCAGAATAGAGGGACATCCATTTAGAGTGGAGATGAGGAGGAATTTCTTTAGCCAGAGAGTGGTGAATCCGTGGAACTTGTTGCCACAGGCAGCTGTAGAGGCCAAGTCATTTGGTATATTTAAGGCAAAGGTTGATGGATTCTTGATGAGTCAGGGTATGAAGGGATACAGTCAGAAGGCAGGAGATTGGGGCTGAGAGGGAATTGGATCAGCCGTGATGAAATGTAGAGCAGACTCGAGAGGCCAAATGGCCTCATTCTGCTCCTATGTTTTATGGTCAAATGGTCTTATACCCAAGTTAATACAGAAAATAAAGGAAGAGATTGCTGTGCCTTTGGCAATAATCTTTGTGTCCTCACTGGCCATAAGAGTAGTACCAGAAGATTGGAGTGTGTCAAATGTATTTATTAATTTGTTTGTTTATTGAGATACAGCATGGAATAGGCACTTCTGGCCCTTTGAGCCGTACCCTATTTAATCCTGGCCTAATCACAGGACAATTTACAATGACCAATTGACCTACCAAGCGGTATGTGGGAGAAAACAGAAGTACCCAGAGAAAACCCATACGATGACATAAAGAACATACAAACTGCTTGCAGGCAGCAGTAGGAATTGAACCCAGATCTCTGGTACTCCAGTGCTTGTGCTAGCCACTCCAGTACTGTGGCACCCATATGTTATTCCTTTGTTCAATAAAGGTAATAGGGAATTATAAACCAGTGAGTCTTACGTTAGTCAAACTAGTGAGTCAAACTATTGGAGGGAATTCTTGGAGACAGGATTAGGGTTAATTAGTTGCAGGTCATGTCTCACAAGCCTGAATGAATTCTTTGAGGATGTGACAAAACTCATTGATAAAGGTAGAGTAGAGCATGTGGTGTAAATGGATTTGATAAGGTTCCCCATGCAAGGCTCAGAAAGTCAGGAGGTTTGGGATCTAGAGAAACTTGGCTGCATGGATTCAGAATTGGCTTGATCATATAAAGTAGAACATGGTAGGAGATGGAGCATATTCTGCCTGGTGGTTGATGACTGTGGTGTTCCTCAAGGATCTCTTCTTTATGGTTTTTATAAATAACTTGGTTGAGGTGGTGGAAGGGATGGGTTGGTAAATATTCAGATGACACAAAGGTTGGTGGAGTTTTGGATAGTGTGGAGGGTTAATTTTTGAGTGAGTGGGCCAGTGAAGGAGTGGAGATTTGAGGCTTTGACTCTAGAGATTCTGGCAGTTTTGGCAGTTGGACTGTGCAATCAAGTCAATCAAGATTTGAATAGCTCAGACTCAACAGAAAGCAGTTGATTGGATAATCAAGGTCAGGTGACCAAGCAGTTTGAAAAGCTCAAACTAATAAATAGCGGGTTACCTCAAGCATAGTGGCCTGTGGAAAGCGGCCAGTGGAGATTTGAGGCTTTGACGAGAAGAGGCTGAGGACGAGCTTCACTCCAAGTGAGGTAAGGCAGGGTAAGTTCCTTTCAAAGGAGAAAGTTTCAAAAGTTGGGGCAAGTATTGGGTAGGTCATGGCAGCTGAGATCGGCCCCGTGGTTTGTTCATCCTGCAGCATGTGGGAAATCAGGGATACTTCCAGTGTCCCTGACAACTATGTGTGCAGGAAGTGTGTCCAACTGCAGCTTCTGGCAGGCCGCATTGAGCGTCTGGAGCTGCGATTGGATTCATACTGGAGCATACTGAGAAAGTCGTGAATAGCATGTTCGGTGAGTTGGCCACACCGCAGGTAAAGGCTACACAGGCAGAAAGGGAAGGGGTGGCCACTGGACAGTGTAGCAGTAGGCAGGAAGTGCAGGAGTCCCCCGGGGTCATCTCCCTCCTAAACAGATATACTGTTTTGGATACTGTTGGGGGAGATGTCTCATCAGGGGAAGGCAGCAGCAGCCGAGTTCATGGCACCATGGGTGGCTCTGCGGCACAGGAGCGAAGGAAAAGGAGTGGGAGAGCTATAGTGATAGGGGATTTGATTGTAAGGCGTTTCTGCGGCCGCAAATGAGACTCCAGGATGGTATGTTGCCTCCCTGGTGCAAGGGTCAAGGATGTCTCTGAGCGGCTGCAGGACATTCTGGAATGGGAGGGTGAACAGCCAGTGGTCGTGGTGCACATAGGTACCAACGATATAGGTAAAAAATGGGATGAGGTCCAACAAGGTGAATTTAGGGAGTTAGGAGATAAACTAAAAAGTAGGACCACAAAGGTAATAATCTCTGGATTACTACCAGTGCCACGTGCTAGTCAGAGTAGAAATAGGAGGATATTTCAGATGAATACATGGCTTGAAAAATGGTGCAAGGGGGAGGGATTCAAACTTCTGGGGCATTGGAACCAGTTCTGGGGGAGGTTGGACCGGTATAAACAGGACTGTCTGCATCTGGGCTGGACTGGAACCAATGTCCTAGGGGGAGCGTTTGCTACTGCTGTTCAGGAGGCTTTAAACTAATGTGGCAGGGGGAATGGGAACAAGTGCAGAGAGACAGAGGGGTGTAAAATGAGGGTAGAAGCAAAAAGTAGTAAGGTGAAAAGTAAAAGTGGCAGGCAGGCAAATCCAGGGCAAAAAGCAAAAAGAGCCACTTTTCAACATAATTGTATAAGGGCTAAGAGTGTTGTAAAAACAAGCCTGAAGGCTTTGTGTGTCAATGCGAGGAGCATTCATAACAAGGTGGATGAATTGAATGTGCAGATAGTTATTAATGAATATGATATAGTTGGGATCACAGAGACATGGCTCCAGGGTGACCAAAGATGGGAGCTCAACATCCAGGGATATTCAATATTCAGGAGAGATAGACAGGAAAGAAAAGGAGGTGGGGTAGCATTGATGGGTAGAGAGGAGATTAACGCAATAGAAAGGAAGGACATTAGCCTGGAGGATGTGGAATCGATATGGGTAGAGCTGCATAACACTAAGGGGCAGAAAACACTGGTGGGAGTTGTGTACAGGCCACCTAACAGTAGTAGTGAAGTTGGGGGTGGCATTAAACAGGAAATTAGAAATGCGTGCAATAAAGGAACAGTAGTTATAATGGGTGACTTCAATCTACATATAGATTGGGTGAACCAAATTGGTAAGGGTGCTGAGGAAGAGGATTTCTTGGAATGTATGCGGGATGGTTTTCTGAACCAACATGTTGAGGAACCAACTAGAGAGCAGGCCATTCTAGATTGGGTATTGAGCAATGAGGAAGGGTTCGTTAGCAATCTTGTCGTGCGAGGCCCCTTGGTAAGAGTGGCCATAATATGGTGGAATTCTTCACTAAGATGGAGAATGACATAGTTAATTCAGAAACAAAGGTTCTGAACTTAAAGAAGGGTAACTTTGAAGGTATGAGACGTGAATTAGCTAAGATAGACTGGCAAATGATACTTAAAGGGTTGACGGTGGATATGCAATGGCAAGCATTTAAAGATCGCAAGGATGAATTACAACAATTGTTTATCCCAGTTTGGCAAAAGAATAAACCAGGGAAGGTAGTGCACCCGTGGCTGACAAGGGAAATTAGGGATAATATCAAGTCCAAAGAAGAAACATATAAATTAGCATAAAAAGCGGCACATCTGAGGACTGGGAGAAATTCAGAGATCAGCAGAGGAGGACAAAGGGCTTAATTAGGAAAGGGAAAAAAGATTATGAGAGAAAGCTGGCAGGGAGCATAAAAACTGACTGTAAAAGCTTTTATAGATACGTGAAAAGAAAAAGATTGGTCAAGACAAATGCAGGTCCTTTACAGTCAGAATTGATCATAGGTGAATTGATCATAGGGAACAAAGACATGGCAGACCAATTGAATAACTACTTTGGTTCTGTCTTCACTAAAGAGGACATAAATAATCTTCCGGAAATAGTAAGGGACTGAGGGTCTAGTGAGATGGAGGAACTGAGAGAAATACATGTTAGTAGGGAAGTGGTGTTATGTAAATTGAAGGGATTAAAGGCAGATAAATCCCCAGGGCCAGATGGTCTGCATCCCAGAGTGCTTAAGGAAGTAGCCCAAGAAATAGTGGATGCATTAGTGATAATTTTTCAAAACTCCTTAGATTCTGGATTAGTTCCTGAGGATTGGAGGGTGGCTAATGTAACCCCACTTTTTAAAAAAGGAGGGAGAGAAACCGGGGAATTATAGACCGGTGAGTCTGACATCGGTGGTGGGGAAAATGCTAGAGTCGGTTATCAAAGATGTGATAACAGCACACTTGAAAAGCGGTGAAATCATTGGACAAAGTCAGCATGAATTTGTGAAAGGAAAATCATGTCTGACGAATCTTATAGAATTTTTTGAAGATGTAACTAGTAGAGTGAATAGGGGCAAGCCAGTGGATGTGGTATATTTAGATTTTCAAAAGGCTTTTGACAAGGTCCCACACAGGAGATGAGTGTGCAAACTTAAAGCACACTGTATTGAGGGTATGGTATTGATGTGGATAGAGAATTGGTTGGCAGACAGGAAGCAAAGAGTGGGAGTAAACGGGACCTTTTCAGAATGGCAGGCAGTGACTAGTGGGGTATCGCAAGGCTCAGTGCTGGGACCCCAGTTGTTTAAATATATATTAATGATTTAGATGAGGGAATTAAATGCAGCATCTCCAAGTTTGCGGATGACACAAAGCTGGGCAGCGATGTTAGCTGTGAGGAGGATGCTAAGAGGATGCAGGGTGACTTGGATAGGTTAGGTGAGTGGGCAAGTTCATGGCAGATGCAATTTAATGTGGATAAATGTAAGGTTATCCACTTTGGTTGCAAGAACAGGAGAACAGATTATTATCTGAAAGGTGGCCGATTAGGAAAAGGGGAGATGCAACGAGACCTGGGTGTCATTGTACATCAGTCATTGAAGGTGGGCATGCAGGTACAGCAGGCGGGGTGAAAAAGGCAAATGGTATGTTGGCATTCATGGCAAAAGGATTTGAGTACAGGAGCAGGGAGGTTCTACTGCAGTTGTACAAGGCCTTGGTGAGACCGCACCTAGAATATTGTGTGCAGTTTTGGTCCCCTAATCTGAGGAAAGACATTCTTGCCATAGAGGGAGTACGGAGAAGGTTCACCAGATTGATTCCTGGGATGGCAGGACTTACATATGAAGAAAGACTGGATCAACTAGGCTTATGCTCACTGGAATTTAGAAGATTGAGGGGGGATCTTATTGAAACGTATAAAATTCTAAAGGGATTGGACAGGCTACATGCAGGAAGATTATTTCCAATGTTGGGGAAGTCCAGAACGAGGGGTCACAGTTTACGGATAAAAGGGAAGCCTTTTAGGACCGAGGTGAGGAAAAACTTCTTCACACAGAGAGTGGCGAATCTGTGGAATTCTCTGCCACAGGAAACAGTTGAAGCCGGTTCATTGGCTATATTTAAGAGGAAGTTAGATATGGCCCTTGGGGCTAAAGGGATCGGGGGTATGGAGAGAAAGCAGGCACAGGGTTCTGAGTTGGATGATCAGCCATGATCATACTGAATGGCGGTGCAGGCTCGAAGGGCCGAATGGCCTACTCCTGCACCTATTTTCTACGTTTATATGTTTCTAAAACTGGACAGTGCTAGGATACAGAGCTGGGCTGAGAAGTGGCAGATGGAGCTGAATCCAGAAAAGTGTGAAATGATTCACTTAGGAAAGTCAAACTTGAAGGCAGAATAGGCAGCTTATGAATATGTAAACGGAATTGTTTATGCAGCTAATTCATAAGTTTTACTCATAAGTGCCACAGAAAGCGATGAGCTGCTGGTTGAATAAGGTAAAAAAAAACAGTTTATTCACACTGATTTTACTAGTGTAATTGCAGGAAATGAGATCTAAGTTTTGTGAGAGTTTTTCAAAGGTGAAAAAATTTTTTGATGCAAAACAATAATCCATCGGAACTGACCATAAAGGTCATTGAACACATACTGACGGAGCTGAAGTTAGTATAGATGTCGTGACTGGAATCGGTTCCACTTTATTTTCCCACATTTCATTTCCGTAGCATCTCACTGTTGGTTGAACTAAGAACATTTAAGAGTGGGGAGAGAGCGAAAAGCTTCACCTCGAACGTAACTTCCTCCGTTCAGTACATCCTCTGGTATTTCTCAGTCTCTGCTGATCTCCGCCTGGAATGTAGAAATTACTTGCGGGCAAAACATCCACATTCTTTACTGCAGCCCGAACATTTTGAGCTGGTTAAGGGGGCTGAGGGTTTAAACCGTACAGGGACCGTTCGAATCAGAAGGATGCAATTATTCCTGAAACTTCTTTTCCTCTTACAGGCATTAGTCCGAGGTAAGTTACTTTGAGCTGACGATTACACTCTAACAAAAACCTGTGACGAGAATCATAATTTTGGAACATTTCTGCATTTAAATGTTATTACGGAACGAATCTGTTATTGAGATAGCTAATCGATTAAAATTTCTACTCAAAGGTCTAGAAAACCTTCACAAGGTTTCGCCTCAATTAGATCTATATTTATTTAGGTTGAAAATGTTTTGCGTATTCGTTGAATCCAGACGCTAATTCGGTAACTTAAAATTGTATTTGAGGTAAACATTTGGTTAGTATAGCACCATCCTGGAACTTGAATCAAAGTTAATCTTGGCTACACCCTGAACTGCACCCTCACCACGCTGCACCGCTTTGCGAATGCTCAGTGCATTTAAACCAAGCTCAGGCAGAATGTTGGATACCAAATTAATATAAAATTTAGGACCAAATCTGACAAACTTTATTTCTTCCCATCAGGGGCTCCAGTGATCTTGGAGGTGAACCAGTCGCATCTCGTCAGTGTCTGGAGAGGGGATTCAGTCACGTTGAACTGCATATTTACTCATAATGTACCTGAGGCCGACTGGTTCACTGTTTCCTGGTATAGGAAATCACCAGGGACTACTGATGTTCGTTACAAAGGGAATAATACGCATTGTGTCCCTGACGTCTGTCTGCATGGATTCAAACGCTGTAATGCATCACTAAAGATTGAACATGTCTCCTTTAGTCACTCTGCTAATCGCTACACCTGTACCGTGAGGGTACCTAGTGTCTACCCACCAGTAGAGGCAAAAGGCCAAGGAACACTGCTACAGGTTTATGGTAAACGTTTTTTGTCATTCTACAAGTATAGTTTCTGCAATGTGAATCAGTGTCAGAATCAGGTTTATTATCAGTGACGTACGTAGTGCAATTTGTTGTTTTGTGGCACCAGCCATTATTCATAACAGGCCAAGAAGCACTGCTGCAGGTTTATGATAAAACATTTGTATCATTCTGCAAATATGCAATCTTTGCACTGAACGTTTATTTAATACAATAATGTTAAACACGGTGGCATTTGTACCAAGCCATATACTGAAACATTGGTTGTGCTTGTTATCATGTATATCAATGAGAAAGCTTACCTTTCATTATGTTTCAACCTCAGCAAATAGGGGTAAATCGGTGTTGGTGTTTTGAGCGAATTTTGCCAGATCTGATAGGTAATATGTGGTCTCATTTTAATAGAGGATCATAAATCAGCTATGAAGATCAAGTCTGAAATTGATATTATATTTCTTCTTTTACTATCTATTTAGAATCAGAATCAGGTTTATCATCATATGAGGAGAAATGCCCTGTTGCAGCAGTACAGTGCAAAGCCATAAAATTAAAGCCATAAAATTAAAGCCATAAAATTAAAGCCATAAATTTAAAGAATAATTTATACTCCAGTGCCAATCATTCTATTTAATATTCCAAATAGCCAACAGTTCTTTCATTTCCAATATATTAACAATCCAATGAAATGAAAATAAGTATTATAAATAAACACCAGGCAATGGTAAAGAAATATCCATTGTACACAGTTTGGAGTTTAGTGGCGACATCATGACGACAAAAAATGACTATGTGGCAGAGTCTGGAGCTCACCACCTGAATGGGTGATCAGAGGTGAAATTCTCAACATGTTTCTTAAGTGCCTGTAGAGCTTTGAACCTGAGAAATGAGATTAAAATCTATTTTGGCTCTTATATACACCAGGGGTCTCATTACATGCCATGATTTTTTGATTGCATTAACATTTACAAATAGAATAACTCAGAACCCCACCAATTTCCCACTGAATTGACTTATTGTGCATTAAGATGATCTTGTAATTAGTACAGACTATAGGGCTGCTGCATGTGAGTTTGATCCAACAATTGCTCTTGTGATATTTTGGTATATAATCCAATTTAAGCTTAAACATGGAGTAATATTATACTTTTCCAACATATGTTTGTTCCTTGACACTTCTCACCTAAAGAATAGGTTGTTTTATCATTTGATACTACTCTTTTAAATTAATATATTCTGTATCAAGCTAAAGCAAATTTACTCTGTGAATCAGCTTCACTAACATCAAAATATATTAGTGAAGCTTGTTGACAGATACAGTCTTTATATTTTAATACAGTATATTGTGCTTTATTCTCTTTTAGAATCTCCTAAAATTTCTGTTCTGGATGGTCCTTTGGTTGTTGATAAAGAATCCGTCCTCAACTGCTCAGGCAACAGTTTGTTCGCTGAGGACATCTTCTTTTCATTGGCATGCTCAGGAACAAACAATTTTACAGGAGTTGCTAGACTGTGGAAGAATAATAATGGCATTTCTGTTGCCACCAGCCAGTTTAAGCTGGTTCCAAGAGTGGAAGACCATGGGTCTGTTTGCAGCTGTGAGATTAATCATAACACCTTCAGACAACCAATTAAAAGTCATATCAAACTAAATGTTATGTGTAAGTATAATCTTTGTTTTGTATGCTAATCTTCAAACTCTTATTATATCGACATTATTCTCTGTTATGACTGAGATGTATTTTGCTGTCTGTGATACTGCAACTGAATTTCCTATGTATTTGCTGTTTGTGGACCCAATTCCACTACTTTGATCACCCATCCACTCTTCACAACACTTTTTCCTTTTGCACCTTGCCTTGCTGTATACTTCAGTGTTCTCCATTAAAGTTCCCATTCTCTAGAACAGAAAGTTGATCCTTTCTGTGACTCTTGACCCACTAATTACTACCTCTTCTATGCAGGGTGAATTCCAACATTGTAATACATTCTAGTGAGTGTGGCTTTCTCTACACGGTTCCATTTTGATCCATTAGATTTTAATCACAGCTCGAACACCTCGAACACCATCATGTATCATTACATGGCCTCTTCCTGTTTTTCACCTAACCTCCCCTATTGCTTACATTATCCAAAAAATATAAGGCTTCAGGCATGTGTCCTTACTTCACCACCACCTTCTACAATCTCTCCATTACATCTTTGCTCATAGACTGCCTGTCCAAGGTACAACCCTGGAAGATTTGCAATGATTAAACCTTGGGAAGACATTGTCTTTGGCTGCTGCTAAAGTTCAGTGTCCCTCATCTTATTCTAGTGACAAAGAATCATTGAGTCACATAGCACAGAAAAGGCCATTTGGCCAATCTGGTCCATGTTTCCCATCTAAGCTCACGCCATATTCCTGCATTTCCCCTATATCCCTTCAAGTCTTTCTTAACCATGTACCTGCCCAAGTACTTTTTAAATATTATTAATGTACCTGCCTCAATCACTGCCTCGTGCAGCTAATTCAATGTGCTGACTTTTCAATGTAATTTCAATCACATCATCACAGAGACTCCCTACATCCACTTTTTATCTCCTCTCTCCACCTTTACTTTGACTCAACTGCTAATCCAGTCTTTTGCTGCAATCCGACTTGATTTTCTGCTAGCTTGTATTAGTTCAAAGATAGATTCTCACTTGCACTTTAAAATGTACACTGAAATAGATCATCTGCGATCAACATGAAAATGTACAAGCTCCTTACAAACAGCGGTGGGAATTGAACCCCGATCAGTGATCACTGGCATTGTAAAGTGATTGCATTAACTTCTATGCTACTGTAAATAAAGAAAATATCCAAATCTTTTTCAATATGTATTAACACCACAGATTCCACTCTTATGCTTCTTCTGTAATTGAAACCTTTATTGTTTCCAAATCAACAATTTATTACTTTTGTACTATTAGCTTATGGGCAGATCCCTCTATGACCTACCCTCATGGTAAACCCCTCACAGCCCTATAACCCCCCTCAAGAATTCTACATTTTTCCAGCTGTAACCTTGTGGAATCTCAACTTCTTTCATGTGATTGCTGTGCTAAGCTCTTGAATTTACTCACCATCCATGTGTACATCCATAGGCAGGAAAATTATCTTTAACTAAACCGTAGTTGCAAAACTTTGTTTTGGTAGTGGTCTGAACTTTAACACATAGATCCCTTGGAATTGCTGACCTCTCAGATGTGCTCAGTTTGTTGGTGACCAGCTGCTTTTATTGTCCACTCATGCATCAATTGTATCTATATTGCTTCAATCTACAATAAAGTGTGTATTGTTTTTATTGTTAGATGGACCACATGATTCAATAGTAACATACAAGTTGAATACCATGGATAATTACCTTCCTATCAACCATAGTGAAATCAGTGCTGTCATCGGTTCATCCTTGTTACTGAATTGCTGTATGATGAGTAACCCCGCTTCCACTGTCATGTGGACAAAAGTCAAGGGAAGTCCAAATGGAACATTACAAAATGACATTGGATTAAACTGTGCAGAAATACAGATACATTTAAAATTTGAAGATGAGGGAATCTATTGCTGTGTGGCGTACAACAACTACGGTAGCAGAAACACAAGCATTCGGATTAAAGCAATTCATGAAACCAATTATAAATGTAAGTATGCATGTATGTACAGTACAGTACTTATTGAGTTTGACGCAATCTCAGGAAATGAGAGCTCAGAATAATTCTGTATCTTTTTTGGTCTTTGTATGGTTGATGATTGTTATATTTGTTTGCATTTTAAAATACACATTCAGTGCTATAAGCATCAAGCGCTTGTGATGTTTTTTCACTGTAGGGCAAATAACTTCTAAAAATTAAAATGCAATTTTGTTTATTAATCCTCTAGGACTGTTGGAAATATTGAACCTGCTTTCAAATTGAATAAAGCAACTGCATTTGTTTTATTTTTATCTCTCTCACATATATCTCCAAACATTTTATTTTGTGAAAATGTTGACACCTTGAATTTTTATTTTGTTACTTATTGTATTTTTCACAGATTATCAACTTTATTATGCTGTGGTCCCCGTAACTGCAGTCATCATTACGATGATAGTGTTTTTTTGCCTGATCTGCAAGAGGCAACGGAAAGGTAAATCTTGAAATAAATCATTGGTTGTAGGTGTTAACCTTACTATTGACATCAATAGTGAGCTGAAAACGATGTGGTTTTCAATAGCCTGCATGATTGTACATTGCTTTTCAATTTTGTGTGTTCAAATGTTCGGTTGTTTTTATGACAAAATCTTCCTCTGTTAAGTAAGCAAATCATTTGAAGTTAGAGGATCGTGGAAGATCTTGTTCAATGTTTGAAATTTTATTACTTGTGCTCTTGATATCACCATAAAATTTATGCTAAAATGAGTAAAGATAAAGATAAAAGTATTATTTTAGTCTTCACAGAAATTATGCTCTCATTTTCTGTTAGATACTAAGCGTTTAAAAGTCTTAATTGGATTAAGTTGAAGGAAGTGAATGAAAGGTGATTTAAATTTTGATTTCGGTGATATTGTTCAGCGTTTGACTGGAAATGATACTGAAAAACTGATTCAACAAATCAGAGGGAGATAATAAAACAGGCTGTGACCATTATTTTCCAGAAGTCTTTGGTAAAGAAACATGATGATGAGATTCACAAAACTGATTTTCTGCAAAAGAGGAGATAAACTAGATTTCAGTTTAATTTGCTTCCGATGTTAGCATAAAATTTGGAATGAAACTATTAACAGGAGATAGTAAGATTTACTGTTTTTAAAGGCAAGTTGTGCAGGTTGCAGTATTTTTTACACCAGAGAGAAGCTGCAGTGATTGTGAGTTTAAATATATTTTTGTGAAAAAATTTTAAAGTTGGATCTTTATGGTAAACAGATAGCACACATCTTTGGCAACAGAACACTAATAAGGAATAATATTGAAATGTAATTTCTTAAGAGAGAAATGGCTCAGTGACTAATGTGAACATAATAAATAGGGGCAAGAGATGGTTATCTGGCCCATTGAGCCTGCTCTGCCATTCAATCAGATCATAACTGCTCTGGCCATGAACTCATCTCTACCTACCTGCCTTTTCTACATACCCCTTAATTCCCCTACTACGCAAAAATCTATCCAACCTTGTCGTAAATATATTTACTGAGTTAGCCTTTACTGCATCATTGGGCAGAGAATTCCACAGATTCACCACTCTTTGGGAAAAGCAGTTCCTCCTCATCTCCTTCCTAAGTTTACTCCCCTGAACCTTGAGGCGATGTTCCCTAGTTCTAGTCTCACCTACCAGTAGAAACAACTTTCCTGCCTCTAACTTTCATAATTTTATACATTTCTATAAGATCTCCTTTCATTCTTCTGAATTCCAGTGAGGCCACTCAGGCAACTCAGTCTCTGCTCATAGGTTAACCCCTTCATCTCTGGAATCAACCTGGTGAACCTCCTCTGCACTGCCTCCAGAGCCAGTATATCCTTCCTCAAGTAACGAGACCAGAACTACACGCAGTACTCCAGGTGCGGCCTCACCAGGACCCTGCACAGTTGCAGCATAACCTCCTTACTCTTAAATTCAATCCTCTAGCAATGAAGATCAACTTTCCATTTTCCTTCTTGATAGCCCGCTGTGCATGCAAACCAACCCTCTGCGATTCATGCACAAGGACTCCCAAGTCCCTCTGCACAGCAGCATGTTGCAATATTTTACTTAAATAATAATCTGATCTTCCATTTTTATTTCCAAAGTGGATGACTTCACATTTACCAACATTGTACTAATACAATAGGACTAATGCTCCTATTTATGTTGGGTAATTTTATTTACTCTTTATTGATAAACAGTAAGATTGGAATGCTACCATCTACTGGTTCACCTGCAAGTCACACACCATCCTGGAAGTATATAGTCAGACCTTTATTATCACTACATCTAACTAGTGGAACTCGCTAACTAACAGCACAGTGTGAATAGCCTCTAAGAAGAACTGCAGTGGCTCATAAAGATGGTTAACCATCACCTTCTCCAGGACAGTTTGGAAAGGGCAATAAATGCAGGCTTAAATAAAGCATTTGTCAATTCATGAAATAATATAAAAAATGGTTAACCATGTGGAATTGGAAGATTTGCAAAATTAGAATCAGGACCTACATTATAAAAACGTAAGAAATAATATGACTAGCAATGTGGAAAATTCTGAGAAACTTTTCAAACTTTGGAAAATTTAAGTAAGACATTTTGTGGGAAATGTTCAGATTAAGAGTGGCTTTAATCTGTTTAATCCATGAGTAAATTAGGCCAAAGGATGGAACTGTTCAATATTGCCTTTGCAGGCATAAATTTTTTCATTAATTCACATGATGTAGGAGCCCCTGACATTTGTTGACCTTTGTAAAAGAAAAGGGAATGATTTTGAACTTATTTTACTTGCTGAAGTTAGAGCATTATATGCAGAGGAAATTCAGTAATGGAAAATTGCAACATGGATTCTCCAGAACGCTATCAGGATGTGGAGTTACTCTTAATAGGATTAAAAGAAAAGGCCTTTGTTTTAGTTCTCCTGCAGAGGTCAAATGTTGTCTAACAGGATTTATGGGCAATATGACTAATGAGAAATTGCTGCAATATCTCACAAGAAGTTTTTGAGATGAAAACAATTTGAAGCAAATTTCAAAAAAGAAACTATGATTCTCAGGTTGATGTTAGTATAGTTTATGATATGCTTGAGAAATAATTAGTTGTTTGAAGAAGCGAAGCCTTAAAATACAGGTCGGCCATTGAGAACAGCGGGAAGACTTTAAAAGTGGGCAGAGTTAAAAAGGTGATGGTTATTTCTTCAGCAGTTTGAACGGGGCACAACTGTGCAAGCGCGTGGAGGTCGGCCAGTGAGAACAGAGGGAAGAGTTTAAAAAGAAAACAGCTTTACGGAGCGGGCAAGTGAGTAGAGGTAGAGAGAGAGTAGAAAGGCTATGGCAACATGTGGCTTCGGCGATAAAGGGCCGAAGCGAGGTAGGTTATCTGACTAGAATACAGACAGAAAGAATGTGTGTGAAACCAGTTTTCTGTGCTCAATCTCGGGTGTAAGAGGTCCTGGAGTCTCCCAGCCTCCTGGACGGCCACATCTGCAGCAGGTGCGTCAAACTGCAGCTCCTTAGCAACCACGTTAGGGAACTGGAGAGGCAGCTTGATGACCTTTGTCTGGTCAGGGAGAGTAAGGATGTGACAGGGAGTAACTATAGGCAGGTAGTCACTCCGGGGCGTGGGGAAATAGATCAGTAGGTTACAGTCAGGAGAGGGAAGGGCAAGAAGCAGGTGCTAGAGAGTACCCCTGTGGCTGTTCCCCTTAACAGTAAGTACTCCTGTTTGAGTACAGTTGGGGGGGGGGGCAGCCTACCTGGGGGAAGCAACTGTGGTCGTCCCTCTGGCACAGAGTCTGGCCCTGTGGCTCAGAAGGGTAGGGAAAGGAAAAGGATGGCAGCAGTGATAGGAGACTCTATAGCCATGGGGTCAGATGGGTGCTTCTGTGGACACAGGAAAGAAATGTGGGTGGTAGTTTGACCTCCAGATGTCAGGGTCCAGGATGTTTCTGATCACGTCCACGATATCTTGAAGTGGGAAGGAGAACAGCCAGAGTTTGTGGTACGTATTGGTACTAACGACATGGGTAGGAAAAGGGAGGAGGAATTGAAAACAGACTACAGGGCATTAGGAAGGAAGTTGAGAAGCAGGACCTCAAACGTAGTAATCTCAGGATTACTGCCTGTGCCACCAGACAGTGAGTATAGGAATAAAATGAGGTGGAGGATAAATGCGTGGCTGAGGGATTGGAGCAGAGGGCAGGGATTTAGATTTCTGGATTATTGGGACCTCTTCTGGGGCAGGTGTGACCTGTACAAAAAGGATGGGTTGCACTTGAATCTGAGGGAGATCAATATCCTGGCGGAGAGGTTTGCTAAGGCTACTGGGGAGGGTTTAAACTAGAATTGCTGAGGGAAGGGAAATGAACTGAAGTGACAGAGGAAAGGGAGGTTGGCTCACAAATAGAGAAAGCTTAGAGACAGTGCGAAAGGGAGGATAGGCAGGTGATAGAGAAGGGATACACTCAGACCGATGGTTTGAGATGTGTCTATTTTCCTGTGAAGAGTATTAAGAACAAAGCGGCTGAGCTTAGGGCATGGATCAGCACTTGGAGCTATGATGTTGTGGCCATTACAGAGAATTGGATGGTACAGGGGCAGGAATGGCTACTTCAAGTGCCAGGCTTTAGATGTTTCAGAAAGGACAGGGAGGGAGGCAAAAGAGGTGGGGGCATGGCACTGTTGATCAGAGATAGTGTCATGGCTGCAGAAAAAGGAGGGGTTGTCTACAGAGTCTCTGTGGGTGGAGGTTAGGAACAGGAAGGGGTCAATAACTCTACTGGGTGTTTTTTACAGATGACCCAATAGTAACAGGGACATCGAAGAGCAGATAGGGAGAAAGATTCTGGGAAGGTGTAATAATAACAGGGTTGTTGTGGTGGGGGATTTTAATTTCCCAAGTATTGATTGGCATCTCCCTAGAGCAAGGGGTTTAGATGGGATGGAGTTTGTTAGGTGAGTTCAGGAAGGTTTCCTGACACAATATGTCGATAAGCCTACAAGAGGAGAGGCTGTACTTGATCTGGTATTGGGAAATGAACCTGGTCAGCTGTCAGGTCTCTCAGTGGGAGAGCAGTTCAGAGACAATGATCACAACTCTATCTCCTTTACCATAGCATTGGAGAGGGATAGGAACAGACAAGTTAGGGAAACATTTAATTGGAGTAAGGGGAAATATGAGACCATCAGGCAGGAATGTTGAAGCATAAATTGGAAACAGATGTTCTCAGGGAAATGTACGGAAGAAATGTGGCAAATGTTCAGGGGATATTTGTGTGTGATTCTGCGTAGATACGTTCCAATGAGACAGGGAAAGGATGGTAGGGTACAGGAACCATGGTGTACAAAAGCTGTTATAAATCTAGTCAAGAAGAAAAGAAGAGCTTACAAAAGGTTCAAAAAAGTAGGTAATGTTAGAGATCTATAAGATTATAAGGCTAGCAGGAAGGAGCTTAAGAATGAAATTAGGAGAACCAGAAGAGGCCATGAGAAGACCTTGGTGGACAGGATTAAGGAAAACCCCAAGGCATTCTACAAGTATGTGAAGAGCAAGAGGATAGGACATGAGAGAATAGGACCAATCAAGTGTGACAGTGGAAAAGAATGTATGGAAACAGAGGAGATAGCTGAGGTACTTAAATGATCTTTGCATCATCAATGGGGACCGGAGAGGTTCCAGAGGACTGGAGGGTTGCGGATGTTGTTCCTTTATTCAAGAAAGGAAGTAGGGATAGCCCAGGAAATTATAGACCAGTGAGTCTTACTTCAGTGGTTGGTACGTTGATGGAGAAGATCCTGAGAGGCAGGATTTATAAATATTTGGAGAGGCATAATATGTTTAGGGATAGTCAGCATGGCTTTGTCAAGAGCAGGTCGTGCCTTACGAGCCTGATTGAATTTTTTGAGGATGTGACTGAACACATTGATGAAGTTAGAGCAGTAGGTGAAGTGTATATGGATTTCAGCAAGGCATTTGATAAGGTACCCCATGCAAGGCTTATTCAGAAAGTAAGGAGGCATGGGATCCAAGGGGACCTTGCTCTGTGGATCCAGAACTGACTTGCCCACAGAAGACAAAGAGTGGTTGTAGACAGGTCATATTCTGCACGGAGGCCGGTGACCAGTGCTGTGCTTCAAGGATCTGTTCTGGGTCCCCTCTCTTCATGATTTTTATAAATGACCTGGATGAGGAAATGGAGGGATGGGTTAGTAAGTTTGCTGATGACACAAAGGATGGAGGTGTTGTGGATAGTGTGAAGGGCTGTCAGAGGTTACAGCAGGATATTGATAGGATGGAAAACTGGGCAGATGGCAGATGGAGTTCAACTCAGATAAGTGTGAGGTGGTTCATTTTGATAGGTCAAATATGATGGCAGAATATAGTATTAATGGTAAGACTCTTGGCAGTGTGATCAGAGAGATCTTGGGGTCAGAGTCCATAGGACACTCAAAGCAGCTGTGCAGGTTGACTCTGTGGTTAAGAAGGCATACGGTGTATTGGCCTTCATCAACTGTGGGATTGAGTTTAAGAGTCGAGAGGTAACATTGCAGCTATGTAAGACCCTGGTCTGACCCTACTTGGAGTACTGTGCTCAGTTCTGGTCGCCTCACTACAGGAAGGATGTGGAAGCCATTGAAAGGGTGCAGGGGAGATTTACAAGGATGTTGCCTGGACTGTGGAGCATGCCTTAAGAGAATAGGTTGAGTGAACTCGGCTTTTTCTCGTTGGAGTAACAGAGGATGAGAGGTGTACAAGATGATGAGAGGCGTTGATTGTGTGGATAGTCAGAGGCTTTTCCCCAGGGCTGAAATGGCTTGCACAGGAGGGCATAGTTTTAAGGTACTTGGAAGTAGTCACAGAGGAGACGTCAGGGGTCAGGTAAGTTTTTTTTTTTGTGTAGAGAGTGGTGAGTGCATGGAATGGGCTGCCGGCGACGGTGGTGGAGGCGGAAACGATAGGGTCTTTTAAGAGACTCCGAGATGGATACATGGAGCTTAGAAAAATAGAGGGCTATGGGTAACCCTAGGTAGTTCTAAGGTAGGAACATGTTTGGCACAGCTTTGTGGGCCGAAGGGCCTGTATTGTGCTGTAGGTTTTCTATGTTTCTACAGCAGAGTAGGAACAGATTAGATGGAGGAATGCCACAGATTTGATTGGACTTTTCTAAATAGGAATATATTATTCTTGATATAGAAGAACATACTGAGTGTCAGTCAGAATATTATATGTATATGTGAAATTGAAGCTTAAATTAACTAGATGACATTGGTGTATTTTTCCATTGTGCGTTGAGAGCGATTTAAATTTATGTTCTCATATGACTAATGTTTCATTATTAGTGTGCTGAATTTTCTCCCCTTGCTCCTCTTGGGTCCCAGTCCCCCATAACCCATGAGTTTCCTGTTCTAAGCTCCAAGGATGCAATGAAGTCACCAAAAATCCTCATGACTGGAAACCTTTGCCTTCCTCTGCAATGCAGATTGAGTGCAGTTTACAAGATTTTGTAACCAAAGCGTGATGTGATCTGACCACTAGTTCTGAGATTTCTCATCATCTTCTATGGTCTTTTCAAAATTAATATACTGCATTTTCTCAACTCATGTATGGTGCTATCTCAGCATCTAAAATTTAAATGCATTTAAATACATTTCATAAATTTGGGCCATAGCCAAAGTGAACGCATGCAGTCTTTAGTTGGACACTTTGGTTGGAGCAGTTTGGCTGGTGGGCCAGTTTCCATGATGTACTACTGTTTGCCATGGATTTCTTAAAAAATGATATTCTGTTCTGTGTGTTGTATAACAGGACCAAGGTTAGAGGAAATTTATCTGAATTACATCTACATCAATGTGGGAACGAATCCAGTGGTGTTTATCTATTAGATACATTGTGCAGCCCATGAAAAGACATTTTGAACATATACTGGGAATATATATCCTTAAAACTTCCATTTCTAATAGATACAGCTTACTCATTTGTAGTGTTTCCATTTTATATTAATATTGCCATACACACCCCTACCGAAAGAGAATAGAAACTAATTTTAATAAATGCTTTAAGCAAAATCAAAGGATATCTTGCATCTAAGTGTCCTTTCTCCGGTTTTCTGGACTGAATTTGAAACAGAGTTATTCTCTGTTCTTTGGCAGGATATTCCAAATTTTTGGCTTTTCAAGATTCTCTCTGAAAATTGTTATATCTTTCTGCTGTGAATTCCATACTGGATGAGTCCCCTGACAAATACATTAGGATTTGGTGACTAGTTGTATTCTCTGCCAAAGGGTTGCCCTTTCCATTTTGCATGGCTTGTTTTGTAGTTTATTTGGGGGCTGATAGACTGAAGGTCAGTGGATGGCTGCAACGGGTTTTAAGTCAACAACATAGGCACGACTTAGTGAAAAGGTAGAAAGCTACATGCAACAGTGACACCCAATGACAACCATCATGACAGACACACATGGACAAACTATTGACTAGGATTATCTTGTCAGAAGTGAAGACATTCCACCCATTTTTCACTAGAAGACAAGAGGAGTTTCTGCTCCAATGATTATCATACTCAGGGAAGATAAGCTTAGCTGAGTATTATCCTAAATGTAACAATGCCAAATTAAAATTGAAGCAAATTATGTAACAATTAAAAATGACTCAAACAACTTACATATTTGTGTTACTCTTCTAAATTAACAAAATACATATTCAGGATAATGGACACTGAACAACAAAAATATTTTCCGCTTCATTGTTAATTACTGAAGCAAATGAAGTAGGCTGTTTAATCTTAATAATAATGTAACCTGCTCCTTGATACAGTCTCTTCTGCTTAAAGAGTTTTGATTGAATTGAATGATCTTTATTGTCATTATACACAGGTACAATGAAACTCCATTTGGCTTCCTCTCAGGCAATCAAACAAAGTGGTAGATAAAAACAAGACAGTAATAGAAAAACGGTATTAAATAGATAAGTAGCAGTAATGCACAAAGTGCCGTTAGTGCAAGTATTTGAGTCCTTGCGTGTGCTCACAGTTTCAGTCACTGTTCTGTGGGAGTGATGTGATGGAGGGCATAGCTCTGGGGTAGAAGCTGTTCCTCAGTCTATTTGTTCTGGTTTTCAGTGTCCTGAACCTTTTGCTGGATGGCAGCAGGTCTAACAGAGAGTGGCCAGGGTGAGTGGTGTCTCTAGTTATGCTGATTGTTTTCCCCCTGAGTCTGCTGGAGTAGATGGTGTCCAGTCCTGGGAGCTCCATCCTGACAATTCGCTGGTCCGCCTTTACCACGCGATGTAGATCTTGTCGCTCAGTGGCTGTGCAGCTAGCATACCACACTGTGGGGTTGTTGGTCAGGATGGATTCAATTATGTTTCTGTAGAAGTTAAGCAACAGCTTTTGTGGGAGTTTGGCCTGTTTCAGCTTCCTGAGAAAGAAGTGTCTTCGTTGTGTCTTTTTTACAAGCAGCGAGGTGTTGGTTGTCCATGTCAGCTGTTTTGACAACATAACTCCAAGGAACTTCAGGTTTTCCACACATTCCACTACCTCTCCTTGTATATAGAGGGGGGTGTGTACTCTGATCTCCTGAAGTCAATGATCATCTCTTTTGTTTCAGAAGTTTTAGGGACCAGGTCGTTGTCCTTACACCACTCTGTCAGATGATCCACTTCGAGCCCTGTAGGGTGTTTCATCCTCGTCCGAGATCAGGCCAACCACTGTGGTATCGTCCGCAAATTTAATTATGGAACTGGAGGTGTAGATGAGGGTGCAGTCATGTGTGAAGAGTGTGTAGAGCATAGGGCTCAGCACACAGCCCTGCGGGTGCCTGTTTTTAAGATGAGGGTGGTGGAGGTGTGCTTACCAATTCTGACTTGCTGTGGTCGGTCTGTGAGAAAGTCCATGTCCCATGAGCACAGGGAGGACCAAGGCCAAGAATGTTCAGTTTGCTGACCAGTTTATGGGGGATGACTGTGTCAAATGCAGATCTGAAGTCCACAAATAACATCCTCACATAGGTGTTCAGTTTCTCTAAGTGAGTCAGAGCAATACAGAGGGCTGTTGTGATTGCATCCTCAGGGGAGCAATTTGCCCGGTAGGCAAACTGGTGTTTGTCCAGATCAGGTGGGATTATAGCCTTAACGTGTGAGAGCACAACTCTCTCAAAGCACTTCGTGGCAATGGGTGTCAGCGCTACAGGGCGATAGTCATTCAGGTACTTCACAGCTGATTTTTTGGGCACTGGGATGATGGTGGAGGTTTTAAGGCATGTTGGAACAGTGGCAGTTGGTATAATAGGACAGTACTTGAAAAGAACTGGTGTTCTATACATTAAATTGCCCTTGTGAAAGAACAGTAGAGATAAGAAGTCCATAGAACAATCGCAGCCGTCATATATTCAATCACATTTTGCTTCCTTGCAATGAACTGTTACGAGAAACCATAGAAAAAAACCAATGACTGGAAAAGTCACTTGCATTTGCATTTCAGCTTGCCCTGGTTTGGAGCCACAGTTCTATGACTTTAAGAAGTGTGGTTAACTGCAGCAATTGTAAGTGAGATGTGTGGTATGCAGCTGGGTATGCCTTTAGCATAGGCTTTGGTGACCACAGTAGAAAATTGTAAATCGCTATCAATTAATTGTCAAGCTGTCAATCGCTACACTTTGGAGCCACAAGAGACTGCAGATGTTGGAAATGTGGAACAAAAATCAAACTGCTGGAGGAACTCAGTGGGTCAAGCAACAGCTGTGCAATGTCTTTTCTTTCTTTTCAAATTTTTTATTAATATCAAAATAGTGGATATAACATAATATTGCTACACAATTATTGGGATTACATTGTTAATGGATGACATATTCAGTTAATACAAAAGTAATAGCCCTCCCAAAAATGTTCGAGTACAAATGTAGAATGTATAAAAAAAAAGAATTAACATATCCAAAAAGGAAAAAAGAAGAAAATATACCCCCCAAAAAACTAATCTAAACAAAAATAACCAAAAAAATTTAAAAAAAAAAGAACATGGGCTGTTTATAACATCGAAAAAAATGGATCATTAGTGTCATCAACTCTGAACCTCCCTGCATATATTAACACAAGAGAGTAGATTTGGAAAGAGGTCAGATCACATCATATGAAAGTGTTGAATAAAAGGCCTCCAAGTCTTCAAATTTTATAGATGGATCATATATAACACTTCTGATTTGGGAAAAAAAATTCTTCAATTTGTTAACTCATCCTCTATATGTGCTAAAATTCGTTGATACGGTCAAAGTAGTGCACACGGCCCATATGTCTAAGGATAAATTAGCTCGTTATTATTCTCATACAAGTCCAGTGTGTGATAGGTGACAGTCTGAGACAGCCTCTTTAACCCATATGTTTTGGTCATGTTCCTCTTTGGAAAAAATATTGGGAAGATACCTTTGACATTATTTCAACTGTTTTGAATATTGATTTACAACCTCATCCTATTACTGCAGTCTTTGGTTTACCAATGATAGAACCACACTACTTAACCTCTTCAGCATGTCGGATGATTGCATTTCTTACATTAATGGTTAAAAGATCTATTTTGATGAATTGGAAAGAGATTAATCCTCCCACCACATTTCATTGGTTCTTTCAAACTATGTTATGTTTAAACTTAGAAAAAATCAGAAGTGTTAACAGCTGTGCAATGCCAATTTGTCAAATTATTACATTTTTACCATTTTTATTTTGATTGCAAATAAAAGTTAACAAAAGTTCACCAAGCTTGTAAATGTGAAGATTAGAGGAATGTCTGGATTGAGATCTACAATTGTAGAAATCAATAGCATATAGTGTGCAAGTTATGGTTTTAAATAAGATAGCTTGAGAGGTAATATTTCATTCCAAAAATGAAGTGTTGCCCTGCCTTTGTTTATCGCAGCATGTCACCTATTATTACAGATCAATAACATTAAGAAATGCATTGTTACAAAAATCAGTTTATAATCAATCAAACCATATTATTAAAAAATCTTAAAGTAAGCTGGGAAAGATAAGATGTTACAATGAGGATGTCATTAGTTCCAGTCTTTGCAAAGATTATGTTCGGTTGGTTCAGGTT
Organism: Hypanus sabinus; assembly: GCF_030144855.1. Taxonomy (NCBI): domain Eukaryota; kingdom Metazoa; phylum Chordata; class Chondrichthyes; order Myliobatiformes; family Dasyatidae; genus Hypanus; species Hypanus sabinus. The sequence continues at coordinate 44,172,713 of NC_082739.1, forward strand.
ATGGTCTAATTCAAGTAGTCACAAATTTGATTGACTGTATGAAGGCTGCTGGTATTGTGCAATATTTTTTGTCGCTATTTGAGAACAAGGATAATTTACTGTGTGCAATATCACAAATTTTCAAATACGTTTTAATGGAAATGGTGAATTTATAGCAGTGGCTTTAGCAACTAAAAATTATTTGTGCATAAATGATTTCACAGTCCCCAAGCCAGTTAAGTAAATAACTGAATTTGTTGAGATAGTTGAATTTTTGTCAACACTCATACTCTTTCCAAAACAGGAATGAGAACACATAGGAGATAACTGATATTGGATCCTGTGCAATGCTGTTTTTGAAATGTGGATTGTGAATGCTTATGAATTGTAGGGTGACACTGTAATGATTACTGTAATGCTTTATATCTCCACCTGCATGTTCTCTCTGTGACTGCATAGGTTTCCTCCAGCAGCTCTGGTTCCACCCACATTCCAAAGATGTATGGTTTGGGGTTACTATGTTATGCTATGGGCATGTTATATTAGTCTTGGAAGCATGGCAACACCAGCGGACTGCCCCCAGCACATCCTATGACCGTGTTGGCCATTGATGCAAATGACACATTTCACTGTATGTTTCGATGCTTCAATGTTCATGTGACAAATAAAGCTAATCTTTAAGCTTTATCTCTTTAAATTGCTTGACTCCAATGAATTTCACAAGGAAGTCATCTCCTAAACTGGCCCAGCTCCATTATAGGTATCATACCAAAAGCTCCTCCTAGAGAACTTGTCCTGTTTCATTAAATATATTTTCCCTTCCTTCCATTTCAAAAAAAAATTGAGATCTGATGAAGGTTCTCAGCCTGAAACATTGACTATACTCTTTTCCATAGATGCTGCCTGGCCTGCTGAGTTCCTCCAACATTTTGTGTGTGTTGCTCAAAAATACTTCTGTTCATTAACCTGAATAATCATGTATTAGGAATGTTGCCAAATGTGTTACCATACCAATCTGAACATATTAAACAGTTCTATCCCCAGCCTATATTGATTAAGATCATTCCAATCATAAAATCAAGGTCTAATGTTTTCTTACATTTTAGTTTGTAATGTCCAATGTTTTTATTTGATTTTCACTCTTAAATCCTTGATTTTTGGAATACTTAATTTATATCTGTTCTCTTATATTTTAATGCTCTATTTAAAGCTTTTGTAGTTCCTCCTACCCCAATTTATTACTTAATCTTCCAATTGAAAGCTGACTTTCTAAACACAAGAGATTCTGCAGACGCTAGAAGTCATGAGCAGCACATGCAAAGTGCTGGAGGAATTCAGCAGGTCAGGAAGCAGAAATAGAGCAAAATATACAGTTGATGTATTGGCTTGAGATCCTGAATCAGATTACATCAGATAGACTTTCTAATCCTTATCTGATAATACTTTAGCACTGTCTATCATTTTTAATAGATTTTGTGAAACCACTTTAAATAAATATAGTTTTCTGAACATGTGTTTTCCCCATCTCCCCTCCATGGACTCTGTCTACGCTTATTGCTGCCTCAGTAACGCAGTCAGCATACTCAAAGACCTCACCCATCCCAGACCTCTCTTCTCCCCTTTTCCATCAGGCAGAAGATACAAAATCCTGAAAGCACATACCACCAAGCTCAAGGACAGCTTCTATCCCAGTATTGATCTGTTGAATGGAACCTTATTTCAACAAGATGGATACTTGACCTCATAATCTACCTCGTTATGATCTTGTACCTTATTGCCTACCTGTGCTGCACTTTCTCTGTAATCGTAACACTCTATTCTGCATTGTGTTGTTGTTTTACCTTGTCCTACCTTAATGCACTGTTGCAATAATTCATCCAAGTGAATGTACGAAAGACCAATTTTTTACTGTATCTCAGTATATGTGACAATGATAAGCCCATCAACAATTAATTATTGTGATCAACTCATAGATAGACATATTCACATTTTAATATATTAAGGTAATTATTGTCAATTAACTGACCAAAAGCACGATCTATTTAAATTGGTAAACTATGCTGCTGATCTCGTTATGAGTGCATGATCTTGGATTATGTCTGTAGTAAAAAATATGACTGTATATGTATTATTTCTGCTGATAACTTGTTTCTTTATCTTTATCTGTCTGAGCCATTATGCACATATTCCTCATGCTTGGCCTTAACAAAAAAGCCTTTTCATTTACAGATTTTATTTATTCTTCCATTTTATGAAGAAGTTAGTTGTTTTTAAATATTTCCCTTAGAGAAAATATCCATTTCATGTGTTTAATTTTGGTTGTGTTCTTGTCATCAGTACGGCTGCATTGCCACTTTCAAATATCTACACTATTACATTCTTCTTTCTTTTGCAATTTTTTATTAATATCAAAATAGTAAATATAACATAGTATTGCTACACAATTATTGGGATTACATAATTAATGGTTACATATATAAATATATAATCAGTTAATACGAGGGTAATAAACCTCCCAAAATTGTTCAAATACAAATATAGTATACATAAAAAGGAAGGGTTAACATAGCCAAAAAAAAAGAAAAATAAAAAAATATATACCCCAAAAAAACCTAATTTAAACAATACTACCAAAAGCTAAGCAAAAGAAAAGAACTTGGGCTGTTTATAACATCAAAAAAGAAAGAACAATTAGTGTCATCAACTCCGATCCTCTCTGCATGTATTAAAACAGAAGAATAGGTTTGGAAAAAGGTCAAATCACATCATATGAAAGTGTTGAACAAAAGGCCTCCAAGTCTTATTAAACTTAATGGATGGATCACATATAACACTTCTGATTTTTTCTAAGTTTAAGCATAACATAGTTTGAGAGAGCCAATGAAATGTGGTGGGAGGATTCATTTCTTTCCAATTCAGCAAAATAGATCTTTTAGCCATTAATGCAAGAAATGCAATCATCCGACATGCTGAAGAGGTTAAGTGATGTGGATCTATCATTGGTAAACCAAAAATTGCAGTAATAGGATGAGGTTGTAAGTCAATATTCAATACAGTTGAAATAATATCAAAGATATCTTCCCAATAATTTTTCAAAGAGGAACATGGCCAAGACATATGAATCAAATTATTTTAGCAAGTCCTATTATACCTAACTTTTTTTTTATCCCTCTATTATGGACCAAGCCTATTTGACTTGGAAAACTAAAGGTATATTACGATTTTGTGATTTATTTTTGGATAATTGTTTCATGTCCTTTGAACAATTAGCTAACAAATATAATTTACCTAGATCCCATTTCTTTAGATAATTACAGGTTAGAAACTTTTTAAATACTGTTCTTCCTACTTTCCCGAATCTATATTCTATGGATAGTTTGGAAAAATTTTTAGATTTAAATCCTTTTCAGAAAGGTGCAATAGCAACTATCTACAATATAATTATGAAAATCCATTTAGATGTATCTAATAAAATTAAAAATGATTGGGAAAGAAAACTTAAGCTATTGAAAAATGGGAAAAAAATTCTTCAATTAGTTAATTCATCCTCTATATGTGCTAAACATTCGTTGATACAGTTTAAAGTAGTGCATAGGGCCCATATGTCTAAGGATAAATTAGCTCGTTATTATTCTCATATGTCCAGTGTGTGATAGATGTCACTCTGAAACAGTCTCTTTAACACTATTACGTTCTTAATTATCTTTCAATTTAACACTTAAAAGAACACATTTTCTTTATGTGTGTTCGTCATACTTTTTAGCAATGTTGATTAATAGGTATCTTTGCCCTTGTTCATCTTGTATTGCTGTTGATGATATACTTTTATTTTGAACATAGCAGCAATCCACATAATGTTGGTTATTTGTATTAATACAATAATGGTAGGTCCTCTTTTTTAAAAAATTTAAAGTTTGCATGAAAATAATTGCAGAATATCTTTCACATAAAGATTACTATCAACCATACTATGAAACATTTCATTTGACCATTTACTCAATTGTCAATGTTTGGAAGATATAAATGAGATTTATAGCAGATATAAATATACCCTGGTGCATTTGCAGTAAATCGACATCCTGAACTGAATAACAAACACAAATTGATCAAATCCTTTGTTACAAGCTTTTGTCCATTTCTTCAAATTTTTGAGTAGCACTCCAAACACTTGGTGCTTTATGTGATGTAACGTATTGCTCAACATTTGTCCAAAAGTTGATGAATTTAGAGCACGTAAATTTCAGTAAATTCATCATAAAGCATAACTTTAACAAATCTTTAAAAGAAGCACAAAATTAAAGAGGTACAATTGTCACTTGTACCCAGTGAAAGGAACCAATAGAAAATAAATAACTTGTCCAAGAGTTGTGATCTAAACTCGAGCATAAGTTGGGCTGTGGGCTATCTTTCTAACTGAGGTACTTTAGTTACATTTTCTAAGACCTGAAAGGAGACATTTCAGCCATTTTCTGCTAGATTGATCAAAGCATTACACTGGCACTGGAAAATAACCTTGTAGTGAGTAACAAACAACTCATTTTCAAATCAAAAACTTAAGTATCAATCAGAATCACTTATCAGTAATTGTTTAAGTCAGATATCAGTGAGCTCAAAACATTTCAGGCCTTAAGCACTTAAAAAACCCTCATGGCATTCTCAGAATATTTCACAGCATTTTACAATGGGTGTTTTTTTCCCCAAATATACTGCTACACTTATTCACCATGGAAATGGGACAGATAATTAGCATCTAGCAAGATATTCAACTAAAGAATGACTGCATTGTTTGATTTTGCTCATGATGATTGAACGAGGAAACTTTGGGTAAGCATTGTAAAACACCTTTCTGTTAGCTAAGTGGTACCACATAATTTTTTGTCATTATCACAACAGGAAGACATCATGTAATGTAATCAACCCACCTGGCTTCTCCTATCACATTCTAGCTAGCCTCCTTCCCCTACCCTCCATCTTTTTATTCTGGGGTCTTCCCCTTCATTTTCAGTCCTGAAGAAGGGTCTTGGTCTGAAAGGTTGACTGTTTATTCATTTCTATAGGTGCCGAGTTCCTCCAGCATTTTGTGTGTGTTGCTTTGGATTTCCAGCATCTGCAGAATCCCTCGTGATTCGTGATCATGTAATGCTTCCTGTACTTAAGAATCAGATTCAGATTTCTTACCACTGATACGTATCATACAAAATATGTAATTTTTGTGGCAGCAGTACAGTGTGAAGCTTTAAATTACTATCAATTTAAAAAAAAATGTAAGAAAAAGGAAGTAATTAAGTAATGCTCAACGACTATTTAGAAATCTGAGTGGAAAGGGCAGAAGCTGTTTCTAATTGTTGGTTGTGGATCTTCAGGCTGATTCCTCCATCCTGATGGTAGAAACAAGATGAGGACATGTCCCAAATGTTGAAGATCCTTAATGATGTATTCAGCCTTCTTGAGGTACTGCCTCTTGAAGATCACCATGATGGTGGGGAGGGTTCTGCCCATGATATACCCCTCTTGCAATCCTGTGCATTGGGGTGTTCATACCAAGCTGTGATACAACCAGTCAGAATGCTCTCCACTGTATGTCTTTAGTAATTTGTAAAAGTCTTCAATGATATACCAAATCTATGGAGTAAAGCCACTGGTGTGCCTCCTTCATGATTGCATGAATGTGCTGAGCCCAGGATAGATTCCCAGAGACGTTGACACTCAGGAACTTGTAGCTGCTCATCCTTCCCAGCAATGACCCCTCAATGAGGACTGGTGTGTGTTCTTCTGACTGACTCTTACTGAAGTCCACAATCAATTTCTTGGTCTTCCTGTTGTTGAGTGAGAAGGTATTGTTCCAACATCATTCAACCAGCTGGTCTATTTCTCTTCTATACAATTCTTCATCATGAACTGAGATTCCACCCATAATGGTGGAGCCATCAGCAAATTTGTAGATGGTACTTGATCTGTCCTTATCCACACAGTCGTGAGTGTAGAGAGTAGAGCAGTGGGCTAAGCACACATCCATGAGGCAACAAAACAGCATCCACAGAATGACATTGAAGTATAAGCCATGGATATTTGGAGTCTTTTTCAAAAATTCAGCAAGATGGATAAAATGTGTCTCTGGGTAACAAAACATTTGTTATAGCAACACACACAAACTGCTGGAGGAACTCAGCAGGCCAGGGAGCATCTATGGAAGATAGTACAGTCGAATTTTGTACCGAAACCCTTCGGCAGGACTGGAGAAAAGAAAAAGATGAGGAGTAGATTTAAAAGGTGGGGGGATGGGAGAGAGAAACACAAGGTGATAGGTGAAACCTGGATGGGGAGGGATGAAGTAAAGAGCTGGGAAGTTGATTGGAGAGATGAGGTGAGAGAGGGAAAAAGGAGATGGGAAATGGAGAAGGGGGGTGGTGGGGGTCATTGCTGGAAGTTTGCGAAATCAATGTTCATGCCATCAGGTTGGAGGCTACCCAAATGGAATATAAGGTGTTGTTCCTCCAACCTGTGTTTAGCTTCATCACGACAGTGGAAGAGGCCATGGATGGACATCTCAGAATGGGAATGGGAAGTGGAATTGAAATGGGTGGCTACTGGGAGATCCTGCTTTCTCTGGCATAGAAGCTCAGCAAAGTGGTCTCCCAATCTATGGCGATTCTCACAGAGGTACAGGGTTTTGGCCTGAAACGTTGACTGTATTTTTTTTTTCATAGATACTGCGGGGCCTGTTGAGTTCGTTCAGCATTTTGTGTGTGTTGCTCGGATTTCCAGCTTCTGCAGATTTTATCTTGTTTGTGGTTTGAAAACATTTGTCATATTTGTGCTTATATTCAGTTCTGCACATTGCTTGACCACAAATGCATCAGGGTATATTTATATCAGATCTATCTAATTGTTCCAGGGCTGAGATTAATACTGAGCAAGCCAATTATGACTTACAATTAATAAGTAAAGAGGTATGCATAGTGTTGGTGGAGAGACTATGAAAGAACACTTGGCTTGCCTATTCCACAAATACAGGCGGTATTAAAGATCCAGTAGTAATATTTTAAAGTGCGCATATGTGTTGTCTGGTAGCCCCACACAGTCTTTCATCATCATTCACAATAAAATTGTTACTGACTGAATTTCTTGGTTTGGCTTGTGCACTCCTGCAACTAATCTGGGATACAGTACATAGAAAAGGCAGGAGGCCTTTAGAGTTAGAGTCAGAAGGCAGCTAAGCCAGTGATGATGCAGTCAGACAGTTATCAAGGATTCTTTGAGTAGAACATCCCTCCATGCTCTAGTTAACTGTAGCAGATGGTGGAAGCTTTGCCCACTCTCCAAGCCTGTTGGACTGATTGCTTCCTGATACTGTGAAGGACCCTTCACAATTCCATAATGGAATAAGTAATCTTACATATTCGTGGCAGTGTACTGGAAGAGAAATAATTTCATCAAATAGCCTTTTCATGTGTTAAACATGCCATTATGATTCATGCCTTATGTACTATAATTAATATCTTGAAGAGAAAAACATAGATTATTGCAGCCACTGCTTGAAAATCCAATACATGGACCTGTTTATAAAGTTCCAAAGTTGAGCCAGTAATCCTGAGCAGACCTTTAGAAGAGAGAATCTCACTCTGCTGATACAATGGTTTATACATCTTAAATATAAAAATAATGATAACTTCAGGTTCAATAGATAAAATCACCTACTTAACTTTAACATCTTGAATATAGTCAGGTAACTTTGCAGAATTACATATTTTAAATCACAACTAGCAAAACTTTGAACTTGGAATATTCAATACTGATTGTGTTTTTTTTCTGAAAGCCTCTGAGCACAAACTCTAGACACTCAAAATATACGCCTTTTTTATATAATGTTGATGGATGGCTCCTTGAATATAAAACTAGTCAGAATATTAAGTGATAAAACAAAACAGTGGCCTGAACTGCACATTAAGTCGTAGGGATACACCTTTAACAATGTGTTAGTACAAGAAATGGTCACTTAATGCCTTCCTGATCTCATTCTGAAGTTTTCCATGATCACCAATTCATTAGTTGTCTTCCCCTGCATAGATTTAAACGGGACAGAATTAGAATATCCCTATGGCCCTAACCCCATGATTGGTGCCATGGGCTACAAAATATCAGTGGAGGCTTGTGGACAGATTGTATTTCCTGGTTCTCATTTGAATTAATAACTCCTATAGTCACCTAATTCCATAAGTCCTGAATAAATCCCAACAGACTATAAAAATAATAAGCACTTTATGGTAATTAAAGTACACTTTGGAAGATTGAAACTAGCATCTGTATAATGGCATCTAAAAACCCAAAACATAAACATGCTTATGCTTATGCTTATGTTTACCTGCTGATTTTTTTTTTCAGATTTTTGCTCCGTTTTTTATTTTCGTAAATTTGAATCCCAATGTTCAACCATGCTGGGTCTGCATCCATGTTGGAGACTGTATTTTATAAATGTGGCAAATGGATTTCAATTTACACTAAGACAAAGTTATTGTTTTGTATCTGAATAACCTCAAATGGAGAACTTCCGATGAAGAAGAAAGTTGGGGCTTTATGTTCAGTAAGCTGTCACAATCGGGTACAGAAAGTAATCAAAAAGATGATTGGATGCAATTTTTTTATATGCAGAGTCCAGTGGGGTAGATGTTATGCCTCAACTATATAAATATGTGATTGGATACCAGGAGCACTTTGAACAGATCTTGGGGAACACTCCTAAATTTCCTTTGTGTAGTATGAGTTCTGGATAGATTCTTAACGTCCAACGAAGTCCATTTGCAGAACATGCAGATAAATGCCCATGGGACATAGAGAAATCAAGGTTTAACTTTTATTCAAGGATTCCTCAAGAGTTTCTCGCTGGAACTTAATATAGTTACCATTACAGCCCAGAGAGCTGTTAGTCACATGGTATAAAATTTAGTAATATTAAAATGACATATATTGCTCAGGATCAAAGATATGTACATTACAACATTAGATGAAATGACATGCAACTTTATCAGAATGGCATCTAAAACCCCTAGGTTTAAATTATGAGACGAGATTAATCATAACAAGTATTGCATTTACTGAAATTGTGAAGGCTAAAAATTGATTTCAGTTCTTAATGTAAGATGCAAAACTCAAAGAAGATATTAAAAGGAACGTGTGGCTGCCACTCAGGAAGTTACACAAAGTATATAGTTTAAAATCTTGATGCCATTTGTATTGATTGATTCATTGCTTTTTGAAATGCTTATTTATAAAAGATGCTTCAACAAAGATTTTGATTATCTCCATAATACTTTGAATCTGTCATTATGATGGAATTGCCTTCAGGCATGCCTTATGTAGGGCTAAGCTTCTAAAATAGTACACATCATCGATACTTTTTTCACAAATTTAATATCCAGAAAATATTCCAAACCACTTCTCAGGGATGTTATCAAGCGATGCTGTTACAGCTTGGGGCATTCCGGAGTTCAAAGTTCAATTCCGGCGCTGTTCTGTAAGGAGTCTCTGTATGTCCTCCCCGTGGAATGCATCAATTTTCCCAGGTTCTCCAGTTTCCTCCCACAGCCCAAGATATACTGAATAGGTTAATTGTTATGTTATTCCTCTCCACGCCTTGTGGCGCATCAGGTGGCAATCTCGCCATTTCTTCAGCATTTTGTCTTTTTTTATGAGGCCGAGTTGCTGGCTCAACCCAGCACCAGATTCGAACCCGAGACCACTTGCCTCCAAGTCTGGCGCTGATGCCACTGGTCGGCTGGAGTAAGTTAGTTGGTCATTGTAAATTGTCTTGTGATTAGGTTAGGATTAATTGGGGTTGTGGGTTTGCTCGGATAGCACAACATGATGGCCCAGTAGTCCTACTGCACGTTGTATCGCTAAATGTATAAAATAAAATTTGGCACTAAGGCACATTTGGACAGACACATAATGGCAAAGAGGTAGTGGTTATTAAATACCTTAAGAGAGCGACAACTATGTAGAGAGATTTAGGTGGGAACATTCAGAATTGAGGGACTTAGGGTGACCTAAAGGCATGCCTGTCATCGATGAAATAATTAAACTATTCCGGCCTGTTCAAGAGGTCAGAATGGAAGAGTTAAAAGAGAACTTAATTTTAGCATTGCTTATTATAGGGAGGAGCAATGTTTTCCAAACAGTTATGCTGGCGTCATTCAAGATACTCACAACTCCTAAATCTGAAGGATTTGATTATTGCATTCTCTGTTGGAATACTGAACCAGAACAGAATTTGAAGTGCTTTGACTTTAGCAAATACTGTAATTTTTCAGCTGGGTGCTGTAAGGGAGGGCTGCAAACCAAGTGATATTGTTTAATTAGAGAAGTATAGGAAGTGTTGCCTAACAAAACTTCAAACCGCTTTAGAACCAGTGAGGTACTTGTGAAATGTAGTCACAGGACAGGGCAGCTAATTTATTCACTGCAGGATCGCCCAAACAGCAAAGTGATATGAAGACATAAAATGCAGAGGATTCTCAACAAGGCAGGCTGCGTCTGTGAGGAGAGAAGCAGAGATGCAGTAAAGTGATAATGGCCAGTTAGTTTATATTTGATTGTGTTGAATGAAGAATAAACATGGTCAAGAGATCAAGAATACCTTTCCTTCTACATAAAAGAATGGTAAGTCCATATAAGTCAATAAAAGCAAGGGTCTAATGTAATGCTTCATCTGAAAGAAGGCACTCATTAGGTTGTGCACAGTTTTAGCATTGCACTAAAATGTCTGCCTAACCTCCTGTGCAAAGGTTTCTGGAAAGGGCTGCAAACCCACAATCTTCTGATTCAGAGTATTACAAACCATGCCAGGGTGGTGCTCTCTGCTGAGGGAGCAAACAATGTGTATTGACGGCATGCCAGTAATGAATGGTCTAATACTTACAACTGTTAAGATATGTATCAAAATCTGTGTTTGCTGGAAATTAAGAGATTCTGTATGTTTCTTTCTCCAGATCCGGTAAATGTATCGGCTGAGCTGAGGTATGAATTATTATGTAATGTGGTCATTGTATTTTATGAATTATTATGTAGTGTGGTCATGCTGACTGAAATTTTAACATGAGATGAAAATATATTAGAAAAATGCATTTTGACTAATATATTTGTAATGTATATCCAATTTGATTAATGCATTTCACATCCACCAAATCTCTCAAATGTTAATTTATGCCTTTTCCAAGATCCCAAATTCTAATTGAAGTATTGTAACTGAGGAGTTGATCTTAATCATTGTGTCTTGAGAATTACTGCAAAACTTCCTGAAACTGGTATCGGCATATTTCTGCTGCGCTTACCTCAGAAATAAAAGCTCAGTTATAACAAATTGAGCTCCAAGAGAAAAAACCTCAAACTTGAACCATATACATTCACCAAGTAGGATGCACAAAAGAGATGTCAAATATGTATGCACATTATCGATAAAAAGTATAAATACATGCCATCCCTGGGTGATGAATGTGGTCCGTTTCTATAGAAGTCCTTAAGTCAATTTGTCCATTAGTCAGAAAATATACAAAAATCACTTGATATGGTAATTACCTCCAAAATATTGTAACGTATTGCATAAAATCATGTATCACTGACAAAGAAAGAACAATTTCTAAAAGAGGACAGAATAGGGAAACTAGTTCTGTTGTTTGTAGGCATGAACGTATGTATATTCATTGTCCTAGTCATTTGATAATATTATGGGAGCTTATTTGCATGTACCAGTGCCTGTAAATTGGGTCTTTGTAACCTGGGGATAGCCTGAAAATGTAATTGAGGACTTTCCAATTCTCAAAGGGAACAGTGTCACCATCTTATTTGAATATGTGACAATGAGATGTATATTTCCCCGTTACTGACACCGAGTTAATGATTTTAAGTGGAACTGGAGCAGGAACCAAAGATGTTGTAAAGGTTTGGTGTTTTGTTGGAGACACAGTGAGTTACATTAGTACAATGCTGGGACAAATAAGAAAAGAAAATGGGGAAAAAAAGCTGCTGAACTAATATTATGTGCGAGGTCTTGATACCCCCAGATGTCTTTTCTGGTTTCATCTAATCTCACTGGCCATATCTGTTGATCTGCAATGAATGTTTGAGGAGGCTCCACCTTCAACAAACCCCTTGCGGCTTTGACGGTCATCTTAGCTCTTGATTTTGTCAGCCATTACAACTGTGGGAGATTTTCATTCATTTTTAAATGCCCCTGGAATTAAAACATATCTCAAAACTATTAAAATCAAGTAACTAAATTAATAAGTTAAAGTTAAGAGAATTGTTTTGTAGATAAGTATTTAAACAAAAACAAGCTAAAAGCACATAAATAATTGACATTGAAGCAAACAAGTTATGCAGAAGAAGTCCTTGTCATCCCATTCTACCTCCAAATCAGAATCCTGCAATTTCCGCTGATGCTGCACAAGGTCTAACACTGGAGGGTCACAACAAGACCAAACTGTTGCTCTGAGATGGTCAGCAAGATGAAATAGCAGACTTGGCATTCCCAATCCATAAGTGCAGGTCTTCGATGTTTGGCAGTACATCTTAATGAAAACAATAGCACATTTTAAAATAAAGCTTTGCAGAAAGTAGTGATCTATTTAAGTACCGATATGCCAGGGGTTCCATTTGGAGTGCAGTAGTCAGTGAGGTTTAGTTTCTAAAACCAAGCTTATTTTCAGCCAATTAAAATTATTGATGAAAAAAAATACTGTAGTTAAAAGCTTTGGGTGATTTTATAACTTTAGAGCTGCTACCTTCATTTCTTATTGTAAAAATTAAACAGAAGAGCTGGAGAATTATATGAATTCTTGAATTGAAATATCATCATGTTATTAACATGGACTCAGAGTACTGCACTGACAAATTGCAAAGGACATATGAACAGAGTAGAAGGTCCTGCTGTGATAATCCTTTGATATGTTGTAGCCTCGTTCAATAAAGATCCATTAACAAAGTCACACAATTACTAGCAGATCATTTTTCATTCAAATCACACTTTCAGAATAAAATAGTTAATATATAATTAATGACATTTTCAAGTGAACCAACAAATACAATTGGATTGCCTAAATATATATGTCTTTGCGTAGTGATAACAATGTGGTTATTACCACCGTTGTTTAACCAAGCTTCTTTCATCTTGAGCAACACACACAAAATGTTGGAGGAACTCAGCAGGCCAGGCAGCATCTATGATAATGAATAAACAGTCAACATTTTGGGCCGGGATGCTTCTTCAGGACTGAAAAGGAAGGGGGAAAGACACCCAAATAAAAAAGTGAGGGGAATGGAAGGTGGACAAGCTAGAAGGTGATAAGTGAAGCCATGTGGGTGGGGAAAGGTCAAGGGCTGGATCATCGTGCCCTCTTTCTTTACCAGCCCAGACAAAAGTTACAGCATGTTCCTGTCTGTAGAAAGTTCCTCAGTTAACCGTTGAGAATGGATTCATACATCTCACAGCTTCATGTTCATAAGTTTGCTTTATGTTAGTAACTTTCTTCCAGTTTGTTGTATTGGCTGAATTAGGAGAGGAACCCTAGTTTTGTTGATCTCAATTTATCTAACTTTTAAACTTATATTTTATAACAATAACAAAAATAATGTTTGCAGATTACCTAGAGCAGGGGTGGGCAAACTTTTTGACTTGTGGGCCACAAAGGGTTCTAAAATTTGACAGGGGGGTCGGACCAGGAGCAGATGGACGGAGTGTTTTGGTAATACACCTCATAAGAGAAAATAAAATATCATGGGATATGTAGAAAACATGTGCTTTAACTTCAATTGAAAATGAACAAATGCATTACAACAAAATATCTGTCTTTGAAGCCCCATGGTATTTAGCTATTTATTGAAATGACTTTTAAAACACTGAAAACTAAATGAATAAAATACAGTTTTTTTAATAGTACCAGTTATTATTTTAAAGCACTGAAAATTCTGTTATCCTTCAAGATATTATCATCATCACTCTCCTCCTGACTGTCTTTATTTCAAAAACGGTAGGAGATGCAGGTCTACTTGTCCTGCTCCTTCTTAATCAATTGTCCCCTGTGCCAAAACTCAACAACGACCAGCACAAAGACAGAACAGTGACAGGGCACCAGTATGCGGAGCGCGTTATTTGATCTGGAGCGCATTTTTTTATTTTGAGAACGTACGTGCACCTGCACACTACTCATGTCCATCACTTAACAGAAATGACATGTAACATGTAAGGCTTATTGAAAAAAATATTTTCAAATGCATTTTTTACATAACACAACAAAGAAACTTATTTTTAATTTCAGTGGGAACAGTGTTGTTGGTCTCCCTTTTTAGCCAGCGCATCAAAGTCTGGATTTAGTTTTGTTGTGGCGATTCTCAGGATGGATCTGAGGTGTTGGTCAGTTAACTTGGATCTGTGTCTGGCTTAGTTGATGTTCATGACGCTGAACGCGTGTTCACACAAATAGGTCGAGCCGAACAAAGAGTAAAGCGCAAATGTGGAGTAATACGCTGCACCTCAACAAAGGTCAATGTATATAGAGTGCGTCATCTATTGGGAAAACGCCAGAATTGCGGGGAAAAAACGTTAATAAGGTTTATTAATATAATTTCATCAAGTTCTGCGGGCCGGATTAAAAAGCTTAACGGGCTGCATATGGCCCGCAGGCCGTAGTTTGCCCATGCCTGACCTAGAGTATCAGCTTAGTAAGTGTAATTGCGGGCAAATTAATAGATACTGAAAATACTCAGCAGGTCAGGCAGCACCTGTGGAGTCAATTTTCCAGATTGATATTCTTTTACTAGTTTCCCTGATTTTTTTCCAGCAGTTCTGGTTTTATTTCAGATTTCCACAACCTGCAGATTTAAAAAAATATATATATTTTAGGCTTAAGATAGGATTTGAGATATTTGTGAGAGGATTCCTTCCAAATGAACACATAAAAAGTTTGGCTGGGTAAACTTGCCATTCAGCAGGGATAATCTTCATGACTTATTACAATACATTCAGTGATCAGATGGGCACTTTATTCCAACTGGCGAAATACCCAGCAGTGCTGAGAAATGTAAATGACACTCAGATAGCCTTGTGGGCTCCAGAAATAGCCCCAGCATGTTTGAGAACAGAAAGATGCTGACAAGGCTGCAGTCATCCAATGTTAAGTGTGTTTTCCAGCAAGAAAGCTCCAACAAAGTAACAAAGCCTTCCTTTAGTGTGCTATATGCCATCTCCATGGTTACCAACTTAAGAATTGTTGTTTGGACCAGAGGGAAGGTTGCTGCTGTGCATTCCTGGAAGGGGAAAAAGAACATGAACATGTTTGCTTCATATTTTAACACTTTAACATGAATGGTCCTTCAGAAGATAACAAAGGATGCGGAAAAGAAGCTCAAGGAGGAGAAAGTGGTGGCACATTGGTGTAGCATTTAGTGGAATGCCTTACAGCACCAGCGATCAGTGTTCAGTTCCACCGCTGTCTGTAAGGAGTTTGCACATTCTCCCCGTGACAGCATGGATTTCCTCCGGGTGCTTCCATTTTCTCCCACAGTCCAAAGACTTATGGGTTAGTGAGTTGTAGGCATGCTGTGTTGGCACTGGAAGCATGTTGTCATTTGTGGACTGCTCCCAGCACATCCTTGGACTGTCTTGGTTGTTGACGCAAATAAACATACTTCACGATATGTTTTGATGTTTTTGATGTACATGCAACAATAAAGCTAATCTTCACAGTGGATTTATGAAAAGGTTCCCTTAGAATTTGCAACCCCTGGATTGTCGAGACGCTGCATTGGGACTGAAAGGGAACAGGGAGAATTGCCAGTGTGGAGGTTGAAGCTCTTTGATGACAGGTTAAACCGGATGGGGAGAGAATGTTGAGTAGATGGAACCACATGGGGAGAAGGGATTGGAGGGATGAACAAATGGAGAAGAAAACTAGGTGGAGAGCTGGAGTGCTGTGTGTGGGAAGAGCGTACCAGGGGTGTGAGTTACTTGAGACAGGAAAATGCATTATTCATGCCATAGATTGTAAACTACACAAGCAAAACATAGAACTAGATTGCAGAGACACAAGAAACGACAGATGCTAGAAACTGAAGCAGCAAACATTCTGCTGGAGGATCTCAGCAGATTGAGCAGAATCTGAGAGGGGGGTGGGGGGGAGGAGAAATTGTTGACGTTTCGGATCAAGACCCGACATCAGGACCTGATCATTTCTTCCAGTAGATTGTTTTTTGTAGTAGATCATAGAATTTCTGTGTATCATTTGACTAACAAGAGTCTTGAAATGGTGTCACTATCTGATCATTGCAAGAGAAGCATTATAGGAATCAGTAATGTCAGCCAGATGACATGCATTTAAGGTGAGAGGGAGTCCAATCAGAGGAGATGTGAGGGGCAAATTTTGATACAGAATGGTAGGTGCCTGGAATCTGCTGCCTAGTATATTGGTGAAGGAAAATATGATAGAGGCATTCAAGAAGCTCTTAAATAGGCATGTGAATGTGCAGAACATGGAAAGATACGGGCACAAGAGATTCTGTAGGTGCTGGAAATCCAGAGTAACACACAGGAAATGCCAGAGGAACAATGCAGATGAATAAAAAGTCAAAGTGTGGATAGTCAGAGGCTTTTTCCCAGGTCTGAAATGGCTAACACAAGAGGGCACAGTTTTAAGGTACTTGGAAGTAGGTACAGAGGAGATGTCAGGGGTAAGTTTTTTATGCTGAGAGTGGTGTGTGTGTGGAATGGGCTGCCGGCAACGGTGGTGGAGGTGGATACAATAGGGTCTTTTAAGAGACTTTTAGATAGGTACATAGAGCTTAGAAAAATAGAGGGCTATGGGTAACCCTAGGTAATTTCTAAAGTAAGTACATGTTTGACACAGCATCGTGGGCCGAAGGGCTTGTATTGTGCTGTAGGCTTTATATATTTCTATGTTTTGGGGTGAAACCTTTCATCAGGACTGGAAAGGCTTCTCCCAATAAGGATCTCAGCTTGAAATGTTGACTCTTTATTCCTCTCTATAGAAGGATATGGACATTTGTTCTATACATCATGATATTAGTAGATAAGTTAATACAAGGCATAAAGCATACAGAGATGTGGTGTACCATTATGTAAATCATTAAACAGTACTTAAGATGGTGACTGTTTAAGACCATTATCATGAATGAAGTGAGGCTAATAATGTTTTCTTGAAATACTTTGTATTGATTTTGTTTTATTTCTATCTATTCAAAGTTCAAGAACCATGGGCAGGAGTGAAAATTGCAGCCATGAGATAGGTAAGTCCATCATATGCAACCACTACTTAGGTGTTTCTGTAGAACTTTGAAAATGCCACATTGTAGGACATTAACATTCATGTACTCTAGCTATGGCTAGATGTTTGTGCTTGGTGGACCAGTTTTAATTCCAAGCTGAAGATTGTCATGGAAAGATACTGCTGGCACGTCATGACCGGAAAGTGCTGGCACATATTGGGCATGCGGTGGTATCAGATAGAGTGTACCACCTATTTGGGCGAAGTCTTGCTTTACATATGAGATCCATAAGAGCAATGAATTAGTTCAGTTTCAGTTCATTTAGAAACCACAAATGCAATGCAATGAAAAAAATGAGACCAACGTTCTCCAGAATGATATTAATGTATGAGTTTATTGGCACTACCAAAGGATTTACTTTATATGAATCATTATCCAAAAGTCTAAGGCATCCAATGTCCCCCAGGTAGATACCTTTGTTAATTTTCCATCATACCTATTTCTCCTAACTTCTGTGCCCACCTCTTCTGCCAATGTCTTCAAAAACCATGGCATCCTGATCATTAGCCCAGAACCTTTTCCCCTGCAGCATCGCAGTGCCACCCCTGCACTATCCAACTAAATCAACAGCATGATATATTGGCATATAATCTGTCCAATACAAGAATAAATTTAAAAGGTACACATGATAGGTGCAGAATTCTTGAGAGAAAGTGGGTGACTATGGACATATAGTCAGTCTTGCACTCTAATATAGTGGCTTTCCTCAGACTTCTTCTGTAGTTGTGACAGGATTTATTTCTCTGATTGATCAATAACACTGTATGTGGCAAGTACAGTTGTTAAAAGGGAAATCTATTCCAACTGCTACCATCCGGGAAATGATATCGCAGCAGAAAAGCCAGGACGAACAGGCTCTGGGACAGCTTCTTCCACCAGGCCATCAGACTGATAAACTGATTTGAGTGTATTCTATGTCAGAATGCTCTCAATTGTGCCCCCATGGGCCTTGGTCTTTTGTCTTCCAATAATTCCTTCCTCCCTGTAATGGTGTAATGCAGTGGTTCTCAACTTGGGCCATATGGTCCCTCCAGGGGGGTCACGCCAGATTTCATGGGGGCCTCAAGTAAAAAAACAAGAAACTGGGGACCACAGGAGTTTCTGAGTGGGCCACTATAATTTTTTTGTTTATAGGAAATATTACTATAATATATAAACAAAAAGTAATCAAATCAAATCAACTTTAATTGTCATTCAAACCATACATAGATACAGCCAAACGAGACAACATTCCTCTGGGGCTAAGATGCAAAAACATACACATGCATTCAAAACAGTGAGAAAGGAAAAAATCTTGAACACTCCAGTCCAACAGCCCGACTTGAACCGTCGGCCGGCTATTACAACATTCTGGCTGGCTGCGCTGAACAATAAGCAGCTCACTGATGCAGTAGATCTGCTAAACATGTAGTTATTGGAGTCAAGAGTAGTCCTACTATGTATAAAAACACATTTAACAAAGCAAAAAAAACACCTTTGGTTGGCCCCTGAGAGGCTGCTGCGTGTATGCGTGCCACCATCTTTCACATGAATATGAATGTTTGCAATTTAATTTGGGGTGAATGTGACTGATGTTGACGCCACATTACAAGAATGTCTTATTGAGCTGCAGAGTGATATAACAACTCAAGCAAAATTCAATTGATAGCTAATAAAATTCAAATGAGCTTCCACAGCTCTGGGGAAAGAAAAGTTGTTTTAAATTGCATTTCCCTCCACTTCATATACATGAGGAGTAAAAACCTTTATGCTATGTCGCCGTCTAAATGTGCAATTTATAGTAATTTGTAATGAATAATATGTACAACAGGACAGTCAATATAGCATAGAAATACAATTGTATCAGCATGAATTAATGATGGCCTGGTAGAAGAAGCTGTCCCGGAGACTGTTGGTCCTGGCTTTTATGCTGCGGTACCTTTTCCCAGATGGTAGCAGCTGGAGCAGTTTGTGGTTGGGGTGACTCGGGTCCCCAATGATCCTTCGGGCCCTTTTTACATAGTTGTCTGTGTAAGTGTCCTGAATAGTGGGAAGTTCACATCTACAGATGTGCTGGGCTCTCTGCAGAGTCCTGCGATGGAGGGAGGTACAGTTCCCATATCAGGCAGTGATGCAGCCAGTCAGAATGCTCTCAATTGTGCCCCTGTAGAAAGTCCTTAGGATTTGGGGGCCCATATCAAACTTCCTCAACCGTCTGAGGTGAAAGAGGCGCTGTTGTGCCTTTTTCACCACACAGCTGGTGTGTACAGACCGCGTGAGGTTCTCGCTGACGTGGTTGCTGAGGAACTTAAAGCTGTTCACCCTCTCAACCCCAGATCCATTGATGTCAATAGGGGTTGGCCCGTCTCCATTCCTCCTGTAATCTACAAACAGCTCCTTTGTTTTTGCGACATTGCGGGAGAGGATGTTTCCTTGACACCACTGTGTCAGGGTGATGACTTCCTCTCTGTAGGCTGCCTTGTTATTATTTGGGATTAGTGTAGTGTCGTCACAAAATTTAATTAGCAGATTGGAACTGTGGGTGGTGACACAGTCATGGGTATGTAGGGAGTAAAGGAGGGGTCTTAGGACACAACCCTGAGGGGCACCTGTGTTGAGGGTCTGAGGGACAGAGGTGAGGGAGCCCACTCTTACAACCTACCGGCATTCTGAATCCAGTTGAATGTGATTTTAGTCAAGCTCTTCACCTGCTATCAAAAGCTCGCAACTGTCTTGATGTTGTGAAAAGAGGTGGTCTTCGATTATCTTAAACCAAGTTACAACTAGATATTCAAAAACTCGATAATTTGCATCAGAATCAATCAGATTTAATATCACCGGCATATGTCATGAAATTGGTTGTGTGGCGGCAGTACAATACAATACATAAAAATAAAAGAAATGTAAATTATACTAAGTATATATACTGTGTGCATGTATGTGTATGCATGTATGTATATACATATATTTCTTAAAAATGTTAAATAAATAGTGCAAAAACAGAGGGGAGAAAAGTAGTGAGGTGGTGTACATGGGCTCAATGTCCATTCAGAAATCAATGGCAGAGGGGCAGAGGTTATTCCTGAATTGTCGAGTATGTCCCCTCAGGTTCCTGTACCTCCTCCCTATTAGTAGCAATGAGAGGAGTGCATGTCCTAGGTGACAGACGCCGCCTTTTTGAGGCGTCATTCCTTGAAGATGTCCTGGATGCTGGGGAGGCTCGTGCCCATGATGGAGCTGGCTGAGTTCACAGCTTTCTACAGCTTATTTTGATCCTGTGCAGTGGCCATGCTATACCACACAGTGATGAAGACAGTCAGAATGCTCTCCATGGTACATTTGGTGAAATTTGCTAGTTTCTTTTGTGGCATACCAAACCTCCTCAAACTCCTAATGAAATATATCCACTTCCGTGCCTTCTTTGCAACTGCATTGATGTGCTGGGTCCAGGGTAGATCCTCAGAGATGTTGACACCCAGAAGCTTGAAATTGCTCCCTTTCCACTTCTGATCCCTGTATTAGGACTGGTATGTCTTTCCTTGTCTTACCTTTCTGAAGTCCGTAATCAATTCTGTGGTCTTACTGACACTGAGTGCAAGGCTGTTGTTGTGATACCAGCTAACCAGCTGATCTATCTTGCTCCTGCATGCCTTATTGTCACCATCTGAAATTCTGTCAACAATCGTTAAATCAGCAAATTTATAGATGGCATCTAAGCTGTGTCTAGCCACACAGTCACAAGTGTAGAAAGGATAGGACAGTGGGCTTAGCACACATTCTTGAGGTGCACCAGTATTGATTATCATCAAGATGGAGATGTTATTTATGTTCTGCACAGACTGTGGTCTCCCAGTGAGGAAGTCAAGGCTCCAGTTGCAGAGGGAGGTACAGAGGCCCATGTTTTGGAGCTTTTTGATCAGGACTATAGGAAGAATTGTGTTAAACACTGAGTTGTAGTCAATGAACAGCATCCTGACATGAGTACAAGTATTGTCCAGGTGATTCAAGGCCATGTGAAGAGCCAACGAGAACATATCCACTGTAGACCTATTGTGGTAATGATCAGTTCCAAAGATCTCACTAAACACCCAAAGGAACAAAATTAACTGCTTTTTCGTTGCTGATTGGAAGAATATTATATAAATAGAAAGCTTTGGAACAGTTTTATTTTTCATATACATCTGTAACATTACTGTATATTTAACATGTAATCATCTAACCTGTTAAAACATAAATATTGACTATATATTAGAATAATTAGTACAGTTGACCAAAAAATAACTTCAGCAACTTATGGAGAGGATGGGGGGTCAGGGGCCACAGAGGTAAATGAAAGACATAAGTGGACCACGAACAGAAAAAGTTTGAGAACTACTGGTACAGTGTAAAAGCTGGTCATGGCTAAAGCGGTGCTGAGTGTTCTTCAGGAAAATAGGACTCTCCTCAGTTCATCATGTTGAAGCTTCTGTCCAGGATGCTGTGTCTCACTTCAAAGATTACATGTCCAGAGCATCTGTGTTTACAGCAAAGAGTAGAATATTTCAGGCAGTGTTTGGCCTGACACATTAACTTGCCCTCCCCATAGATGCTACCTGGCCCACTGACTGTTTGCATCTCTTTCTATTTTATCCCATTAACTCAGTGATTAAAATCAGCCCACATCCCTTAAAGGGGAGATGGGCTGTAAGTGGAGCCAGTGATGGAAATTATTCTGATGGCCACTGCAGTTTATCGAAAGAAATTGCAGGAAAAGGATGAAGGCGGGGAACAGATTGATCAGGACAGTACTGAATGCCTCGGTTGACAAAGTGAGGAAAACATAATGGGACCTCTGTCATTTGGAGGTGAGGGGATCTTCCAATCACACAGTAATGTGGCAGTAATCTCAGAGGGAAGCAACATGGATGTGATTGGAAGGAGTTAGACTCCAAGGGCCTGACTGCAGCACATTGTAGAAAATTCTTTGAACTCATATGTTCGACCAAGGTCAATTGAAACCATCGTTAAATCATGAGCTCACAAACTAACCAGTTGCATGGTTGGGTTTTAATACAGCTGCATGCACCATCAGCTTCACTTACCGGCTCACAAGTGTAATCTTTATCCAGACCACACGATTTACCATTACACCAGTTCTCAAATGCAAAAATATCGACTTTCACACATTGCTAGTATCTCGGTCCTGGCAGGTATTGACATTGAGCAATATTCGCTAAGTTATCTCCCACCCTTGTCTGAAGAGCTGCAAAACTCGCACCACCTTCTAGCTTGCCTCCCAGTTACTGTTTATCGAGTCTCTGAATTCTGAAGCGACACCTTACAGCCACAGAATTACTTGAGGTCACCCTGCAAGATTATCTGCAACAGTCAGTGTTGGGTGAGCAACCTTTCACTATTCATGCTATAGACTCGGGGGGAGAACATGGTGGACTATTCAAACAACCAACGGCAAGAGGAAAATAGGCATATAGGGGATGCACAAAGTTCAAAATTCGAAGTGAATTTATTATCCAAATACATATGTGTCGCCAGGTCCTGAGGCCCTTGCACTGCCTTCTTGATGGCAGCAGTGAGAAGAGAGCATGGCCTGGATAGTGGGGTCCCTGATAATGGATGCTGCTTTCTTGTGGAGCGCTCCTTGTCGATGCGCTCAGTGATGGGGAAGGCTGTAGCTGTGACGAACTGAGATGTATACTCAACTTTTTGTAGGCTTTTCTGTTCTTAGGCATTGGTTTTTCCATATCAGGACATATGCAACCAGTCATGATAGTCTGCACTATGCATCTTTAGAAGTTTCTCAAAGATTTTGATGACATGCTGAATCTTCAGACTTCTAAGAAAACAGAGGCTCTGCCATGCCTTCTTTGTAATGGCACCTGTACGCTAGTCCAGGACACCAAAGAATTTAAAGTTGCTGACCCTTTCTATCTCCCTCCAATACCCTGATGAGGACTGGCTCATGGACATCCAGTTTTCTGCTCCTGTAGTCAATAATTAGCTCTTTGGTTTTGTTGACATTGAGAGAGAAGTTGTTGTTGTGGCATCATTCAATCTCCATCCCTTATGCTGATTCATCACCACCTTTTATCTGGCCAACATCAGTGGTGTTATCAGTTGTACTGAGCCTCACAGTCAGAAGTATAAAATGAGTAGAGCAGGGGGCTAACTACACAGCCTTGTGATGCACCTGTGCTGATGGAGATTGTGGAGGAGACGTTGTTGCAAATCTGAACTGACTGGGGTCTACAAGTGAGGAAATCGAGGATCCAGTTGCACAAGGAGATATCAAGGCCTAGGTCTTAGAGCATATTGATTAGTTTTGATAGAATGATAGTGTTGAATGCAGAGCTGTAGTCAATGAAGAGTAACACATACAAAAGGCTTGAGAATATCAGCTGGTCAGGCAGCATCTATGTAAATGAATAAACAGTTGATATTTTAGGCCAAGACCCTTCATCAGGACTGAAAAGGAAGTAGCCAAAGTAAGAAGGTGGGGGAGGGGAAGGAGTACAGACAAGAAGATGACAGGTGAAGTTGGGTGGATGGGGGAGGGTTGATGAAGTAAGAAGCTGGGAGGTGAAAAGGTAAATAGTTGGAGATGAAGGAATCTGATAAGAGAGGAGAAGAAAGGAAGGGAGGAGGGGCATCAGGGAGGCAATAGGGAGGTGATAAAAAGAGAAGAGGTAAGAGTGGGGCCAGATTGGGGAATTGAAGAAGAGAGAAGAGGAAGGGAAAATTATCGGAAGCTAAAGTAATCGATGTTCATGAGATCAAGTTAGAGGCTACACAGATGAAATATGAGGTGATGCTCCTCCAACATGAAAGTGGCCTCATCATGACAGTAGAGGATGCCATAGACAGTTCTGTCAGAATGGGAATGGGATTTGATTTAAAATGGTTAGCCACCAGAAAATCTTGCTTCTTGCGGATGGAGTGAGATGCTTGACAAAGCGGTTCCCCAATCTATGTTGGGTCTTACCAATGTAGAGGAGGCCAAATCAGGAGCACCACATACAGTAGAAGACCCCAACAGATTCGAAGGTGAAGTGTTGCATCAGTGGGAAGGACTGTTTGAGGCCCTGTATGGTGGTAAGGAAGGAGGTGAATGGGCAGGTGTGGCACTTCTTCTGTTTGCAGGGATAAGTGCCAGGAGAGAGATTAGTAGATAAGTGGGGAGGGACGAACAGACAATAGAATATTAGAGGGAGTAATCTCTGCAGAAATTGGGTAGTGTGGAGGGGGTGGTGGTAGGGGGAGGTGGGGAGTAAAGATGTGTTTGGGAGGAGGATCGTGGTGAAGATTGCAGAAATTGTGGAGCATGATGTGTTGGATGTGGAGGCTCATCGGGTGGTAGGTGAGGACAAGAGCAACTCTATCCCTGTTAAGGTGGTGAGAAGATGGGGTGAGGGCAGTGTTAATGGTGGAGGAAGGGGAACTCTGTTTTTTTCTTTGGTAACAGAGGGCATCTCTGATCTTCTAGAAAGGAAAGCCTCATCCTAGGAACAGATGTGGCAGAGATATGGAACTGAGAAAAGGGAATGAGATTTTTACAGGAGATAGGGTGGGAAGAAGTATAGTCAAGATAGCTGTGGGAGTCAGTAGTTTTGTTAAAAGTACGAATGTCAATGAAGAGCATCC
This sequence comes from Hypanus sabinus, assembly GCF_030144855.1. NCBI lineage: Eukaryota > Metazoa > Chordata > Chondrichthyes > Myliobatiformes > Dasyatidae > Hypanus > Hypanus sabinus. The sequence continues at coordinate 44,197,640 of NC_082739.1, forward strand.
TGATGTATGCAGCTTCTCTGTCCAGATGTTCCAGGGCTGAGTGAAATGGCATCTGCTGGTGACCTGTTGTGATGGTAGGCAAATTGGAGCAGGTCCAAGTCACTCCTCAGGCAGGAGTTGATATGTTTCATGACCAACCTCTCAAAGCACTTCATCACAGTGTATGTAAGTGCTACTGGAGAATAATCATTGAGGCCGGTTACTACATTCTTCTTGGGCAACAGTGTGATTGAAGCCTCCTTGAAGCAGGTGGGTACTTCATACTGCTGAAGAGAGAGGTTAGAGATGTCAGTAAACAGTCCAGCCAGTTGTTTAGCACAGGTCTTCAGTACTCAGCCAGGTACACTGTCTAGGCTGGATGCTTTCCTTGGGTTCACCCTCCTGAAGGATGCGCTCAGGTCTGCTTCAGAAACCAAAATCACAGGGCTGTCAGGGGCTGTGGGAGTTTGTAAATTTTTCTTCAAGTTCTGGCGGTCAAAGCGAAAATAGTTAAAGCACAAGAATAGTTAATGGATATTTTTATTTTGCAGCAGCTCAATGTATACATGTGGTCTTAAATGTTCATTATGAACTTGCTTCAAATTCACATTGAGTGCAGTCAAAGGCAACTATATAATAAGCTCAAATCATTATAAGGATGAAAACTCCTGCTGGCCAGTACTTCGTGCCTAGGTAGAATGAGATGAATTATGCAGTCTATGGCCAGCTTAAATAAATAAAATTCAAGAAAGTAATTTAAGAAAGTAAATTCAAGAAAGTAATTCCTACTCCAGCTTGGAAACTTAAAAGCTAATGGACACACTCCTATCCCCCACCTTCCCTCACACCCCCAGCAACCTTTGGTGTGTTTCTTCCTCGATTTACCTCTCTGACCTGCAATACAAATTGACCCAAATTTCTCAATTAATCATGAAATTCCAGAGTTAAAGTTTTGTGCACGAAATGTTTTCAGACAAATTCTAATTGTACGTTGTCTCATCAGCGATAGAATATTTACATCCACAAAACACGTGTTTGTTTCGATGCCCTCAGCAGTTACTACCCTTGTATTTTTTACTGCTCCCTCAGAACAAAAAAAGTTGTTCATGTAAATGCCAGGATCTCTTTGCTAAGAAAACTAGAATGCTTTATAATAAAATAAATTACTTTCATTTCTAAAAAATACTTTCTTTACAAGGCACCAAACTTGCTTTTTTAACCACCTGCTTTTTTCAGATATCAGCCCTAAACTAACGTAAACAGATGAGACTTCAGTCAGAAAATCAGGAAGTTAAGCTCTCAGGCATGATAACAAACAAGATTAAGACATGATGGTTATAAACAAGTTACGCTGGAGCTACATTCAATTTTCAATACCATTTGCTGTTAACAAAAACATATGCCACCGCCTGCTAAGAAATGTTACTAAATCATGCAGCTTTAGGAACAAAAAGGGTATGACAGGAAAGCGTAGTGGTTGATGCTGACTATTCACAGCTGGGCTAGGCAGAGTGCAGATCAGCTCACAACAGCATTGATCTAGGAGAGACAAAGTTTAATACTCAGAGTTTGTGCTCCTACCTTAGTCGTACCACACAGAAACAGTCTCTTCGTCCTACAATATCTGTTCTTGCCACATATATATTTATACTTGTCCCCATGTACTAGTGTTTGCTCAGTTATTTTTGGCAGTAAAATCAAAAGTTAACATAAGTTTGGGGAAATCAGATACAAGGACACATAGCACATGTGCTACTCCTACAAAACTGGGCCAAATCATGCTTCTGACTAAAGATGAATTTCTAGACAGCCATGAAAAGGATTGCGTAGAGCTTACAGAACTAAAACAGCCCAGCTGATCTTTGGTGTAATTTATTCTCCACACAAGGCTTCTCCAATCTAATGTGTTAGAATGTTAGATGAGTTTATTATTATCTCTGATATTCGTATATTCTGATTCATTTGACAGATACAGTATATGCAGTAGTCAGGAAAAAGAGCCAGCCAAACAACAGACAGTATCCAACAGGTAAAAAAAAGTTCAAACACTTAAACTTCTTCCACATATTCCAATAAATGTTTCACATATTCATTTTTCCCCTACAGAAGCTACCTTTGTTGATGAAGGTAATAGTGAAGAAGAAGAAGTCTCCTATGCAGACATTGTTATTCATAGTCCAAAACGTCTCTATAACCAAAAGCTCAAGGTATTAATATTACACAACTGTTTATCTATCTTTTATGCATCTTAAATGCATCTGCATTTATTGGATAGGCATGTCAATTTCTTGTTTGAACAATTGTATCTAATGAAGTACTCTGCCCTTGATTTATTGAATACACCTTCTTTGCCAAGAAAGCTCTGAATGCAGCTGGGCTTACAGAGAGGGAAAGGTGGCAAAGCAGAGAGACAGGGAGGGGGAGGGAGGATCGATCTCCTGTCCCTGACCTGAAAGAGGATGGTTATTCTCCAAAGTTAGGTAAAGGAGACTAGGTGTGTTGGTAGAATTCATTGTGTGGATGATACACGTTCCACACACATTTCCATTTGCTGCCTCTTTGTTATCATCTGAGACTTTGGATTGAAATTGTGACATTTGCAAATGTTTGTAAATTTTGGGCTCATAGTAGGTGGAGAGGCAAAAAATGGAAAGCCTGTAGTATGACATTGTCATAGTGCAATCACATAGAAAGGGAGCTGACCTAGTTGAGACTGTCTTTATATTTAAATTCATATTAAGTAGTTATGGTAATGTTTTAACATCTGTGAAATCTCAATGTCTGAGAAATTAGACTGGTCATTCATCGTGACATTTATGAATTTGCACAGTGTTCATGTCAAGTTTACTGGTGCAATGAGCCAATGTATTGCGACCTATGACCTTCATTTTCCAGTCCCAATACAACAAAGAGCAAATCCTCCAACAAGTCACCAACTAGACATGAATTAAAATATTCCCAATGAGGCAGCAATGGTTTGATATACCTTACTGCTTGATCTCTGCATTAGATGTTTTGGAGATCATTTGTGATCGACAGGAAGCATGTAGGAGCTTTCTGCTGCAAAGTTCAATGCTGTATGTCTCAGGCCACTCACAGCAAAAGAATCAATCCACTGGGATTGAATGTGGCCACAGACACTGGAAATACACTTGGTGGCCCCTTTATTATTTACACCTGTACACCTGCTCATGAATGCAAATACCTAATGCAACTTAATACATAAAAGTATTAAGGTCAAGAGGTTCAGTTGTTGTTCAGATCAAACATCAGAATGGGGAAGAAATGTGATCTAGATGACTTTGACCATGGCATAATTAGTGTTGCCAGACAGGGTGGCTTGAGTATCTCAGAAACTGCTGATCTTTTGGGATTTTCACACACAACAGTCTCTACAACTTACATAGAATGGTGCGAGAAACAAAAAAAATCTAGTGAGCGGCAGTTCTGTGGGTGAAAATGAGAGGGGTCAGAGGAATGGGCAACGTTTCAAGTTGACATGAAGGTGACAGTAACTCAAATAACCATGCATTGCAACAGTGGTGTGCAGCAGAGCGTCTCTGAATGTACAACACTTTGATGTGGATAGACTGAATATACGCTCAGTGTCCACTTTATTAGGTATAGGAAGCCGTTGAGTGTAAAATGTTACAGTAATGTTGGCACCTTCACTAGGTTGATCAGTTTTAACTTGCTGTGCTGTTTTGATTTGAAGCACACGGAGAAGCTTGTCCTGAAAATATTGATACAATAAAAAGGTACGGTTGCCAGACAGGCTTCATAGAGAAGGGAAGATAGTATCTTCTAATTGAGCATGAAAGTACAGAACTTGCAGTCTGATTTACTCCCCACCAAAAGAGGCTGTGCTACAACAAGAACTTACCAATATACTTTACTCTGAAAGAAATAACAGCGGGTTGAATGAACAGCTCTCCCACTAGTAACAGACCATGCTAGAGGAAATTAGGGCTAATGCATTCATAAATTTTCAACCATTTGATAAGTAATAAATGCGCAAAAAAAATCTACAACTTTGAAAAGAAAAAGATCAATATTTGGTTACTGAAGTTTTTCTTGAACTCCATCTCTCTTTGAACTTTCTGACCACATTGGGTTCCACTGCTATGCCTAATGAAGTGGCCACTGAGTGTATGTATTCACCTCTTTCCACCTCCATGCCTCTTTTCCTTTTTCTTTTCTTTTTCTTTTCCTGCTTAATAGCAGCTTTTATGCTCCCGTACCAGGACTACTATGGAGTGTGTACTTTAAGGTCAGATTCATAACTCCGAATTCCATATGGAAAAGATATAGTAGCTGCAAGCTCTGCATATCGCTGGCATCAGGAAACAGACAAAATGTACATGTGAGAAATAGAACTAATCTTTATCTTTTAATCTACTAATCCATACATTCTTGGAATGTAGGAGGAAAGCTTTCTCCTTTAAGCACCTATCCGAATGCCTTTTCAAAGTATTTTACATAGATCATGCTGGAGGAACTTAGCAGGTCAAGCAGAAAGAGAGTTAGACAGTAGACATTTAGGTTTGAGAACCTTCATGCAGATGAAAGTTCTTGACCTGAAATGTTGGTTGTCCATTTCTCACACAGATTCAAAGTACATTTTTTGTCAAGTTTGTTTCTCGTATACAACCATGAGATTAGTCTTCCCACCGGCAGCCACAAACTAAAGGAACACCATGAAAGAGAACACCATGCGCAAAAAAAAAAGAACAAATCGTGCCAAAGGCAAAAAATGAGCAAATAGCTCACAGAATATAAAACTTCAAACCACAGAGTCATTAAAACAGTCTAGGAATGTTCAGTTTAGTTCAGTTGAACTCAATTTAGCGCTATGCCATTCATTGACTGCAGGCCGCAGAGCTAGTCCGCTTCAAAGTGCTCCGATCAAAATCGCGCAAAATAGCAATAAAAAAACAGAGTAATCAGAAACCAGAAACACATAAAGCATGAGCTGCAGAGTCCTCTTAAAAATGAGTCCAATCCACAAACTTAGCTAATCAATCCTTGCCCAAGGCCCAAGACTCCTGCACCTTCCTCCGGCAGCAGTGAGTGAGAGGGAGACCAGTGAAACACGCGCAGACAGCGCTGAACACCCGCTCACCTTCTGCTCTTGTCCTCCTTGGTTTCAATCTTGCTCGGCGCTTTAATCGGTGAGTAATGGAGGCGATCATGGGTATATGCTCTGCGCATTAGGCCGCACACTCCATTTTCAACCTCGCTCGCAACCATGCCAAATTCCCTTGGAGACAGCAAAAGCGCCAGGTCACTCAGTCGGCCCAAAAACAGATCATCAAAATGTAAATTACAGGCTGCAATTGCACACAGATTAAAAGCAGAAGTATATTTTTAAAAAGGAAGAGAAGACGAAGTGGCTTTGTGTACTGTCTGCAGGACATCGCCATTAGTCGTGTCGATTGCTGGCACCATCTTGATGCTGCCTAACCTTCTGAGTTCCTCGAGCATTTTATTTTTCCCTTCAGTTTCCTCCATCTGCAGTTTATTCATTTATAGGTATTGCAAGCAACAATGGTTCCAGCACTAATCCCTTCTAGTCAGCAATATACCCCTTAACTATTATCCTCTTTCAATCTAGGAAAGATAGTAAATTTACAGATTATAATATTACTATACTATATAACATTACATAATATATAATATTATAACATTATTGCAGTAGCCACTACTAAAATCCAAACAGGCACAATTAACCAGAGTGTGAATGAGCAGAAAAATCTCAGAGAAAATGTGCCAACTACACTGTGTGTTTCATATTGGTAAACTGAAGTAAAAATTATATTTTTCAGATATTTTATTCTTTTAGCTTTCTCTTTCCACGGTTATTGCCTGGCCTAAAAAACATCAGTGATTTTAGTGTTATTCCACTTAAAAAAAAAACGTCCTAAGGATATGATACTGATTATTTATAATTTTATGCTAATTCCAGCAAGCTGCTGATGTAACAGAGAAAAATACCAAACAGGAGCTCCAATATTTTTATGGTTCATCTCCTCGCCATCAAGTTGATGATACTTCTGAATATTCAGCAGTACGAGTTTCACGCCAGGATTTGATAACTGCATGACTGCAGAACCCTGAGTTTATCTTTCAGCCATTTTACAGTATCTTGAATAAACTGACCATCAGTGGCTACACAGAGCAACAGGCAGAATGATTTATTAATGGAGTGAGAATCTACAATCAATGCAAACGCCAAATGGAAAGGATTCAACAAAAGACTGGATCACTTTATAGTTGTTACTGGTGTTATGTTAAGCATCCATTGTTCAATTTTTTCAGGTCTTGGAAGTCTGTTAAGAGTCAAAAATTTCATAAGGTGCTTTTTAGCCCCAGTTTTTCTCTTGTAAAAGACAAAATGATTTGGAGGCTGAACTTCCTTAGGTGCTGGCAACTCCATGAGTAACTCAACAAATTGGCTATTTTCTGTAAGAGTCTTAAAATGCAGCCGCTCAGGAGCCGAAATGCAGATCTTCCATTAACTACAAGGCAATGGCAAACTGTTCTTACCCATTGTCCTTGGAGTTTACGTGACGAGGCATCGGGTGTTCCTCTGACTTTTCCACTCTATCCAGTCCTGGAGCCAAAAACAGTGGTCAATGACCTCCCATTGAGGGTCAGTACTGGAACACTTCGACCCAAGTGGTTCAGCACTGTGCTGGACTGTGTAACAGCAGCGGGCTAGTGAGAGATTTAAACACAGTCAAGCAGCTGATTCAGCGGCAAAATTATTTGCATGGAGTGTACTTAAACACTTGCAAAAATATGTGAACATGAATGAGATTCACAGATAAAGCATAAAAATACAATCGGATTATCTGTATATAAATATTGTGAATAGGAACTTTAGCTCCAAGGAGTGTACATTGTGAAAATTTATATTTTGCTCCAATGCTTAGCCCAAATCAGACTGGATTCTCTAATGCTGCTGCAATTAAAGTTCCTTGTGTGAAAATACTTTTTGTGTTAAAATTATTCTTCGACTAATTTGCAAGATGCAGAAGCTTAGAAAATTTATACGCACTCATCTTATTTTCTGGAAGGAAAAGTAAACTGTTAAACAATATTAGTAAATTAAGTATAGTCAAAACAGTGACAAATGGATTTCAGTGTAAGAAAATAGGCTTGAAAAGGTAGTCTTTTATAAGACTAAAAAGCTAAAAAGTAAGTTGGGAAGCTAAAAGTAAGGAGGTCCTAATTAGGATGGCACGGTAGAGTATTGGTTAGCACAATGCTTCACAATACAGGTGACCTGGGTTCAATTCCTGGCACTGCCTGTAAGGAGTTTGTGTGTTCTCCCTGTGACTACGTGAGTTTCTTCTGGGTGCTCCAGTTTCCTCCCACAGTCTAAGGACATGCCGATTAGTCGGTTAATTGGTCATTGTAAATTGTCCTGTGATTAGCCTAGAGTTAAATCGGGAAGGCTGTGCAGTGTGGCTCCAAGGGCCTATTCCGTGCTGTTCAATAGATAAATAAATAATTTGTTATCAAGTTATTTGAGTCCATTATTAACATTTGGTAAGTAACAACAGAAAACACTTCCCAATAAGGATGTATGGAAAAATATATTGAAGAGCATTTTAGATTAGCCATGGAATGGCAAAAATGGCTGAATGGGTAAATTAGCCATTCCTTTTCCAATACTCTGACATTTTAAGTAGGCAAACATTAGACTGAAAATGCTGTATAAACTCAGAAATGCAGTAAAAAGAATTAATACACATAAAATGCTGCAGGAACACAGCAGGTCAGCAATGTCTATGGAGAGGAATAAACAGTTGATATTTTGGGCCAGGACCCTTCATCAGGACTGGAAAGGAATGGAGAAGAAACTTGAATGAGAAGGTGGGGGGAGGGGAAGGAGTACATCTGGCAGGTGATAGGTGAGACCAGATGAGGGGGAAGGTGTTGGATGGGGGATAAAGTGAGAAGCTGGGAGGTGATAGGTGGAAAAGGTATGGGACTGAAGAAGGAGGAATCTGATAGGAGATGAGAGTGGACCATAGAAGAGAGGGAAGGAGGAGGGGCACCAGAGGGAGTTGATAGGCAGGTGAGATGAAGAGAAGGGGTAAGAGGAGAGCCAAAAAGAGGAATGGAGAAAGAATTAACACCATTTTAACTGGTATTTCACAATGAATAATTACTATTCCATGCAACTTGTAAAAGTTCATCTTTTTGAAAGTTTATGTTCTCACTTATAGAACCACCTATAAATCCAGCCCTCAGTTTCTGCCGCAGCCATTCACATGCTGTGAAAAATTGGAGTAGAAGACATAAGGTGTGGAGGCAGTCCGGCTCCCAAAGTGCACTTGTTGTGAGATCACGAGATCTAGAAAGGTTGTGATGGCCCATGATCACAGAGAAGCAGGAGCTTTCAGGGAATAATGATAAGTTGTAAAATCCAGTAAAGGAAGAAAAAAGAACTTGGAGTCAAAGGGAACTCTAGGAAAAGCTGTGGGGCTAGAGTCCAGCAGTAATGGAAGATTGACAATCAGCTGTCTTTGAGCTTTTTTCTGGACTATTTCAACTAGCATCCCTTTGTTTTTTGTTGCTTGATGCTTTTCTATCCCATCAATCATCAAATCAGGTTCATTATCAGTGACATATGTTGTGAAATTTGTTGTTTTGTGCAATAGTACAGTGCAAGACATAAAAACTGCCGTAAGTTACAAACGTAAAATAAGTAAACAGCGCAAAAGAAGATTAGCGAGGTAGTGTTCATGAGTCCATGGACCATTCAGAAATCCAATGGTGAAGGGAAAGAAGCTGTTCCTAAAATTTTGAGTGTGGGTCTTCATGCTCCTGTACCTCCTCCTTGATGATAGTAATAACAAGAGCTCATGTCCCGGATAGTAGAGGTTCTTTATGAGGAACTGCCTTGTAAAGATGTCCTTGATAGTGGGGAGGCTTTTGCCCATGGTGGAGCTGGCTGCGTCAACAACCTTCTACAGCCTCTTTTGATCCTATGCATTGGAGCCTCCATACCAGGTGATGATGCAGCCAGCCAGCATACTCGCTGCCATACATTTGCAGAAATTTGCTTGTCTTTGGTAACATAATAAATCTTAATCTCCAAATAAAGTATAGCCACTGGTGTGCCTCCTTTGTGATTGCATCAGTACATTGAGCTTTTGGGCTGTCTAGCAGACCTGTCCCCACTCATACTATTTAATTGAACTTTAACCACTCTGCCCTGCCTTTCAATGTACAAGTAAAAATACTGAAAGTGAACATCTTTCTTAAAAGGGGGGTAATTTAGAATTAAACTGAAGATGTGTAAGCTTAATTCAGCTGCTACTGAGGGTGTACCCGACTCAACATTGAAACAAGCTGAAATCTTTCCAGCATCGACTAATAATTTAATTGGTTTGGCACAACAATGTCTGCTCCTGTGCTGTACTATCCTATGTTCTATTTTCTCCTGGAGAACAAGAATAGATGACAGGGTATCAACAAATTAAACCATACCTGTGATTAATTTAACTGTAGATGGGTGAGTCTTGTTCATTTAAGGAAGGTGAAGCGTCTCACAGAGTCTCTCCTTTCCAAGTATAGTGATTGCTGCAGAACCTCTGTTTGGCTTGCCATATGATATGGTTTCTGATATGGCTTCTTCTACACTACTGTGCCCATGGTGACCAGTTTCCCACTGAGTTTTCTATGTCAAGGCACAACCGAGCATCCAGCAGTATAACTGGGTGGGCAGGCTGGGCTCATCAGCCTTGGTTGCCAGTCAGCCTAGGAGAAGGACAACTCCAATTCCAAACCCGGGTAGGTGGGACTCGTTAGCCTTGCCAGGTACTCTGTCTAGGAGAAGGAAATCCTCAAAACTCAACCTACACCCTTCTGGTTGCTGCAGCTGCCGGAGCTTGCTGTGCCATTGTGGAACGTCCCCCAGCCTCAAGAGTGGAATCGGTCTGTGTGCACCGATCCTCGCTATAAACCTGCGCAGCACAGATGGGAAGAAAGGTCCTGCAATGACGGAGAAGGGGGTGAAACGACATGTGTTAGATAGCACAGGAAGTCTCCCTACTGCTCCAGAGTTTGCAGATCCAGAATTGCCCGCTACAGTCACCAACAATCGTGCTGTCGCTCTTGAAGACTCTTCTTCCCTCCTGATCTTCGTAAGTGAAGAACCAGCCATCATCAGATAATACCAGGGGTGATGGTGTTGTGAATGGTGGTGATGAGTGTGAGTGGGGTTGTTAGGGTTCTGAGCCTTCAATGCTTGGTCACTGTGTGTGCCATTCTGACAGACAGTGCTCAATACAACCTCTCCTCTTTGTAGCTATTTACCCACTTGCAGTCCAGCACTTCCCCACCACCTTCCTCTTCAGCCATTCCCATGGATGCCTGCTATCGACCTAACCACAGGTCCTTGTCTTATTTCCCTCTTGGTCTTCCCTGGTCTGAGTTGTTGTAATTTTGTAATACTGTAGTTGTTCTGCATTTTTCTTTCTTTCTCTCTCTCTCTCTCTCTCCCCCCCCCCACTCTCTCTCTCTCTCTCTCCCCCCCCCCACTCTCTCTCTCTCTCTCTCCCCCCCCCCACTCTCTCTCTCTCGCTCTGTTCCAGCTGATCCTCCAGTCTGTCTAGCTCTACGTGTGCACTGTTCCACTATCGTTATTCATGTCTTTCTTTCTCTAGCTCTACAATTTATACACCATGTGACTCCTGATCCTTCGTTTTCTCCTGCAAGTACACTTGCTATAAAGTGACTTCCACTTCATCTTCCTTCCTCTTTGATTCCCTTTTACATCATTGCTAATGTTTGTATGGGCAGGTCTTAACCCAACCAGCAATAAGAGAAGCCAGCAAAATAAGTGACAAAATATCTTAGCTGGTGTCTGTTTTGAGGCAGGGCAATTAACAATAAGCCCAGCGTCTGATACATATGTGAACACCTCATGATCATGCCACTTTACAAACCACATCTCTTGAGAAACTTGCCTTCTCGTGTGGGTTTGTGGCCTGTGCTCTGTGCGCAGAATAGTTCACTTATGTAACTGATGTTTCAGTTTCAAACTGATTTGAATGGACAGGAGCCTCAGGACTTACTCCACCAAGTTCGATAACAGTTACTGATGCACCATCAATAACTCTCGGAGATGGGAGGCGAACAATAGGCTTTTATTAGCTGCAAGAGACCACACTTAGCAGAAAGAGACTACCACACAACATCCTGGAGACTGAGGGGGGAGCAGTGCCTCCAATCGCCTTTATACAGGGGTCTGTGGGAGGAGCCACAGGAGCAGTCAGTAGGGGGCGTGTCCAGACAGGTATATGTAGTTCACCACAGTTACTATCCCTCAACCATCAGCCTCTTGAACCAAAGGGGACAACTTCTCTTCCCTCTCACTGAACTGTTCCCACAACCTATGGACTCACTTTTTAGGACTCTTCATCTCATGTTCTTGATACTTATTGCTTATTTATTTATCTATCTATTTAGTTCTTTACATATTAATTCCATTTTTTCTTTCTTTTTGTATTTGCACAGTATGTTGTCTTTCTGTTGGTGCGGTCTTTCATTATGGTTTCTATTATGGTTATTGGATTTATTGAGTATGCCCACAGGAAAATGAATCTCAAGTTTGAATATGTTGACATATATTTACTTTAATAATAAATGTGCTTTAAACTTTGAACTTAAGCTGTTTTTTTCGAAGACTTGTTAACGCTTAATCCCCTTTTTCTGTAATCCCAAGATGTCCCATGTCTTATAACTCTCTGAAAGTACAGAGCAGAAGGAAGCCACTTGATACATTGTACTTGTGGTAAGTCACTTAAAGAACACTTACTTAGTTCTTTTTCACATTTCACATTATCAGGTTCTGCAATCTGCAGTTATTTGTCTCTGCTCATCCCCTCTGTTACCAACTGCACCCTTCCTTTCCCATTTGACTGTTTGTTGGATACATCTCAGCATTCAGCACTATCAATCTATCCAAATTCATCATCAAGCTTCAAGACCTCAGCTAGCTTCTGTACCTCCCTCTGCAACTGGATCCTTAACCTCCTCATTGACAGACCCCAGTTAGTAATGGTTGGTAACAACATCTCCTCCTCACTGACCATCAGTGCAGGTTCTCCTCAAGGCTGCATGGTTAGTCCCCTGCTCTCCTCCCCATACATCCATGATTGTGTAGTTAAGCACAAGCTCCAGTGAAATATATAAATTTGCCAATGACACCACAGTTGTTGGACAAATCACAGATGGTGATGGGTCAATGTTCAGGAATGAGAAAGGGCATCTGGCTGAGTGGTGACACTACAAACACTTCTTGCTCAGTGTCAGTAAAACTTAAGAGCTGATTTTTCTTTTCATGAAGATGAAGGAGGGCTAACGTGACATAGATGCAATCATAAGGAATGTGCGGCAGCCTCTTTACTTTCTTAGAATGTAAAGGAAGATCAGATTGTCACCAAGCACTCTAACAAACCTTTACAAATGTAGTTTTGAAAGTATCCTGTGTGGCTGAATCATTGGTAGGGTATTCAAATGTGCATGAATGCAAGAATCTGTAGAGAGTGGTGTACTCATTCCAGTACATCTCCCCCCAGGAACATCTATCATCAAAAACCCCCCATCCGGGCAATTCCATCTTCGCCCAGCTAACATATAGTAGGAAGAAGAAAAGTCCAAAGTCCAACACTCACCAAGTCCTTGAACAACTACTTCTCTTCAGCCAATTGGTTTTTGAAACAACTTGCACAATCCTAATCCTAATCACTCCCTCAGTGTAGCAACACTATGACCACTTTGCACTACAATGGACTACTTTTTCTTCTAACTGTGATCTGTCTTATAAAAGTTATTTATAACTGATGTTTAATTGATGTTTTTCTTGTGAACGATGATTATCTGATACTATGTGCCACTGATACTGCTGCAAGTAAGTTTTTCATTGCACCTGTGCATATGTGTACATATGATAATAAACTTGACTTTGTATTTGACACATATCTATCTTGCAGCCTGAACCAACAACCATAAAATGAGCGGTCAAATTTACTGATTCTCTGAATGTTTTTAAATGAGGAGAGCCCAATCTGGGGTCCACTGACCCCTCAGTTAATGATAATTCTCCACGACGTACAAAGAGGTTGAGAACCCCTGTTTTATAGTCACAAACATCCAAAAATGGAAGACAAAAGAGTATGTAAAATAGAGTACTGATTGATAGCATTCAATATGGTATAAGCACTAAAATTATTGAAGATAATGAACAAATGAATTTTTTTTAAAAAATCTACTTCTTCTCCCGATAGCTAATTTCCTCTCAGCCTCCTCACCCCTTCTTTGAATGGAGACAACTGTGATTGTGCCATCTTTAACCTGGTTTAACCTACTTCCTAATGAGGAAGGCACAATAAGTAGTGGTAGGCTAGAAGATTTTAACACCAATCTAGGCCACACCAGCTTTGGGAATCATGGACTTCCAGGCCAACATCTGCTGGATTCTGGACAAAAGCTCTGCCACAGTTTCATATTCACTAATCTATATATATGACAAAAAGGAAGTAACAAGACCTAGGACCCCACTTCGTGTTTTTAAAGAAAGCTGCCAAAGCTGCCCTATCTTCCTGTTACTGTCCTGGATCCAATTATCTTTTAGATTCCATGTGTTTTTAGTATTGTGTCTAACCTGCCAAATGTGACTTTGTCAATGGCCCTGCTCAAATCTACTTTGCATATATAAAATATATTGTCCTCATTGACCTTCTCATCTGCTTCCTCAGAATGTACATTCAGACATGACCTTCTTTTAACAAATAGATGAGGACATTTCATGATTAATTTGTGCCTGTCTAAATATTTCTGATCATGTCCACTATATCCTGAAGTCGGAACATGAACAGTCAGAGGTTGTGGTACATATTGGTACCGACGACATAGGCTGGAAAAGGGAGGAAGTCCTGAAAGCAGACTACAGGGAGTTAGGAAGGAAGTTGGCAGCAGGACCTCAAAGGTAGTAATCTCAGGATTACTGCCTGTGCCACGTGACAGTGAGTACAGGAATAGAATGAGGTGGAGGATAAATGCGTGGCTGAGGGATTGGAGTGGGGGCAGGGATTCAGATTTGTGGATCATTAGGACTTCTTCTGGGGCAGGTATGACCTGTACAAAAAGGACGTGTTGCACTTGAATCCAAGGGGGGACCAATACCTTGACAGGGAGGTTTGCTAAGGCTACTGGGGAGAGTTTAAACTAGAATTGCTGGGGAGTGGGAACCAAACCAAAGAGACAGAGGAAGGGGCTGTTGGCTCACAAATAGAGAAAGCTTGGAGACGGTGCAAGAGGGAGGATAAACAGATGATAGAGAAGGGACTCGCTCAGACCAATGGTTTGAGATGTGTCTATTTTAATGCAAGAAGCATCATGAACAAAGCAGATGAGCTCAGAGTGTGGATCAGTACTTGGGGCTATGATGTTGTGGTCATTACAGAGACTTGGATGGCTCAGGGTCAGGAATGGTTACTTCAAGTGCCAGGGAGGGAGGCAAAAGAGATGGGGTCATGGCACTGTTGATTAGAGGTAGTGTCACAGCTGCAGAAAAGGAGGAAGTCATGGAGGGATTGTCTGCGGAGTCTCTGTGGGTGGAAGTTAGAAAGAAGGGGTCAATAACTCTACTGGGTGTTTTTTACAGATGACCCAATAGTAACAGGGACATCGAAGAGCAGATAGGGAGAAAGATTCTGGGAAGGTGTAAGAATAACAGGGTTGTTGTGGTGGGGGATTTTAATTTCCCAAGTATTGATTGGCATCTCCCTAGAGCAAGGGGTTTAGATGGGATGGAGTTTGTTAGGTGTGTTCAGGAAGGTTTCTTGACACAATATGTAGATAGGCCTACAAGAGGAAAGGCTGTACTTGATGTGGTATTGGGAAATGAACCTGGTCAGGTGTCAGATCTCTCAGTGGGAGAGCATTCTGGAGGTAGTGATCATAATTCTATCACCTTTACCATAGCATTGGAGAGGGATAGGAACAGACAAGTTAGGAAAGTGTTTAATTAGAATAAGGGAAAATATAAAGCTATCAGGCAGGAACTTGGAGGCAAAAATTGGGAACATATGTTCTCAGGGAAAAGTATGGCAGAAAGGTGGCAAATGTTCAGGGGATATTTGTGTGTGATTCTGCATAGGTACAATCCAATGAGACAGGGAAAGGATGGTAGGGTACAGGAACTGTGGTGTACAAAGGCTGTTGAAAATCTAGTCAGGAAGAAAAGAAAAGCTTACAAAAGGTTCAAAAAACTAGGTAATGATAGAAATCTATAAGATTATAAGGCTAGCAGGAAGGAGCTCACGAATGAAATTAGGAGAGCCAGTAGGGGCCATGAGAAGACCTTGGTGAACAGGATTAAGGAAAACCCCAAGGCATTCTACATGTATGTGAAGAGCAAGAGGATAGGACATGAGAGAATAGGACCAATCAAGTGTGACAGTGGAAAAGTGTGTATGGAAACAGAGGAGATAGCGGCAGTACTTAATGAATACTTTGCTTCAGTATTCACTATGGAAAAGGACTTTGGCGATTGTAGGGTTGACTTACAGGGGAATGAAGCTTAAGCATATTGACATTAAAAAAGAGGATGTGCTGAAGCTCTTGGAAAGCATCAAGTTGGATAGGTCACTGGGACTGGACGAGATATACCCCAGGCTACTGTGGGAGGAGAGAGAGGAGATTGCTGAGCCTCTGGTGATGATCTTTGCATCATCAATGGGGACGGGAGAGGTTCCGGAGGATTGGAGGGTTGCAGTTGTTGTTCCTTTATACAAGAAAGGGAGTAGTGATAGCCCAGGAAATTATAGACCAGTGAGTCTTACCTCAGTGGTTGGTAAGTTGATGGAGAAGCAGGATTTATGAACGTTTGTAGAGGAATAATATGATTAGGAATAGTCAGCATGGCTTTGTCAAAGGAAGGTCGTGCTTTACGAGCCTGATTGAATTTTTTGAGGATGTAACTAAACACGTTGATGAAGGTAGAACAGTAGATTTAGTATATGTATATGGATTTCAACAAGGCATTTGATAAAGTATCCCATCCAAGGCTTATTGAGAAAGTAAGGAGGCATGGGATCCAAGGGGACATTGTTTTGTGGATCCAGAATTGACTTGCCCACAGAAGGCAAAGAGTGGTTGTAGATGGGTCATATTCTGCATGGAGGTCTGTGACCAGTGGGGTGCCTCAGGGATCTGTTCTGGGACCCTTACTCTTTGTGATTTTTATAAATGACCTGGATGAAGAAGTGGAGGGATGGGTTAGTAAGTTTGCTGATGACACAAAGGTTGGGGGTGTTGTGGATAGTGGGGAGGGCTGTCAGAGGTTACAGTGGGACATTGATAGGATGCAGAACTGGGCCAAGAAGTGACAGATGGAGTTCAACCCAGATAATTGTGAGGTGGTTCATTTTGGTAGGTCAAATATGATGGCAGAATATAGTATTAATGAAAAGACTCTTGGCAGTGTGGAGGATCAGAGGGATCTTGGGGTCTGAGTCCATAGGACGCTCAAAGCTGCTCCACAGGTTGACTCTGTGGTTAAGAAGGTGTATGGTGCATTGGTCTTCATCAACCGTGGAGTTCAGTTTAAGAGCCAAGAGGAAATATTACAGCTATATAGGACCCTGGTCAGGCCCCACTTGGAGTACTGTGCACAGTTCTAGTCACCTGACTACAGGAAGGATGTGGAAACTATAGAAAGGGTGCAGAGGAGATCTACAAGGATGTTGCCTGGATTAGGGAACATGCCTTATGAGAACAGATTCAGATTCAGTTTATTGTCATTTAGAAACCACAAATGCAATGCAGTTAAAAAATGAGACAACGTTCCCCCAGAATGATATCACAAAAGCATATGACAAAACAGACTACACCAGAAAATCCACGTAACGTTTGGCAATCCCCAATCCAGAGCCCGGAGAGGCTGCTGCGTATTAATATTGTGCTACCATCTAGCGCGTTCCCCAGAAAGGAGCTCCAAATCCACCAGACAAACAAGACCAAAAACTAAAGCTACAAGACCTGCACAAAACCACATAATTCCAACATATAGTTACAACAGTGCAAACAATAACATAATTGATAAAAAAAACAGACTATGGGCACAGTAAAAATAGCCCAAGATGTTAAAGGACTGTAAGATCAAAAGAAATCACCACAGTTTCCACAAGTCCCCAGGGTCCCGACAGACTTGCCATCCCACGCCGGTGACAGAAGGGGATACCCTGCTATCGACTTCCAAGGCGCTGCCCGACTCAGCCTCGCAGATGCAGCACACAATGGAAGCTCAATGGAACAACAGGTTGAGTGAACTTGGCCTTTTCTCCTTGGAGTGAGATAGGATGAGAGGTGACCTGATAGAGGTGTATAAGATGATGAGAGGCATTGATTGTGTGGATAGTCAGAGGCTTTTTCCCAGGGCTGAAGTGGCTAACATGAGGAGGCACAGTTTTAAGGTGCTTGGAAGTAGGTACAGAGGAGATGTCAGGGGTAAGTTTTTTATGCAGAGAGTGATGAATGTGTGGAATGGGCTGCCAGCAGCGGTGGTGGAGGTGGATATGATAGGGTCTTTTAAGAGACTCCTGGACAGGTACATGGAGCTTAGAAAAATAGAGGGCTTTGGGTAACCCTAGGTAATTTCTAAAGTATGTACATGCTTTGCACAGCATTGTGTATTGTGCTGAGGGTTTACTATGCTTCTCTGAAGCCTGCTGATATCCAACTAAGACCTAAGAAAAGATAACTCTTGTGGGAATGATATTTGTAACAGTGAATTACACAACCATCAAGCCATGTTGGGCTTGTATGTGGTAAAAACAGAAGGGCCAGCATTGTGGAAGCATGACTGGCTGTGACATCTGCAGCTTGATTGTCGGCCCATCCACCATTTGCATGCCACATCCCCTGCAATAGAGTCAACTAAGAGCAAATTACGAAACGTAATGGATGATGCCTTAGCTGTGTTCAAGGATGGAATTGGAAAACTCAAACATATCAAGAGTAAAAGAGTAAAATAATTTTAAATGAAAATGCCAAACCCTAGCTTTATAATGCCTGTCCAGTTCATTATATCAGCTGTGATAGAGTAGCCAGTGAGCAAGATCACACAGAGGCTGACGGATTTTATTCCAAGGTTGAGTGGAGCCCATGGGCAATGCCAGTGGTCCCAGTGGCCAAGAAGAATGAGTCTGTCAGGATCTGTGATGATTTTAAGGTCACCGTCAATCCAGTACTGAAAGTAGATCAATGCCCTCTGCCCAGGATAGAGGATATCTTTGCAAACCTTTCTGAAGGAAAACACTGCAGCAAAGTGGACTTTGTGGAATTCAGCAAGTTTTACACAGGTGGTGCTGTGAAAATTCAAGCAGTGGTGGATATCCGAAGGCCAAATGATGTGTCGCAGTTGTGGTCCTTTTAGGATTTGTCAAATCTATATCAGGTAACCTGACAACTGTGCTCCACTCCTTTAACTCACTACTATAAATTACTCGGCGAAATGGCAATGGCAATGGAAATGGCAGTGTGGGGTGCCTTGCAAAAAGGTAAAGGAAATGGTGACATCAGACATTGTACTGACACATTATGGTCTACATCGTCCAGGGAAGCTTGCTTGTGATGCCTCACCTTATGGTATAAGTGTTATCATGTCACATGTTATGAGTGATAGAAGTGAACGCCCCATAGCCCTTGCATCACATTCCCTTACCACTGCAGAGAAAACCTATGCACAAGTTGACAGAGAGGCCTTGTGTCTGAGTTAGGGTGTAAAATATTTCAACCAGTACTCATGCGGGAGAGAGTTTACCCTCATCACAGATCATCAATCATGAGTGTATCCTTTTTCAACCCACAGAAGGGTGTTCTGCTAACGGCAGCAGCACGAATGCAGAGATGGGCTCTGTTTCTTGGAGGACACAATTACAAGATCGAATTCAAGAGGACAACTGATCCTGGAAATGCTGATGGATTGTCCTGCTTATCCTTGGAAATGGAAATAACTGAAGAATTTACAAAAGAGGACACTCCTCTTGATTTATTATCCATTATGCAAATCGAAATCTCCCTATTATGGCAGAAATCATCCAAACGGAAACCAGAAAAGACCTCACACTGTCTCAGGCCTACATGGCAACCCAGAATGCCTGGAATGTGCAGCAGAAAATCCATTTTCCCCATTTTTACCAAAGCTAGCCAAAGCTAGGATAAACTTGCCCTTGATAGGGGTTGTGGTTGTTGTACCATCCAAGCTGAGCTAATGTGTTGGAAGAGCTACATGCCAGTCACCTAGGCGTGGTCAAAATGGAAGTGTTGGCCCAAGCTTTGTCTGGTGGCCTGGGATATATCAGCAGATCACACCACTTGCCGTGTACTGTTCGGGACACCCATACATACGGAAGATGCCAAGGGCAGCGCCTCTCCATCCCTGTGTTGCCCTGGCAGAGTATTCATGTGGTTTTTGCCTGACCATTCATGGGCAGAAATTTCTTGGTAGTAGAGGATGCAGGCCTGAAGTGTTCCCAATAGCCTCCACTACCGTCTCACACATTGTTAATGAGATGAGAAGCCTCTTCTCAAGGACTGTTGTTCCAGAACACTGAGTCGCTGACAATGGACCACAGTTTGCTGCAGAACAGTTTCAGTTATTCTTGAAAATGAATGGAATAAGACATATTACATCTGCACTGTATCACCCAGCTACACATGCCAGAAAGATTTGTCCAGGGTCTAAAGAAAGTATTGCGAGCAAAGTCAGCAGAACACACTACACGGACACTGAATCAGAAGCTCACCACTTTCCTCCTTGCATATCCCATGCTGCACACTCCACAACCAACAAATCACCGGCTATGCTGTTCCTCGGTCGTCTCTTGTGTTCACGCTTGGATCTCCTCAAATCCAATCTCAGAATCAGTATGCAGGGCAAACAGCTGAGATAAATTGAGGGCTCCTCCAGCAAGGAGTCTCAATGTTTCACTCCTGGAAAAGCAGTCCTGTTAAGGGACTACAGAGGTGATCAAAAGTGGGTACTTGGAAAGACGACTCTCCTGCGTGGTGGAGATTGCATCTGATACCATCTGGGCATGACACATCGAATATTTGAGGAGAGTAATGTAAAATAAAAGTGCCCAGAGCTGTCAGAATCACTTCCTAGGTCCCAGAGTCAACTCCCATAACCACCACAAAGGAAGCCCAAGAACCTGAGATTGTTTCATCACCACAAGTCTCACCTGCCAAGCAGAGTGACTCCCCCTTGTCAGGAAATACATTACCCCACTAGAATGAGAAATTGCTCTGCAGCAATTATATCTCTAGGCCAGAATGGAACAATTTAAAATTTACTATGCTATAGATATTTCTATATAGTAATTGTATTACGTAGTATACTGTGTATATAGTTGAGATGCATTCTACATTGAGTTGGAGTTTATAGCAAAGCAGGAAGGAGTGTTGTGTATTTAATATTTCAGTAATATTTGAGTAATGTTGTAAGTATATTGTTTAATTAAGCATTTCTGTTCATTACCTAATTCATTATGGGGTATCTATAAGAAGTAAGCAAATGACATACATCATAACATGACCATGTCGTATGTGCACACCTTACTTAAAGTAAACCGAAGGAGAACCACGTTATCCCCGGCTCTGTGTTTTGCTTTTGATTTGTTTTATGTTGTGGAATTACAAAACATAACAAGGGCATATAATACAGCAAAACTTAGTGGGAAGGTAGAGGATAGCTTACAAAAACCAACAGAGGCAAATGAAAAATCCATAAAGTAAGAACAGTTGAACTATGAAGTTAAGCTAACCAATAATATAAAAGAAGATAGAATAAGCTTTTTTCAGACATATAATGAGTAAAAGTGATGTGAGAGTGAATATCAGACCACTGGAAAATTATGCTGAAGAGGTATTAATGGGGGACAAAGAAATGGCAGACGAACTTATTTTGTATCATAGTCTTCACTGTGGAAGACATTGGCAGAATGGCAGAAATGCGGGAGTGTCAGGGAGCAGAAGTAAGTGTTGTTGCTATTACTAAGGAGAATTTGCTTGAGAAGCTGAAAAGTCTGAAGCTAGATAAGTCACCTAGACGAGATGGACGACACCTCAGGGTTCTAAAAGAGGTCGCTGAAGAGATTGTGGAGGCATTAGTCAAAATCCCTAGATTCTGGAATGGTTCCGAAGAGCTGGAAAATTGCAAATGTCACTCCATTCTTTGAGAAGGGAGGGAGGCAGAAGGAAGGAAATTATAGACCAGATAGCCTGACTTCAATGGTTGGAAAGATGTTGGTGTCCAGTATTAAGGATAATGTTTTGGGCACTTGGAGGCACATGACAAAATAGGCCAAGTCAGCAAGGTTTCCTTCAGGGGAAATAATTCCTGACAAATCTATTAGAATTCTTCGAGGAAATAACAAGCAGGATAGACAAACAAAAGACAGTGGATGTTGCTTACTTGGATTTCAGAAGGTCTTTGTCAAGGTGCCGCACTATGAGGCTGGTGTAACACCCATGGTGTTACAGGAAAGGGGCTGGCATGGATAGAAGATTAGTTGACTAACAGGAGGAAAAGAATGGCAATAAGGGGGCCTTTTTCTGGTTGGCTGCCAGCGACTAGTGTGTCATGCAGGGCTCGGTGTTGGAACCGCTCCTTTTCTCATTTTATGTCAATGAATTGGAGGATGGAATTAATGACTTTGTGGCCAAGTTTGCCGATGATACAAAAATAGATGGAGGTGCAGTTAGTGTTGTGGAAGCACTGTGTCTGTGGAAGGACTTAGACAGATTGGAAGAATGGGCAAAGAAGTGGCAGAGAGAATGTAATGTTGAGAAGCACATGGCCATGCACTTTTGTAGAAGAATAAAGGCATAGACTCTTTTTTAAATGTGGAGAAAAGTCAAAAGTCAGTTGTGCAAAGTGTCTTGGAAGTCTTCATGCTAGATTCCTTAAAGATTAACTTGCAGGTTGAGTCGGTGGTGAGGAAGGCAAATGCATAGCTAGCACTTATTTTGAGAGGACTAGAATACAAAAGTAAGGATATACTGCTAAGACTTTATAAGGCATTTATCAGACCACACTTGGAGTATTGTGAGCAGTTTTTGTCCCCTTATTTAAGAAAAGATGTGCTGGCATTGGAGAGGATCCAGAGGGGGGTCACGAGAGTTATTCTGGGAATGAAAGGGTTAATATAATAGTGTAGCGGTGTGCTACACGCAGCGCTAAAATTACGACACGGAGTCGGTAACTGCATTCGAAGGAAAAAACGTTATTCGAAATCCTCAGCCTCACTTTTAAGCCTCCCTCAACCGGCCCCCCATGGCGCAGAGGCTCCAAAGCTCTGTGCTCGCAAACCCCCGTAGGCTATCTAATTGTGAGCCGGTTCGGATGTGCCAGGAAATGGGTCGCCACATAACCCACCCCCCCCCCCCCCCAGAACCGGCGATACGCCCCCCAATGTCCACAGTCTGGGCCAGAACCTGCTTGGGAGGTCGGCCTCTGCGCCGAGGTGCCGGAAACTCGGCCGGTTGCGCCAGGTCCACATGGGCCGGTTTGAGGCGGTCCACCGTGAAAACCTCCTCTTTCCCCCCAACGTCCAGCACGAACGTGGACCCGTTGTTCCGGAGCACCATAAATGGCCCCTCGTATGGCCGCTGCAGCGGTGGCCGATGCCCGCCCCTTCGTACAAACACAAACTTACAGTTCTGCAGGTCTTTGGGTACGCAGGTCGGGTGCCGCCCGTGCTGTGAAGTGGGTATGGGGGCCAGGTTACCGAGCTTCTCACATAGTCTGCCCAGGACTGCTGCGGGATCTTCCTCTTGCCCCCGTGGGGCTGGTAGGAACTCCCCGGGGACGACCAGGGGCGCGCCGTATACCAACTCGGCCGACGAGGCGTGCAGGTCGTCCTTGGGCGCTGTGCGGATGCCGAGTAGGACCCAGGGAAGCTCGTCCGCCCAGTTGGCTCCTCGCAGGCAGGCCATGAGGGCCGACTTCAGGTGACGGTGGAAACGCTCCACTAACCCGTTCGACTGTGGGTGGTAGGCAGTTGTGTGGTGCAGCTGAGTCCCCAAAAGGCTGGCCATAGCTGACCACAGGCTGGAAGTGAACTGGGTGCCTCTGTCGGAGGTAATGTGGGCCGGTACACCAAAGCAAGATATCCAGGTGGTGATCAGGGCTCGGGCGCAAGATTAGGAGGTGGTGTCGGTGAGCGGGACCGCCTCTGGCCATCTTGTGAACCGGTCCACGATAGTCAGGAGGTGCTGCGCTCCACGTGACACTGGCAGGGGGCCCACGATATCCACATGAATGTGGTCGAAACGCCGGTGGGCGGGGTGGAACTGCTGCGGTGGGGCTTTGGTGTGCCGCTGCACCTTGGCCGTCTGGCAGTGCATGCACGTTTTGGCCCATTCACTGACCTGTTTGCGGAGTCCGTGCCAAACGAACCTGCTGGAAACCATCCGGACAGTTGTCCGGATGGAGGGATGCGCCAAGTTATGAATGGAGTCGAAAACACGGCGCCGCCAGGCTGTCGGGACGACGGGACAGGGCTGGCCGGTGGCGACGTCACAGAGTAGGGTCCTCTCACCCGGGCCTACGGGGAGGTCCTGGAGCTGCAAACCGGAGACTGCGGTTCTGTAACTCAGAATCTCCTCATCTGCGCCTCTGCCAGTGCCTCAAAGTCTACCCCTTGGGAAAGGGCATGAACGGTAGGGCGAGAGAGCACATCTGCCACGACATTGTCCTTACCCGAGACGTGCCGGACATCCGTCGTGTATTCAGAGATGTAGGACAGGTGGCGTTGCTGGCGGGACAACCAGGGGTCGGACGCTTTCGTAAACGCAAAGGTAAGCGGTTTGTGATCCGTGAACGCGGTGAAGGGCCGACCTTCTAGGAAGTACCTGAAATGCCGGATTGCCAGGTAGAGCGCCAACAGTTCCCGGTCTTGAGCTCGGGTGGCCGCAGGTGTTTGCTGAAAAACGCCAGGGGTTGCCAGCGACCTGCGATGAGTTGCTCCAGCACCCCACCGACTGCCGTGTTAGATGCGTCCACTGTGAGGGCGGTAGGGGTGTCCATTCTGGGATGTACTAGCATTGCGGCGTTCGCCAAAGCTTCCTTCGTTTGAACAAAAGCAGCGGCGGACTCCTCGTCTCAGGTAATGTCCTTGCTCGAACCCGACATCAGGGCAAACAGGGGGCGCATGATCCGGGCAGCTGAAGGGAGGAAGCGGCGGTAGAAATTGACCATACCTACGAATTCCTGAAGGCCTTTGATCGTGGTGGGTCGGGGGAAGTGGCGGACCGCATCTACCTTAGCGGGCAGAGGGGTTGCCCCGTCTTTAGTAATCCTGTGGCCCAGGAAGTCAATGGTATCGTCCGAACTGGCATTTGGCCGGGTTGATTGTAAGACCGTACTCACTCAGTCGGGCGCAGAGTTGACGGAGGTGGGACAGATGCTCCTGACGACTGCTGCTGGCTATGAGGATGTCGTCCAAATAGATGAACGCGAAGTCCAGGTCCCGTCCCACCGCGTCCATTAACCGCCGGAACGTCTGTGCGGCATTCTTCAGGCCGAACGGCATGCGGAGGAACTCGAAAAGGCCAAACGGGGTGTTGAGAGCCATTTTGGGGACGTCGTCAGGATGCATCGGGATTTGATGGTACCCTCGGACGAGGTCTACCTTGGAGAAGATCCGTGCGCCGTGCAGGTTTGCTGCAAAGTCCTGAATGTGCGGCACAGGGTAGCGGTCCGGTGTGGTAGCCTCGTTCAGCCTGCGGTAGTCGCTGCACGGTCTCCAGCCTCCCGTCGCTTTGGGCACCATGTGCAGGGGGGAGGCCCATGGGCTGTCGGACCGCCGGATGATCCCCAATTCCTCCATCCTCTGGAACTCCTCCTTCGCCAGTCGGAGCTTGTCCTGGGGAAGCCGCCGAGCGCGGGCGTGGAGGGGTGGTCCCTGGGTCGGGATGTGGTGCTGTACACCGTGTCGGGGCATGGCCGCTGTGAACTGCGGTGCCAGAACCGATGGGAAATCCGCCAGGACCCTGGTGAAGTCGTTGTCGGACAGCGTGATGGAGCCGAGGTGAGGGGCTGGCAACTGGGCTGCACCCAGGGAGAACATCTGAAAGGTCTTGGCGTGTACCAGTCTCTTCCTGGGCAGGTCGACCAGTAGGTTGTGAGCCCGCAAAAAATCCGCACCCAGAAGCGGTTGGGCTACGGCGGCCAGTGTAAAGACCCACATGAACTGGCTGGAGCCAAACTGTAGCTGCACCTGACGGGTGCCATAGGTCCTTACTGTGCTGCCATTCACGGCCCTCGGGGGGGACCCGGTGCCCTGCTGCGGGTGTCGTAACTCGTCGGAGGTAAAACGCTGATCTCGGCACCAGTATCGGCCAAAAACCGGCGTCCCGACCTTCTATCCCACACATACAGGAGGCTATCCCGATGGCCAGCCACCATAGCCATCAGTGGCGGCTGGCCCTGGCGTTTCCCGGGAACTTGCAGGGCGGGTGACAACGGCGGGCTTCTGCGCCCCACCGCTGGTGGTAGAAGCACCAGTGTTCCTTGGGCCGGGGGTTGGCGGGCTCTGCGGCCAGGCCTGGACTGGTTTGCTGCTGGGAGCGTGGCTGGGAGATCTGTGCGATGGACGCCCCGCTCACCTTTTTGGCATTCCACAGCAAGTCCGCCCGGGCTGCCACCTTCCGGGGGTCACTGAAATCCGCGTCGGACAGCAGCAGGCGTATGTCCTCGGGCAGCTGCCCCAGGAATGCCTGCTCAAACATGAGGCCTGTGTGTCCCTCGGCCAGAGACAACATCTCATTCATTAAAGCCAATGGAGGTCTGTCGCCCAAGCCATCCAGGTGCAGTAAACGGGCAGCTCGCTCGCGCCGTGAGAGTCCGAAAGTCCTGAGGAGCAGGGCTTTGAATTCCGTGTACTTGCCGTCTGCCGGGGGCGACTGTACGAACTCCGCGACCTGGGCCGCTGTGTCCTGGTCGAGGGAGCTCACCACGTAGTAGTAGCGGGTGTCTTCTGAGGTGATCCGGCGAACGTGGAATTGGGCTTCGGCTTGCTGGAACCATAGGTTCGGTCGCTGTGTCCAGAAACCTGGCAGTTTCAACTAAACCGCATGAACAGAGGCGGTGTCGGTCATTTCTGGTCCAAAAATCGTTTGGACCGTCGGGGTCACCAATTGTAGCGGCGTGCTACACGCAGCGCTAAAATTACGACACGGAGTCGGTAACTGCAGTCGCAGGAAAAAACTTTATTCGAAATCCTCAGCCTCACTTTTAAGCCTCCCTCAACCTGCCCCCCGTGGCACAGAGGCTCCAAAGCTCTGTGCTCGCAAACCCACGTAGGCTATCTAATTGTGAGCCGGTTCGGATGTGCCAGGAAATGGGTCGCCACAATAGGAGCATTGGATGTCTCTGGGCCTGAACTCACTGGAGTTTAGAATTGGGGGAATATTGAAAGACCTAGATAGAGTGGATTTGAAGAAATCCACTCTATCTATTCCTGTTGTGGGGGAGTCTAGGACCAGAGGGCACAGCTTCAGAATAGAGGGACATCCATTTAGATCAGAGATGATGAACAATTTCTTTAGCCAGAGGGGGGTGAATCTGTGGAATTCATTGCCACAGACAGCTGTGCAGGCCAGGTCACTGGGTATCTTTAAGGCAGAGGTTGATAGTTTCTTGATTAACCAGAGTGTGAAAGATTATGGAAAGCAGGCAGGGGAATGGGATTGAGAGGGATAATAAACACACCGCCAGGTTCAGAAACAGTTATTACCCCAGCTATCAGGCTCTTGAACCAGTGGGTGTAACTTCACTCAACTTCACTTACCCCATCACTGAACTGTTCCTGCAACTTAGGAACTCACTTCTATGAACTCTTTATCACAGGTTCTTGATATTTATTGCCTATTTATTATTATTATTAATTTTGTTTCTTCTGTATTTGCACCGTTTGTTTACTTTTGTTGTCTGCCTTGTTGGTTATGGTCTTTCATTGATGGTTATTGTATTTACTGTGATTGCCCATAAAAAAGTGAATCTCAGGACTGTATATGGTGACATATATGTACTTTGATGTGATAATAAATCTACTTTCAACTTTGAAATCAGCCATGATGGAATGGCAGAGCAGACTCGATGGTCTGATTGGCTTAATTATGTTCCAATGTCTTATGATTTTATGAAAATGTATCTGCTTTCAAAAATGCTATACCTCTGAACACTTCCTCTCTTATTAATCTATTCCATCCAAAATTTTAACTCCACAATATTCCCTGACCACAAAGAATTAATTAACAAGTTCACCCAGCAACCTCACAAAGATTAACGTTTGCCTTCCCCAAAAGGCCCCTACTCTTTCCTTAAATACCTTACACCTGTCATGCATTATAACACACATATAATTTTTTACTAAAGTTTTATAATTATAAAACACTTCTGGATTTTTTTTTTACTTTATTTAACAGCATTTTCTTACTTGTCTGTTTTTCTGGTTTTATGACTTCCCTTCTAGCTTCACCCTACATTTCTTTTGTACTCTCTGTGAATTTTGGAAGTCTTGAATTTTGAATTCTTAGTATTTTAATTTCCCTTTTTATGCTATCTCACTGACCAGATTGCACAGAATCTTGTGGGAACATATTTACCCTGAATTCTTTGCATCACTTTCAAGAATGAGTCCCACTTCTCTATTAATGTATGTCACAACTAAGTGCTGTCACCCAGTTTGTAACCTTAACTCCTATTTCATTTTTAAACTTTTCCGTTATGATGACAAAACATTGATTGCTACCACAAAGGTGCTTCACCACAGTTACTGGACTACTGCAGATAACTTGTAGGGGTTTAGAGTTCAGGGATTGATTTTAAGGCTAAACTGTAGAAAAAATTGAAAAGTAGAATGAAAATATTGAATCTAAGGATCCAGGCCAGGATTATCAGTGACCACAAAGGTCATAGGAGAATGGTTCTTGCTGCAGGTTAAAACATAGTGAGTAAAATCTCAGACAACAATGTGGACATTATAAATAAGGAGGCCAATTAAGAATGTGTTAGTCAAATGTGAAGATGACAGAAGTGTAGTTTAAAGATTAAAGAGATTAGCTTAATTTGTCATTTGTACATCCAACATCGAAACATGTGGTGAAATATGTCTTTTGCGTTAACGGCCAACACAGTCTGAGCTGTGCTGGAGCCAGCCCACAAGTGAAAGAAAGGGAAGGGGGAAGTGCACCAGAGGGAGATGATAAGCAGGTAAGGAGATAAGGTGAGAGAGGGAAACAGGAGTGGGGGAATGGTGAAGGAAAGAGGTGGGGGTGGGGCTATCTACTCTAGCTATGCCTATTATATCTTTATATTCCTCTATCATGTCACCTCTCAATTTCCTTGGCATCATATTGAGGTGGAAATAATTGATTTCTGTAACGCTGCACATATAACTGCAAAGTTACAAATGATCTAATTCAGTTTAGGTCTATGGTTCAAGTGGAATGCCTACGAAACATTGTTTATGGTTTATGGTAAGGACCAATGACAATGGCAACTGTTTCCCCAATATTTTGTTAGAAGAAATTTCTGCTTTTTCAGTACTGGAGACCAAGAAAATAGTGTAAATATTTAGTAGCAAGGTGAGAAGAGATGGTGGTGAGTAGGAGCTTCACAACATAATGAAAATAACTACCTGTGCTCAGATACTGCTGCTAAGTAATAGCATACAAATTGATAAAATTACTGAAACATAAGAGATATTTCAGATGCTAGAAATCCAGAGTAACAAACATAAAATGTTGGAGGAACATGCATGCATGCATGGAGAGTAATAAAGAGCTGATGTTTCAGGCCGAGACCCTTCATCAGGACTGGAAAGGAAGGGGTGAGAAGCCAGAATAAGAAGGTAGGCAGAGGGGAAGGTGAAAGGTAACAGGGAAGGTTGGCACCTTCACTCCATCCATAGCAAGCAGGATTTCCCTGTGGCCAACCATTTTAATTCCAATCCCTACTCCCATTCTGACTTGTCACCTATCACGTTCTAGCTTGTACTCCCTCCCCTCCCACCCTCCCCACTTTTTTATTCTGGCTTCTTAGCCGCTTTGTTTCCAGACTGGATGAAGGCCTGAAATATCGGCTCTTTAATCTCTCTATAGCTGCTGCCTGACATGCTGAGTACCCCCAGTATTTTGTGTATGTAAGTTGTCAAGAGTTCAAATTTCGCTTCCTAACACATGCATTTTTATTATTGTTTATTGATATAATGACATTTTTAGTAGAGAATATCAAAAGAATTTGCAAGAGTCACAAACAACTTTTTTTAAAAACAACTTTACAATATAAGTAACAGAAATGTTGACTGTTTATTTCTCTTCATAGATGCTGCCCAACCTGCCGAGTTCCTCCAACATTTTGTGTGTGTTGCTCTTTACATTTCTTTTCTAGTGGCTGGAAAATTTACTGTTTTACATGAAACAAAGAGAACCTTATTTTGCAAAAATAAGCTCTATTTGCACCCTACTTGCTTTTGATCTTTGTTGCTGACAGAGCCAGTTTAACATCGGCATAAATGTGTCCATCGTATATTCTCTTCCTGCCCTACTTGATTCTTTGATGCAGATCATTTTCAGCCTGATGACTAGATCAGTACCTTTACTGAAACTACATTTAATCATTTTTTTAATGATTCATCTTTCTCCCAGTGAGTGTTCAAATGTCAGGCATTAAATTCTCGTCAGATTTTCTGACCTTTCAGAGAATATTTTGGAAACTAGTCTGATTAGTGCCCCTGAGCACGTTCTTTAAAAGTTCCCTCATCAAGGAAGAAGTTTATATTCGATGTTATCTTTTCTTTATTACTTGAACACATTTTTATCACCATAAATGGAGCTGAAGGAGATTGATCCGATTAAAGTGAATGATCTCAGCTCAAATTAAGGATTGTTAGAGAAAACATTTTGTTTACTGAGCAAGGAAAATCTGAAAATCTCACAGTGAATTATTTGAATTGGCACGGACTGAAAATTGATCGGTGAGGGACCAATAAGTATAGAACAAAGGTGGTGAATGTTACGAAGGAGTAGGTTGACTATGATCTAGCTGAGTGTCAGTATAGACTGGACACTATCCATCAGAAGCAAGTAATTTACAATTTAGTAGGTTTGAAATTCAGCCAGGCTTGCCCACGTAATGCAGAACTGCCTTTCAGTGTAAAATATGAAATCAGCTCAATGAAATTCTAATCCCCTCATTTTTCTGCACCAGCTGTAAATGAGCATACTGTGGTGAAGCAGATAAGCAATGTGTAATCCGGAACACAGGATGTGGTACAATGGCACACAGCAGGAAATGGTGGTTAACTCGAAGCACATGTAACGGCATTATGAATTGTAACTTGACCGGATAACGATGCCTCGAATTAAAAGTCTTTTTCTGCTGAAGTGATTGCACTGAATTATAAATCTGTAATTAGTGTATCAGGTAGCTCAGGCCTTTTCTAGCCTGCGGTGTGCTCTGCAGGACAGCCTGATGGTCCAGTTGCATAATTGGGTACTCTGCTTTGTATAGAACAGGTCTGTTTCCCAGGTTCTGCTACGTTTCTTGATTCTATTCCTTGTGAGAATGCAGTATATACTGTATATGTTATACTCACATTTTTATATGGCATAGAACAAGCCATTTGGCCCATTGACTCTATATGGGCCCTCAGAATAATCCCATCATTCTGACACCTCACTTACTTTCCTTGCAATCTGTTCACTCACATTAACCATTAACATCCCCTGATTTTCCCACAACCTCCTGCACTGGGGGTAATTTACAGATATCAATAAATCTGCCAACATGTACTCCTTTGGAATATGGGAGGAAACCTACACCAGGAGAACATACATTGGATTGGTCATTTCATGCAGTTATACAAGAATGGAAACAGGTCTTCTTCACAACTCTGATCAAGGGGCCTATTAATGCTAATTCTATTTGCCTGTGTTTCGACCATATTCCTCTGAACCTTGTCTCTCCATGCACTTGTCTTAGTGCCTTTAAAATATTGTTATTGTACCTACCTCAACCACTTCTTCTGGTAGCTCATTCCATACACATACTGCCCTCTACATGAAGGGTCCTTTGGATCCCTTTGAAATCTTTCCCCTCTCACCTGTAGCTGCCCAAAAGCTGTAATTGTATCTACCTCCTCCCTTCATCAAGTTGGCTAGAGTTGTGAAACAACTGCGTTCTCCGCAGCACCACTCAATTCCATAAGGAATTAAGCCTCTGTAAATTGAGTTCCATTCTTGTCTGATAGCTGAAGAGTGCAGATAGTTTGAATTACTGAGGAACAGGCAGAACCTGATCATAAACTTGCCTGGCACTGTCAAGAAAGGAAGAGAAACTGACACCCAGTAAAAGCTCTCACCATGGCTCGTCTGTGATTTTTCACACGTGGCGGGAACCTTGTTTCTAATGTCAACACCAGAATTTCTGATCTCTTTGGAAATGCAAAACTCCTCCTGAAAATGTGAAGCCAGAAACCAATGAAGATTTGAGGTTGCAATAGGTCTGTATATTTCTCACCTTATGTGGATATTACTTTACATAATTTGCCTAGAAAATCCTTAAAATTTAGTAAGGTAACCCCTCAAAAGGAAAACCATGGAATCATGTATATACAGTGGCATGCAAAAGTTTGGGCACCCCTGGTCAAAATTTCTGTTCCTGTGAATACTTAAGTGAGTAGAAGATGAACTGATCTCCAAAAGTCATAAAGCTAAAGATGAAACATTCTTTTCAACATTTTAAGCAAGATTAGTGCATTATTTTTGTTTTGTACAATTTTAGTGTGAAAAAAACAGAAAGGAGCACCATGCAAAAGTTTGGGCACCCCAAGAGATTTGAGCTCTCAGATAACTTTTACCAAGGTCTCAGACCTTAATTAGCTTGTCGGGGCAATGGCTTGTTCACAGTCATCATTAGGAAAGGCCAGGTGATGCAAATTTCAAAGCTCTATAAATACCCCGACTCCTCAAACCTTGTCCCAACGATCAGCAGCTTAGAGGAGCTCGTGGCCTAGTACTCTGAAAATTAAAATAAATGATGCCCACAAAGCAAGATAGAATGTTTTCAGGTAGCCGTTTCCTCAGTTTGTAATGTAATTAAGAAATGGCAGTTAACAGGAATGGTAGAGGTCAAGTTGAGGTCTGGAAGACCAAGAAAACTTTCTGAGAGAACTGCTCATAGGATTGCTAGAAAAGCAAATCAAAACACCCGTTTGACTGCAAAAGACCTTCAGGAAGATTTAGCAGATTCTGGAGTGGTGGTTCACTGTTCTACTGTGCACCAACACCTGCACAAATATGACCTTCATGGAAGAGTCATCGGAAAAAAACATTTCCTGCATCCTCACCACAAAATTCAGTGTCAAAAGTTTGCAAAGGAACGTCTAAACAAACCTGATGCATTTTGTAAACAAATCCTGTGGTCTGATGAAGTTAAAATAGAACTTTTTGGCCACAATGAGCAAAGGTATGTTTGGAGAAAAAAGGGTGCAGAATTTCATGAAAAGAACACCTCTCCAACTGTTAAGCACGGGGGTGGATCAATCATGCTTTGGGCTTGTGTTGCAGCCAGTGGCACGGGGAACATTTCACTGGTAGAGGGAAGAATGAATTCAATTAAATACCAGCAAATTCTGTAAGCAAACATCACACCATCTGTAAAAAAGTTGAAGCTGAAAAGGGAAT
The DNA here is from genome assembly GCF_030144855.1 of Hypanus sabinus. Lineage (NCBI taxonomy): Eukaryota > Metazoa > Chordata > Chondrichthyes > Myliobatiformes > Dasyatidae > Hypanus > Hypanus sabinus. The sequence continues at coordinate 44,230,400 of NC_082739.1, forward strand.
GGCTTGTACAACAGGATAATGATCCTAAACACTCCTCAAAATCCACAATGGACATCCTCAAGAGGTGCAACCTGAAGGTTTTGCCATGGCCCTCTAATGCACCATCAATAACTCACTCTGAGACGTGAAGGCAAGATATCGGCTTTTATTGACTGGAAGAAAGAACCAGCAGTGAGTGACCACCATATTACATCCTGGAGACTGAGGGCCGGGCTCAGGCCTCAATCGCCTTTATACTGGGGTCTGTGGTAGGAGCCACGGTCTGTGGGAGGGGCCACAGGAGCAGTCAGCGGGGAGGGGGGGGTTGTCCAGACAGGTATATGTCGTTCACCATCAATCACCTTTATACCGGGGTCAGTGGGAGGAGACACAGGAGCAGTCAGTGGGGGGGGGGGGGTGTCCAGACAGGTATATGTAGTTCACCATCAATCACCTTTATACCGGGGTCAGTGGGAGGAGACACAGGAGCAGTCAGTGGGGGGGGGGGGGGGAACGTGTCCAGACAGGTATATGTCGTTCACCATCAATCACCTTTATACCGGGGTCAGTGGGAGGAGACACAGGAGCAGTCAGTGGGGGGGGGGGGGGTGTCCAGACAGGTATATGTAGTTCACCATCAATCACCTTTATACCGGGGTCAGTGGGAGGAGACACAGGAGCAGTCAGTGGGGGGGGGGGGTGTCCAGACAGGTATATGTAGTTCACCATCAATCCCCTTTATACCGGGGTCAGTGGGAGGAGACACAGGAGCAGTCAGTGGGGGGGGTGTCCAGACAGGTATATGTAGTTCACCATCAATCACCTTTATACCTAACCCTAACCCTAAACCTAACCCTAACCCTAACCCTAACCCTAACCCTAACCCTAACCCTAACCCTAACCCTAACCCTAACCTGACCGTGGTTAAGAAGGAATCCCCAGGGGCACTGGGGTCCCGGTAGTAACCGGAGTTATCCACTCGCCCACCTGGCAGGTATCGATCCACACAACCTCTCCTATTTTTGCCTTTCCACATCATTAAGACAATAATGTAAGTAAGACAATAAATAAAAGAATAATGTTCCTACTGCTTGTCTTGCGTCTGCGATTTCGACTCCAACGGATTGCCTTCAAAAAAGCGTGATTCCCGACCGGGAGGTCCAACTCGACTCTCGTCCGTCACTCGGGTCTTCTGTGGAGTCTCTAAACCCAGACAGTACTGCTGTCCAGTTAAAACGTCCCTCACCTTCCTCCCCCCGCAGGGCCTCTTTTAACTAATGTTATTCTAAAACCTAATTGTCCACCTGCTGCAAACCTGGCTGTTGCTAAGAAACCGGTCCACCTTGTTTGCTCAGCCCTTAAAGGTACATTAGCTGCTAATTGTCCCTCAGGGTTGGTGGACCCCTCCATTCTTTAAACTCTGAATTTTTCATTTCTAATTTCATAACCCCTAGTAGGTGAGATCTCAAATTATTCCTCTTTTTAGATTATATTAGTTTATTATGACTGTAGGGTACAACCCATTACTTCATTGTTCTATGGGCATGATGGGGTTATATAACCTAGATAAATTCGTCACCTCTGCTGGTGATTTATCAATTACTTAATTAATTATGTCAGGGGTTGGTCTTAATCTCCAACTTCTATGTCAATTTTTAAGTTAGAATATCTGGGTTTTCTTATTGGCCTTTCTTGGGCCGGGAGAATGAAGAGCGTCTCACTGATAGGTTAGGTTGAGATTATGCGGGCAGTGGGCTAAAAAGCCCTCTTGTGAATTTTGATCTCCTCACTTGAGATTCCGTTTCACATCACCCTGCCACTTTGATCTGGCCCACGCCTTCATTAACCAGGTCCCACACTTGCCCTTGTTGAATCCTGCCCCTCTCGACATAGGATATCCGGTTTATGGGGATTTAGCAAGGGTTAATCGGGGAGTGCCTAGGGTTTGTGGGGGTGTGTGCCCCCCTTGGAAGTTGCCTAAGGTTTGTGGGAGGGTGTGCCCCTTTTGGACTTTAGGATTAGATTTAAGTGTAGGGCTGCATTAGGGTTAGGGTTAGGTTGAGATTATGCGGGCAGTGGGCTAAAAAGCCCTCTTGTGATTTTTGATCCCCTCACTTGAGATTCTGTTTCACATCACCCTGCCACTTTGATCTGGCCCACGCCTTCATTAACCAGGTCCCACACTTGCCCTTGTTGAATCCTACCCCTCTCGACATAGGATATCTGATTTATGGGGATTTAGGGTTAGGGTTAGTGTTAGGGTTAGGTATCCAAAACAGACCGGTTAGCAGACACTTCCAGGAGCATGGGGGGTACTTCTTAAAAATATTAGGCCTGGAAACTAACATAAACTGGACAAACGCCCAAAGAAAAAGAGCAGAGAGGAGATGGATTGAAACACTGCACACTTATTCTCCACACTGTCTGAACGAGGCCTAAAGAACTAGGCTGCCCTGGAATTAAACCCTTAGAAGTAGCATGACCTGCACAGTTCCATGCCTTTCATTATCTGGTCCAGGGGTAATACACACGCCAAGCTTGATCGCCTTGGCGGAGCCGTCCCGGGGAGGGTGTCTAATGTAAAGGCTCGAAACACCTGACGATCCGAGAGTGCATTACTGATGATGTGTCCTGGGACATGATAATAAAGGTTTTGACCAGATTAACCTGATTTCCCCATACAAGCCTAGCTGGCTTAGCAGCTCAGACTTTAAACTCTGCAGACTAACCTCTGCCAGCTAAACATATAGATCCACCAGCCCTACACTCAAACCTAATCCTAAAGTCCAAAAGGGGCACACACCCCCACAAACCTTAGGCAAATTCCAAGAGGGGCACACACCCCCACAAACCCTAGGCATTCCCCGATCTCATACTTCAAATTCTGCAGGCTGACCTTTGCCAGCCAAACATATACATCCACCAGCCCTACACTCAAACCTAATCCTAAAGTCCAAAAGGGGCACACACCCCCACAAACCCTAGGCAAATTCCAAAAGGGGCGGACACCCCCACAAACCCTAGGCAACTTCCAAAAGGGGCACACACCCCCACAAACCCTAGGCACTCCCCGATTAACCCTTGCTAAACCCCCACAAACCGGATATCCTATGTCGAGAGGGGTAAGATTCAACAAGGGCAAGTGTGGGACCTGGTTAATGAAGGCGTGGGCCAGATCAAAGTGGCAGGGTGATGTGAAACGGAATCTCAAGTGAGGAGATCAAAAATCACAAGAGGGCTTTTTAGCCCACTGCCCGCATAATCTCAACCTAACCTATCAGTGACACGCTCTTCATTCTCCCGGCCCAAGAAAGGCCAATAAGAAAACCCAGATATTCTAACCCAAAAATGGACACAGAAGTTGGAGATTGAGACCAAACCCTGACATAATTAATTCAGTAATTGATAAATCACCAGCAGAAGCGACGAATTTACCTGGGTTATATAACCCCATCATGCCCATAGAACAATGAAGCAACGGGTTGAACCCTACAGTCACAATAAACTAATATAATCTAAAAAGAGGAATAATCTGAGGTCTCACCTACTAGGGGTTATAAAATTAGAAATGAAAAATTCAGAGCTAAAAGAATGGAGGGTTCCACCAACCCTGGGGGACATAATGTAAAGGCTCGAAACACCTGACGATCCGAGAGTGCATTACTGATGATGTGTCCTGGGACATGATAATAAAGGTTTTGACCAGATTAACCTGATTTCCCCATACAAGCCTAGCTGGCTTAGCAGCTCAGACTTTAAACTCTGCAGACTAACCTCTGCCAGCTAAACATATAGATCCACCAGCCCTACACTCAAACCTAATCCTAAAGTCCAAAAGGGGCACACACCCCCACAAACCCTAGGCAAATTCCAAAAGGGGCGGACACACCCACAAACCCTAGGCAACTTCCAAAAGGGGTAGACACCCCCACAAACCCTAGGCAACTTCCAAAAGGGGCACACACCCCCACAAACCCTAGGCACTCCCCGATTAACCCTTGCTAAACCCCCACAAACCGGATATCCTATGTCGAGAGGGGTAAGATTCAACAAGGGCAAGTGTGGGACCTGGTTAATGAAGGCGTGGGCCAGATCAAAGTGGCAGGGAGATGTGAAACGGAATCTCAAGTGAGGAGATCAAAAATCACAAGAGGGCTTTTTAGCCCAATGCCCGCATAATCTCAACCTAACCCTCTGCCAGCTAAACATATAGATCCACCAGCCCTACACTCAAACCTAATCCTAAAGTCCAAAAGGGGCACACACCCCCACAAACCCTAGGCATTCCCCGATCTCATACTTCAAATTCTGCAGGCTGACCTTTGCCAGCCAAACATATACATCCACCAGCCCTACACTCAAACCTAATCCTAAAGTCCAAAAGGGGCACACACCCCCACAAACCCTAGGCAAATTCCAAAAGGGGCGGACACCCCCAAAAACCCTAGGCAACTTCCAAAAGGGGCACACAACCCACAAACCCTAGGCACTCCCCGATTAACCCTTGCTAAACCCCCACAAACCGGATATCCTATGTCGAGAGGGGCAAGATTCAACAAGGGCAAGTGTGGGACCTGGTTAATGAAGGCGTGGGCCAGATCAAAGTGGCAGGGTGATGTGAAACGGAATCTCAAGTGAGGAGATCAAAAATCACAAGAGGGCTTTTTAGCCCACTGCCCGCATAATCTCAACGTAACCCTAACCCTAACCCTAACCCTAACACAAACCCTAATGCGGGGGCACACAACCCCACAAACCCTAAGCAAATTCCAAAAGAGGCAGACACCCCCACAAACCCTAGGCAACTTCCAAAAGGGGCACACACCCCCACAAACCCTAGGCACTCCCCGATTAACCCTTGCTAAACCCCCACAAACCGGATATCCTATGTCAAGAGGGGCAAGATTCAACAAGGGCAAGTGTGGGACCTGGTTAATGAAGGCGTGGGCCAGATCAAAGTGGCAGGGTGATGTGAAACAGAATCTCAAGTGAGGAGATCAAAAATCACAAGAGGGCTTTTTAGCCCACTGCCCGCATAATCTCAACCTAACCCTAACCCTTACCCTAATCCAAAAGGGGCACACATCCCCACAAACCCTAGGCAAATTCCAAAAGGGGCACACACCCCCACAAACCCTAGGCACTCCCCGATCTCATACTCTAAATTCTGCAGGCTAACCTCTGCCAGCCAAACATATACATCCACCAGCCCTACACTCAAACCTAATCCTAAAGTCCAAAAGGGGCAGACACCTCCACAAACCTTAGGCAAATTCCAAAAGGGGCAGACACCCCCACAAACCCTAGGCAACTTCCAAAAGGGGCACACACCCCCACAAACCCTAGGCACTCCCCGATTAACCCTTGCTAAACCCCCACAAACCGGATATCCTATGTCGAGAGGGGCAAGATTCAACAAGGGCAAGTGTGGGACCTGGTTAATGAAGGCGTGGGCCAGATCAAAGTGGCAGGGTGATGTGAAACAGAATCTCAAGTGAGGAGATCAGAAATCACAAGAGGGCTTTTTAGCCCACTGCCCGCATAATCTCAACCTAACCTATCAGTGAGACGCTCTTCATTCTCCCGGCCCAAGAAAGGCCAATAAGAAAACCCAGATATTTTAACTTAAAAATTGACATAGAAGTTGGAGATTAAGACCAACCCCTGACATAATTAATTAAGTAATTGATAAATCACCAGCAGAGGTGATGAATTTATCTAGGTTATATAATCCCATCATGCCCATAGAACAATGAAGTAATGGGTTGAACCCTACAGTCATAATAAATCAATATAATTTAAACAGAGGAATAATTTGAGATCTCACCTACGAGGGGTTATGAAATTAGAAATGAAAAATTCATAGTTAAAAGAATGGAGGGGTCCACCAACCCTGAGGGACAATTAGCAGCTAATGTACCTTTAAGGGCTGAGCAAACAAGGTGGACCGGTTTCTTAGCAACAGCCAGGTTTGCAGCAGGTGGACAATTAGGTTTTAGTATAACATTAGTTAAAAGAGGCCCTGCGGGGGGAGGAAGGTGAGGGATGTTTTAACTGGACAGCAGTACTGTCTGGGTTTAGAGACTCCACAGAAGACCCGAGTGACGGACGAGAGTCGAGTTGGACCTCCCGGTCGGGAATCACACTTTTTTGAAGGCAATCCGTTGGAGTCGAAATCGCAGACGCAAGACAAGCAGTAGGAACATTATTCTTTTATTTATTGTCTTACTTACATTATTGTCTTAATGATGTGGAAAGGCAAAGATAGGAGAGGTTGTGTGGATCGATACCTGCCAGGTGGGCGAGTGGATAACTCCGGTTACTACCGGGACCCCAGTGCCCCTGGGGATTCCTTCTTAACCACGGTCAGGTTAAAAATAGTCCAGAACCTTCATTATGTGAAAATTCTGGAAAAATAGTCCCAACTACCAAAGGGAATTATGAAGCAGGCCCACAGATTCTCCATATGGCCTGAATGAGGCCCAAGGAGCTAGGCCGCCCTGGAATTAAACCCTTAGAAGTAGTATGACCTGCACAATTTTATGCCTTTCGTTGTCTGGTCCAGGGGTAATACATACGCCAAGCTTGATCGCCTTGGCTGAGCCGTCTCAGGGAGGGTGTCGCCTTTCATTGTCTGGTCCAGGGGTAATACACACGCCAAGCTTGATCGCCTTGGCGGAGCCGTCTCGGGGAGGGTATCTAATGTAAAGGCTCGAATCACCTGACGATCCGAGAGTGCATTACTGATGATGTGTCCTGGGACATGATAATGAAAGGTTTCGACCAGATTAACCTGATTTCCCCATACAAGCCTAGCTGGCTTAGCAGCTCAGACTTCAAACTCTGCAGACTAACCTCTGCCAGCTAAACATATAGATCCACCAGCCCTACACTTAAACCTAATCCTAAAGTCCAAAAGGGGCACACACCCCCACAAACCCTAGGCAACTTCCAAGGGGGGCACACACCCCCACAAACCCTAGGCACTCCCCGATTAACCCTTGCTAAATCCCCATAAATCGGATATCCTATGTCGAGAGGGGTAGGATTCAACAAGGGCAAGTGTGGGACCTGGTTAATGAAGGCGTGGGCCAGATCAAAGTGGCTGGGTGATGTGAAACAGAATCTCAAGTGAGGGGATCAAAAATCACAAGAGGGTTTTTTAGCCCACTGCCCGCATAATCTCAACCTAACCCTAACCCTAACCCTCCTCCAAGTATGATTGGAAGCATGCAAGCCAGTGTTCAAAGGCAAGAGCTGCTTCAGGGTCTTGGAGGTCCAAATCCAATTCTTCCAGACGTAAAATGCTTTCCATGTTTTAAAACTTCCAGTCAATAAAATTGTCGCACCATCAATAACTCTCTCTGAGACGTGAAGGCAAGATATTGGCTTTTATTGACTGGAAGAAAGAACAAGCAGTGGTTGACCACCATACTACATCCTGGAGACTGAGAGGCCGGGCTCAGGCCTCAATCGCCTTTATATCGGGGTCAGCGGGAGGAGATACAGGAGCAGTCAGTGGGGGGGGGGGGGGGTTGTCCAGACAGTTATATGTCGTTCACCATCAATCACCTTTATACCGGGGTCAGTGGGAGGAGCCACAGGAGCAGTCAGTGGGGAGGGGGTGTCCATACAGGTATATGTAGTTCACCATCAATCACCTTTATACCGGGGTCAGTGGGAGGAGACACAGGAGCAGTCAGTGGGATGGGGGGGGGGTGTCCAGACAGGTATATGTAGTTCACCATCAATCACCTTTATACCGGGGTCAGTGGGAGGAGACACAGGAACAGTCAGTGGGGGGGTGCGCGTCCAGACAGGTATATGTAGTTCACCGTCAATCACCTTTATACCGGGGTAAGTGAGAGGAGCCACAGGAGCAGTCAGTGGGGGGGGGGGGGTGTCCAGACAGGTATATGTAGTTCACCATCAATCACCTTTATACCTAACCGTAACCCTAACCCTAACCCTTAACCCTAACCCTAATCTGTTCCGCCGTGAGAGTTTTGCAGTCGCAAGTTCACACGAGTGTCTGTAGGGCTCGGAGAAACTCGGCACTCGACTCTCCAGGCCGCTGTCGTTGCGTAGCTAAGTGATGCTTTGCATAGACGGTGTTCACCAGCCGCAGGTACTGTCTTTTGAGGGTATCCAGTGCCCCTTGGTAGGTCGACAGGTCCCTGATAAGTGAGTAAACTTTTGGGGTGACCCTCGAGAGGAGAATTCAGTGCATAACGGCAGGGTCAGTTGCACGAACCTCCTCCAAGTATGATTGGAAGCATGCAAGCCAGAGTTCAAAGGCAAGAGCTGCTTCAGGGGCTTGGGGGTCCAAATCCAGTTCTTCCAGACGTAAAATGCTTTCCATGTTTTAAAACTTCCAGTCAATAAAATTGTCACACCATCAATAACTCTCTCTGAGACGTGAAGGCAAGATATCAGCTTTTATTGACTGGAAGAAAGAACAAGCAGTGGTTGACCACCATATTACATCCTGGAGACTGAGAGGCCGGGCTCAGGCCTCAATCGCCTTTATATCGGGGTCAGTGGGAGGAGCCACAGGAGCAGTCAGTGGGGGGGGGGGGGGGGGGGTGTCCAGACAGGTATATGTAGTTCACCATCAATCACCTTTATACCGGGATCAGTGGGAGGAGACACAGGAGCAGTCAGTGGGGGGGGGGGGGTGTCCAGACAGGTATATGTAGTTCACCATCAATCACCTTTATACCGGGATCAGTGGGAGGAGACACAGGAGCAGTCAGTGGGGAGGGGGTGTCCATACAGGTATATGTAGTTCACCATCAATCACCTTTATACAGGGGTCAGTGGGATGAGAGACAGGAGCAGTCAGTGGGGGGAGGGGGGGTGTCCAGACAGGTATATGTAGTTCACCATCAATCACCTTTATACCGGGGTCAGTGGGAGGAGCCACAGGAGCAGTCAGTGGGGGGGGGGGGGTGTCCAGACAGGTATATGTAGTTCACCATCAATCACCTTTATACCGGGGTCAGTGGGAGGAGCCACAGGAGTAGTCAGTGGGGAGGGGGTGTCCATACAGGTATATGTAGTTCACCATCAATCACCTTTATACCGGGATCAGTGGGAGGAGACACAGGAGCAGTCAGTGGGGGGGGGGGGTGTCCAGACAGGTATATGTCGTTCACCATCAATCACCTTTATACCGGGGTCAGTGGGAGGAGCCACAGGAGTAGTCAGTGGGGAGGGGGTGTCCATACAGGTATATGTAGTTCACCATCAATCACCTTTATACCGGGATCAGTGGGAGGAGACACAGGAGCAGTCAGTGGGGAGGGGGTGTCCAGACAGGTATATGTAGTTCACCGTCAATCACCTTTATACCGGGGTCAGTGGGAGGAGCCACAGGAGCAGTCAGTGGTGGGGGGGGGGGGGGGTGTCCAGACAGGTATACGTAGTTCACCATCAATCACCTTTATACTTAACCCTAACCCTAACCCTAACCCTCCTCCAAGTATGATTGGAAGCATGCAAGCCAGTGTTCAAAGGCAAGAGCTGCTTCAGGGTCTTGGAGGTCCAAATCCAATTCTTCCAGACGTAAAATGCTTTCCATGTTTTAAAACTTCCAGTCAATAAAATTGTCGCACCATCAATAACTCTCTCTGAGACGTGAAGGCAAGATATCAGCTTTTATTGACTGGAAGAAAGAACAAGCAGTGGTTGACCACCATATTACATCCTGGAGACTGAGAGGCCGGGCTCAGGCCTCAATCGCCTTTATATCGGGGTCAGTGGGAGGAGCCACAGGAGCAGTCAGTGGGGGGGGGGGGGGGGGGGTGTCCAGACAGGTATATGTAGTTCACCATCAATCACCTTTATACCGGGATCAGTGGGAGGAGACACAGGAGCAGTCAGTGGGGGGGGGGGGGGTGTCCAGACAGGTATATGTAGTTCACCATCAATCACCTTTATACCGGGATCAGTGGGAGGAGACACAGGAGCAGTCAGTGGGGAGGGGGTGTCCATACAGGTATATGTAGTTCACCATCAATCACCTTTATACAGGGGTCAGTGGGATGAGAGACAGGAGCAGTCAGTGGGGGGAGGGGGGGTGTCCAGACAGGTATATGTAGTTCACCATCAATCACCTTTATACCGGGGTCAGTGGGAGGAGCCACAGGAGCAGTCAGTGGGGGGGGGGGGTGTCCAGACAGGTATATGTAGTTCACCATCAATCACCTTTATACCGGGGTCAGTGGGAGGAGCCACAGGAGTAGTCAGTGGGGAGGGGGTGTCCATACAGGTATATGTAGTTCACCATCAATCACCTTTATACCGGGATCAGTGGGAGGAGACACAGGAGCAGTCAGTGGGGGGGGGGGGTGTCCAGACAGGTATATGTCGTTCACCATCAATCACCTTTATACCGGGGTCAGTGGGAGGAGCCACAGGAGTAGTCAGTGGGGAGGGGGTGTCCATACAGGTATATGTAGTTCACCATCAATCACCTTTATACCGGGATCAGTGGGAGGAGACACAGGAGCAGTCAGTGGGGAGGGGGTGTCCAGACAGGTATATGTAGTTCACCGTCAATCACCTTTATACCGGGGTCAGTGGGAGGAGCCACAGGAGCAGTCAGTGGTGGGGGGGGGGGGGGGTGTCCAGACAGGTATACGTAGTTCACCATCAATCACCTTTATACTTAACCCTAACCCTAACCCTAACCCTCCTCCAAGTATGATTGGAAGCATGCAAGCCAGTGTTCAAAGGCAAGAGCTGCTTCAGGGTCTTGGAGGTCCAAATCCAATTCTTCCAGACGTAAAATGCTTTCCATGTTTTAAAACTTCCAGTCAATAAAATTGTCGCACCATCAATAACTCTCTCTGAGACGTGAAGGCAAGATATCGGCTTTTATTGACTGGAAGAAAGAACAAGCAGTGATTGACCACCATATTACATCCTGGAGACTGAGAGGCCGGGCTCAGGCCTCAATCGCCTTTATACCGGGGTCAGTGGGAGGAGCCACAGGAGCAGTCAGCAGGGGGCGTGTCCAGACAGGTATATGTAGTTCACCACACCCTCATAGTCCCCCAACCTAAACATCATTGAAAATCTGTGGATAGACCTCAAAAGAGCAGTGCGTGCAAGACAGCCCAAGAATCTCACAGAACTAGAAACCTTTTGCAAAAATGAATGAGTGAAAATCCCCCAAACAAGAAATGAAAGACTCTTAGCTGGCTACAAAAAGTGTTTACAAGCTGTGATACTTGCCAAAGGGGGTGTTACTAAGTACCGACCATGAAGGGTGCCCAAACTTTTGCTTTGGGCCCTTTTCCTTTTTTGTTATTTTTGAAACTGTAAAAGATGGTGTTACAAATGCAGCAGCAATGAATGTGAAGCTGAGACCAGGTTTAAAACAAATCCCGAGATTTATTAACCCTTGCTCAAACTTACAAAAGTAAACACACGACCAACTTAACCGGAAGTTAACAGTTAGGTGGCACAAACATTCATGCTTAAAAACTGTTCTTAACGAGTTCTCATCCGAGCACAGACTTAAAGTGATAAATATGCAGGCCACAATTCCTGAACAAGTCAAAAAAAAGGTCGATCATTCCTAAGATGCTGAACGTCATTAACTTTATCCAATCCTTTGAATTCGGATAACTCCGGTAATGCCTTCACTCTCCGATACTGGACTGCAAGGGAAAAATAAACATGCAACAAACAAGACCAATAGAGCCTCCACACCTCTGACCAACAACAACGTTGCACAAAAATAATAAATGAGAACTGCGTCACAAACTGTGGCTTGGTTTAAATACCGTTTGGAACATGCCATCACGTGGCATAACATCACCCCACAGCCATGAGACAATTACATTATCCCACTCACAAGACCATTCCAGCAACCCACTGCCCTGTGTTTAAACTGTGAGTATGAAACAATGGAAATAAAAAAAGTAATCTTGCTTAAAATATTAAAGAAATGTGTCATCTTTAACTTTATGCCTTCTGGAAATCAGGTCATCTTTTACTCGCTTAGCTATTCACAGTAACAGAAATTTTGACCAGGGGTGACCAAACTTTTGCATGCCACTGTAAGTGATTTTTATACTTTTACAATTATATTCTCACTGGCATGAAAAGAGAAAGAAGACATAAGGGTAGAAAATCAGTACTGCACCAACCATGTTGAGATCACAAGGTTCTACAGAGATTGAAACTTATATTCTAACCAATACCCAACCCTCTATTAACAATGCTAAAATTAGGCATTTTGGGCACAAGTGTCCCATGATCAATTTTTAGGACTGCATTGATGTCACATTGGCTGTTTTATAGGCACATTAGAAATAAACCAGCTCTAAAACATTTGGCCCTTTGTGTCTATTCCATTATTCAGTAATATAATGGTTGATATTTCACAGCACTGCCAATTTCCTTCATTTAAAACTCTTCAAACATGCTTTAGAAAATTCTCAAATCATGAAAGCTACTAAGTTCCTTCTTTCAAAATTATATTGATATTGATTGGTGGGGTGGGGAGGGTGTTCTATAATTTTACTTGCGCTAACGTTATCGATGTTTTACTGAGAGAAGAAAGCAGACTGTCCAGCTGATTAGGAAGCAAATGGAAGATCCAGTTCAGTCCATTTTCCCATTTTTTTATCCTCTTTTTCCATTCCTCATTCTGTCTCCACTTTTACCCCTTCTCTTCTCCTCACCTGCCCATCACCTTCCTCTGTGCCCCTCTTTCCCTTTCTTCCATGAATCACACTCTTTCTTCTTCAGCCCTTTCTCTCTTCCACCTATCCTCACTCAGCTTCTAATTTTATCCCCATACTATCACCCACACATCTTCCACCTCACCTGATTTCATCTATCACTTGCCAGCTTCGACTCCTTTCCCTTCCCTCAGCATCTTATTCTGGCTTCCCCCTTTCTTTCCATTCCTAATGAAATGTCTCGGCCCAAAATATTGACTGTTTATTCTTCTCCATACATTCTGCATGACCTATTGACTTCCTCCAGCATTTTGTGTGTTGCTCTGGATTTCTAGCAACTGCAGAACCTTTTGTGTTTGCAAAGTTTACAGCATTTTTATAGGGGCAAGTAAACTCAGTGATCCTTATCAGATTGTGGTTTAGCCCTCAAAGGAAATGGCATTTGTAAATTACGCATAGTGCTTAATTACACTTTTGTTATAAGCCTACAATAATTAAGCAATTGATCTTTGCAATAACTTATAATGTATAATCTTCAATTCAGTTGTTGCATTCTTGTATCTGAGTTCATGCTTTGTCGAGCACCTCAGCTCCATCTCCAAAAAGCGGAATTTCCTGGTGACCAACTATTCCATTTCCTATCCCTAATCTTGTTCTAGCATGTCAGTCCATGACCTCCTCTTCAAAATTAGGTCAAGTCAAGTCACTTTTATTGTCATTTCGACCATAACTGCTGGTACAGTACATAGTAAATATGAGACAACGTTTTTCAGGACCATGGTGTTACATGACACAGTACAAGAACAAGACTGAACTATGTGAAAAAAAAACCAACACAGAGGAAGCTACACTAGACTACAGACCTACACAGGACTACATAGTCTGGCCGTGAGAGCCAGAATGCTTTGGAGAAAGTGTGGAAAGCGGCCAGTGAGTGAGTGGGCCAGTGAAGGAGTGGAGATTTGAGGCTTTGACTCGAGAGATTCTGGCAGTTTTGGCAGTTGGACTGTGCAATCAAGATTTAAATAGCTCAGACTCAGCAGAAAGCAGCTGATTGGGCAATCGAGGTCAGGTGACCAAGAAGTTTGAAAAGCTCAAACTAATAGATAGAGGGGTAGCTCAAGCAGAATGGCCTGTGGAAAGCGGCCAGTGAAGGAGTGGAGATATCAGGCTTTGACTCTAGAGGCTTCGACGAGAAGAGGCTGAGGACGAGCTTCATTCCAAGTGAGGTAACGCCGGGTAAATTCCTTTCAAAGGAGAAAGTTTCAAAAGTTGAGGCAAGTATTGGGTAGGTCATGGCAGCTGAGATCGGCCCCGTGGTTTGTTCATCCTGCAGCATGTGGGAAATTAGGGATACTTTTAATAATCTCTGGATTACTACCAGTGCCACGTGCTAGTCAGAGTAGAAATAGGAGGATATTTCAGATGAATACGTGGCTTGAAAAATGGTGCAAGGGGGAGGGATTCAAATTTCTGGGGCATTGGAACCAGTTCTGGGGGAGGTGGGACCGGTATAAACAGGACGGTCTGCATCTGGGCTGGACTGGAACCAATGTCCTAGGGGGAGCGTTTGCTACTGCTTTTCAGGAGGCTTTAAACTAATGTGGCAGGAGGATGGGAACAAGTGCAGAGAGACAGAGGGGTGTAAAATGAGGGTAGAAGCAAAAAAGTAGTAAGGTGAAAAGTAAAAGTGGCATGCAGGCAAATCCAGGGCAAAAAGCAAAAAGGGCCACTTTTCAACATGATTGTATAAGGGCTAAGAGTGTTGTAAAAACAAACCTGAAGGCTTTGTGTGCCAATGCGAGGAGCATTCATAACAAGGTGGATGAATTGAATGTGCAGAATTATTAATGAATATGATATAGTTGGGATCACAGAGATATGCCTCCAGGGTGACCAAGGATGGGAGCTCAACATCCAGGGATATTCAATATTCAGGAGGGATAGACAAGTGGGGTAGCATTGCTGGTTAGAGAGGAGATTAACGCAATAGAAAGGAAGGACATTAGCCTGGAGGATGTGGAATCGATATGGGTAGAGCTGCATAACACTAAGGGGCAGAAAACACTGGTGGGAGTTGTGTACAGGCCACATAACAGTAGTAGTGAGGTCGGGGATGGCATTAAACAGGAAATTAGAAATGCGTACAGTAAAGGAACTGTAGTTATAATGGGTGACTTCAATCTACATATAAATTGGGTGAACCAAATTGGTAAGGGTGCTGAGGAAGAGGATTTCTTGGAATGTATGCGGGATGGTTTTCTGAACCAACATGTCAAGGAACCAACAAGAGACCAGGCCATTCTAGATTGGGTATTGAGCAATGAGGAAGGGTTAGTTAGCAATCTTGTTGTGCGAGGTCCGTTGGGTAAGAGTGACCATAATATGGTGGAATTCTTCATTAAGATGGAGAGTGACATAGTTAATTCAGAAACAAAGGTTCTGAACTTAAAGAAGGGTAACTTTGAAGGTATGAGACGTGAATTAGCTAAGATAGACTGGCAAATGATACTTAAAGGGTTGACGGTGGATATGCAATGGCAAGCATTTAAAGATCGCATGGATGAACTACAACAATTGTTCATCCCAGTTTGGCAAAAGAATAAACCAGGGAAGGTAGTGCACCCATGGCTGACAAGGGAAATTAGGGATAGCATCAAGTCCAAAGAAGAAACATATAAATTAGCAAAAAAAAAGCGGCACACCTGAGGACTGGGAGAAATTCAGAGACCAGCAGAGGAGGACAAAGGGCTTAATTAGGAAAGGGAAAAAAGATTACGAGAGAAAGCTGGCAGGGAACATAAAAACTGACTGTAAAAGCTTTTATAGATACGTGAAAAGAAAAAGTTTGGTCAAGACAAATGCAGGTCCTTTACAGTCAGAAACAGGTGAATTGATCATAGGGAACAAAGACATGGCAGACCAATTGAATAACTACTTTGGTTCTGTCTTCACTAAGGAGGACATAAATAATCTTCTGGAAATAGTAAGGGACCGAGGGTCTAGTGAGATGGAGGAACTGAGAGAAATACATGTTAGTAGGGAAGTGATGTTAGGTAAATTGAAGGGATTAAAGGCAGATAAATCCCCAGGGCCAGATGGTCTGCATCCCAGAGTGCTTAAGGAAGTAGCCCAAGAAATAGTGGATGCATTAGTGATAATTTTTCAAAACACCTTAGCTTCAGGATTAGTTCCTGAGGATTGGAGGGTGGCTAATGTAACCCCACTTTTTAAAAAAGGAGGGAGAGAGAAACCGGGGAATTATGGACTGGTTAGTCTGACATTGGTGGTGGGGAAAATGCTAGAGTCGGTTATCAAAGATGTGATAATAGCACATTTGGAAAGAGGTGAAATCATCGGACAAAGTCAGCATGGATTTGTGAAAGGAAAATCATGTCTGACGAATATTATAGAATTTTTTGAAGATGTAACTAGTAGAGTGGATAGGGGCAAGCCAGTGGATGTGGTATATTTAGATTTTCAAAAGGCTTTTGACAAGGTCCCACACAGGAGATTAGTGTGCAAACTTAAAGCACACGGTATTGGAGGTATGGTATTGATGTGGATAGAGAATTGGTTGGCAGATAGGAAGCAAAGAGTGGGAGTAAACGGGATCTTTTCAGAATGGCAGGCAGTGACTAGTGGGTTAGCGCAAGGCTCAGTGCTGGGACCCCAGTTGTTTACAATATATAGTAATGATTTAGACGAGGGAATTAAATGCAGCATCTCCAAGTTTGCGGATGACACGAAGCTGGGCGGCGGTGTTAGCTGTGAGGAGGAAGCTAAAAGGATGCAGGGTGACTTGGATAGGTTAGGTGAGTGGGCAAATTCATGGCAGATGCAATTTAATGTGGATAAATGTGAGGTTATCCACTTTGGTTGCAAGAACAGGAAAACAGATTATTATCTGAACGGTGGCAGATTAGGGAAAGGGGAGATGCAACGAGACCTGGGTGTCACTGTACACCAGTCATTGAAGGTGGGCATGCAGGTGCAGCAGGCGGGGTGAAAAAGGCAAATGGTATGTTGGCATTCATAACAAAAGGATTTGAGTACAGGAGCAGGGAGGTTCTACTGCAGTTCTGCAAGGCCTTGGTGAGACCACACCTAGAATATTGTGTGCAGTTTTGGTCCCCTAATCTGAAGAAAGACATTCATGCCATAGAGGGAGTACGGAGAAGGTTCACCAGATTGATTCCTGGGATGGCAGGATTTTCATATGAAGAAAGACTGGATCGACTAGGCTTATACTCACTGGAATTTAGAAGATTGAAGAGGGATCTTATTGAAACGTATAAAATTCTAAAGGAATTGGACAGGCTAGATGCAGAAAGATTGTTTCTGATGTTGGGGAAGTCCAGAACGAGGGGTCACAGTTTAAGGATAAAGGGGAAGCCTTTTAGGACCGAGATGAGGGAAGACTTCTTCACACAGAGAGTGGTGAATCTGTGGAATTCTCTGCCACAGGGAACAGTTGAAGCCGGTTCATTGACTATATTTAAGAGGAAGTTAGATATGGTCCTTGTGTCTAAAGGGATCAGGGGGTATGGAGAGAAAGCAGGTACAGGGTTCTGAGTTGGATGATCAGCCATGATCATACTGAATGGTGGTGCAGGCTCAAAGGGCTGAATGGCCTACTCCTGCACCTATTTTCTATGTTTCTATGAGCCTTTTCCCAGACGGCAGGAGGGAGAAGAGATTGTATGAGGGGTGCATGGGGTCCTTCATAATGTTGTTTCCTTTGCGGATGCAGCGTGTGGTGTAAATGTCCGTGATGGCAGGAAGAGGGACCCCGATGATCTTCTCAGCTGACCTCACTATCCGCTGCAGGGTCTTGCAATCCAAGATGGTGCAATTTCTGAACTAGGCAGTGATGCAGCTGCTCAGGATGCTCTCAATACAACTCCTGTAGTATGTGTTGAGGATGGGGGTGGAAGATAGACTTTCCTCAGCTTTCTCAGAAAGTAGAGACACTGCTGGGCTTTATTTGCTATGGAGCTGGTGTTGAGGGATCAGGTGAGATTCTCTGTCAGGTGAACAACAAGAAATTTGGTGCTCTTTACGATCTCTACCAAGGAGCCGTTGATGTTCAAAGGGGAGTGGTCACTCCGTGCCCTCCTGAAGTCAACAACAATCTCTTTTGTTTTGTTCACATTAAGAGACAATTTGTTGGCTCTGCACCAGTCCGTTAGCCGCTCCACCTCCCATCTGTATGCTGACTTGTCGTTCTTGCTGATGAGACCCACCACGGTCGTGTCATTGGCGAACTTGATGATATGGTTTGAGCTGTGTGTTGCAGCACAATCGTGGGTCAGCAGAGTGAACAGCAGTGGACTGAGCACACAGCCCTGGGGAGCCCCCATGCTCGGTGTGATGGTGTTGGAGATGCTGCTCCCGATCCAGACTGACTGAGGTCTCCCAGTCAGGAAGTCTAGGATCCAGTTGCAGAGGGAGGTGTTCAGGCCCAGTAGGCTCAGCTTTCCAATCAGTTTCTGAGGGATGATTGTGTTAAACGCTGAACTGAAGTCTATGAACAGCATCCGAACGCGTGTGTCTTTTTTGTCCAGGTGGGTTATGGCTCGTCTGCCATAATGAGACCACTGTTAGCTTGGAGGAGCAACAGCTCATATTCCATTTAGGTAGTCTCTAACTTGATGGCATGAACATTGATTTCTCCAACTTATGGTAATTTTTTTCCCACTATCCTCTCCTTCTTCTTCACTTCCCCACTCTTGCCTCTTACCTCTTCTCCTCACCTTCCCCAGGTACCCCTCCTCATCCTTCTCCCATGCTCCATTCTCTTCTCCTATCAGATTCTTTCTCTAGCCGGTTGTCTTTTCCATTTATCATCTCCCAGCTTCTTACTTCATCCCCCCTCCCCCACCCACCTGGCTTCTAGCTTGTCCTCATTCCCCTCCCCCCCATGTCCTTTTCTGGCATCTTCCTCCTTCCTTTCCTGTCCTGATGAAGGATTTCAGCTCATAATGTCAACTGTTTATTCATCTCCATAGATGCTGCCTGACCTGCTGAGTTCCTCCAGCATTTTGTGTGTGTTACTCTTGAGTTCATGTCTTAGTCAGATGATATGAGGATAAAATTTATGCTGACACTCCAGGGGGTGCTGCCCTGCGGGTTGTGTTGTCTTTCAGTTAATGTATGTGTGGAGATAGGCCTCT
Source organism: Hypanus sabinus (assembly GCF_030144855.1). Lineage (NCBI taxonomy): Eukaryota > Metazoa > Chordata > Chondrichthyes > Myliobatiformes > Dasyatidae > Hypanus > Hypanus sabinus. The sequence continues at coordinate 44,249,253 of NC_082739.1, forward strand.
GATGATATGAAAATAGCATTATTGTGGAATGAGCACATGCATCTCCTTCTTGAAAATGAAAATTCACCAATGCATCCCTGATCTTCTTACAGAGTGAATGACCGAAACTTCACTCTCTGTCAGGAATGCTGGTCAGGCTGTTAATTATATCCTTTGCTGACTTGCCAGGGGTGTGCTCAAATCCTTTACATGGCAATGATGGAATGATTGACATATGGAGCCCTGGATTGTTTTGGAGACTTCGTAATTTCAAAGCCTATATTCAAAAGTTTCAGAAAACTGATCTTTATCACAATATCCAGAGATTTTTTTTAATCCCCTAACCTTGACTATCTGAGCTTTGTGAATCAATACTGTGCATACATCTTCTGACTATACTTTCTGGATATTTTGTCTATGTCTATGTTATTGGTGTTATGCCTACCTTAACACCAACTGAAGCATTTGCCAGGATGCTATTGGTTAATGTATACTACTTCAGTGAGTACAAGGAAATTATCATAATTGGTATGATGTAAGTTATATATTGGCATGTTTTATTTCCAGGGTAGGTGAAACTATAATAGAGGGCATAGGTTTAAGGTGAGAGGTGAAAGATTTAAAAGGGATCTGAGGAACATGTTCCGAAAGAACGCACCACCAGTGGAAGTAGCAGAGTAGGTTTAAAGACATTTGGACAGATATGGGTTAAGAAAGTTTTAGAGGGATGGTGCCACAGTAGTGTAATGGTTAGGCTGGCACCATTCCAGCTTGAGGTGTCTGAGTTCGGAGTTCAATTCCAATATCACCTGTAAGGAGCCTGTACATCCTCACTGCGGAATGTGTGGGCTTCCCACAGTCCAAAGGCATACCAGTTAGTAGGTTAACTGGTCATTGTAACTTAGTCCCGTGATTAGGCTAGGGTTAATTTGGTGGTGTGTGGTTCTAGGCAGCGCAGTTCAAAGGGCCAGAAGGGCCTCATCCGCACCGTATCTCAATAAATAAATAAATATTAGCCACATGCAGGTAAATGCAATTTGCATAGCCAAGCATCTTGGATAGTATGGGTGAGTTGTGCTGAAAGACCTGTTTCCATGCTGTATGACTGTGAATCTATGTGTGAGCATTTAACTCATTGGACTTCTAACAAATTTACTGTTTGTGAAACTGAAAAAGAACTATCTTAATAAATAAGTTGGAAATTGATGCTTATCACAAAAGTAGACAGTTGTGTAACATTAAATGTTTTGGTTAGTAAAGGTGACCACCTTGTTAACCTCAAGAATATCTGTGCAGGTTACGGTCAACCAAGATCAATAACTTGTTAACCTCATTTGATTTACAACTATATAATAGATAGGAAACTGTGTTTCATTGGCAGAGTGTGATGCCCATGGGAAGCATTTGTTGTTAATCCATCTGAATTACCTAACAAGCCACTCAGTTCACTGTTGAACCAAATGGCACGGAAGAGTGAATTACTGTAGGTGTGGTGAACTACATATACCTGTCTGGACATGCCCCTCTGCTGACTGCTCCTGTGGCTCCTCCCACTGACCCCGGTATAAAGGTGATTGGAGGCACTGCTCATCCCTCAGTCTCCAGGATGTTGTGTGGTGGTCGCTTGCTTGCGACTGCTCTCTTCCAGTGAATAAAAGCCTATATCTCGCCTCACGTCTCTGAGAAATTATGGTAATTATTACTGATAGTAGCAATTCATTCGAGATTTGATGAATTAAACGCATTTAAGTTTCTCGCGTGTGGTGGTGGAATTTGATCTTGTATCATGATTATTGTTTACGGCTCTTCCCAATTGGTTCACCTTTCTGGCCTATTCCCTTACCTTTTTTTCTGCTTCCCCTTTCTTTGCCACTACTATAGTCATACCTTGCCCCATTCTCTTCAAAGTTCAAAGTAAACTTATTATTAAAGTATATATATATGCCACCATATACAATCACAAGATTTATCTTTGCAGGCATACTCAGTAAAGCCATAATAAAATAATAACCATAATAGAATCAATGAAATACTACACCAACAGGGCAGACAGCCAGTGTGCAAACAACAACAAACCGTGCAAATACAAAAAGAAAGAAATAATAATAATAAATAAGTAAGCAATAAATATCGAGAACATGAGATGAGGAGTCTTTGAAAGTGAGTCCATTGTTTGTGGGAACATTTCAATGAAGGGGCAGGTGAAATTGAGTGAAGTTATCCACTTTGGTTTCAAGAGCCTGATGGTTGAGGAGTAGTAACTGTTCCTGAAACTGGTAATGAGAGTCCAGAGGTTTCTGTACCTTTTTCCAGATGGCAGCAGCAAGAAGAGAGCATGATCTGGGTGGTTGATATGTTTCATCAGCAATCTCTGAAAACACTTCATCACTGCGGATGGAAGTGCTACTGGATGATAGTCATGGAGGCAGGTTACCACATCTTCCTAGGCACCGATATAAGTGAATTCTGCTTGAAGCAGGTAGGTACCTCAGACTGCTGAAGTAAGAGGTTAAAGATCTCAGTGAACACTCCAGCCAGTTGGTCAGCACAGGTTTTTATCTCTTGGCCAGGTATTCTGTCTGGGGGCTGAATACTTTCCATGGGTTCACCCTCCTGAAGGCTACTTGCACGTCGGCGTCTGAGCCTGAAATCACAGGATCATCAGGGGCTGTGGGTGTTTGTGATGGTTCCTCCATGTTTTGACTGTTCTTCCTATTGATTCCTAATCTGCATTGCTCACTGTGATACTTTCATTGTGCACCCCGTGCTCTGCACTTTGTACAGCTGAGTATGTTCTCTTCTGTGTCCAGACACTTAACATTTACTTGCTTGTCATTCTTTCCCCCGTCAATGAAATTTCTGTCATAATTTGGAGTGTTCACTTTCTGCTATTGAGTTGGATTCCAACTGACCCTTCATTGGTCAACCAGTATTTAGCAAAGTTTTGCATTCTTTGCACGTGTATAATTTAAGAATGAACATGACCAACATGTACCTGAACACCTGAGTATGTTTGGGATAAGATATATCATGGAATGTCAATAACATGGAAGAGCATCTCAGAACCAAAATGCTGAGCCAGTGCTCTCAAATAATCTCCCTGATTTCTTTATCAATAAATCAGAAGCCAAATCAGATTTATTACCATGACACACATTGTAAAATTTATAGTTTTACAGCAGTAGTACAAAGCAAGACATAAGTTAATACAAAAGTAAAAACTGTTGGATAATGAGGTAGTGTTCATGCGTTCACGGGCTGTTCAGAAATCTGAAGGCAGAGGGGAGAAAGTTGTTCTTAAAACACTAAGTGTGGGTCTTCAATCTGCTGTATGTCTACCCTAATGATAGTCATGCGAAAAGGGCACGTCTCAGATGGTGAGGGTCTTTAATGATAGATGCCACTTCCTTGAGGCATCATCTCTTGAAGGTACCCTTGATAGTGGGGGCAGTTGTACCTGTGATAAAGCTGGCAGAGTCTATAAGCCTCCAAAGCCTCTTGCAATCCTATGTATTGAAGGCTCCATATCAGGCTGTGATTGCAACCTGTCAGAATGCTCTCCACTGTACATTTGGTGACATTTTGTAAGAGTCTTTGCTAACATACCAAATCTCCTCAAACTCCTAATGAAGTAGAGCTGATGGTGTGCCTACTTTGTTATTGCATCAATGTGTCAGGCCCAGGATTGATCCTCAGAGATGCTGACACCCAGGAAAATTAAGCTGCTCACCCTTTCCATTGCTGACTCCTTAATGAGGCCTGGTATGTATTCTCCCGATTTCCCGTTCCTGAAGACTTATCAGTTCCTTGGTTTTGCTCATATTGAGTGCAAGGTTGTTATTGCAAAGCCACTCAACCAGCTAATCTATCTCACTCCAGTAAATCTCCTTAATGTCATCTGAGATTCCAACAATGACAATGGTGTCATTAGTAAATTTATAAATGGTGCTTGAGCTGTGCCTAGCCACACAGTCATGAGTGTAGAGAGTGTAGAGCATGGGCTAAGCATGGATCCTTGATTTCAGTGAGGAGGAGATATTATTACCAATTCAAACTGACTGTGGATCAATTGAGGATGGAGTTACAGAGGCCCAGGTTTTGAAGCTTGTGAGTTAGTACTAAGGGGATGATGGTGTTAAATGCTAAGCTGTAATTGATAAACAGCAGCGGGAAGCATGTTTTGCTCTTGTTTAGGTGCTCCAAAGCCAAGTTGAGAGTCAGTGAGATTGCAACCACTGTAGACCTAGTCCATAGTACTGAGCTATCACATAAGTGATCCATGGGGTCTTGTGTGTTTTGTTCATTCTGAGGGTTTGAGCTTAGATCAAGAGACCAGCTCTAGTTGTTTTTAAGTAAGAACATAGAACATCACAGCACAGTACAGGCCCTTTGGCCCTCGACGTTACACCAACCTTTAGATCTATCAATCTAACCGTTCCCTCCTACATAGCCCTCCACTTTGCTATCATCCATCTGCCTATCTACAGAGCTAAGAATCCTGCCATTAACTCTGTATTCTGTCTTCAAACTTGACCTTCCAAAGTGAATCAGTTCACACTTTTTCCGGGTAGAGCTCCATCTGCCACTTCTCTGCCCAGGTCTGCATCCTATCAATGTCCTGATGTAATCAACAACTCTCCCTACCATGCACAACTCCACTGACCTTCATGTCATCTTCAAACTTTCTAAGCCACCCTTTCACTTCCTCATACAAGTCATTAATAAAAATCACAAAGAGCAGGGGTCCAAGAATTGATCCCTGTGGAACATAACTGGCTAACAACCTCCAGGCAGAATGCACTTCATCCGCTACCACCCTCAGCCTTCTGTAGGCAAGCCAATTCTGTATCCATGCAGCCAAGTTTCACTGGATCCCATGCCTCATGACTTTCTGAATGTGTCTACCATAGGAACTTTATCAAAGGCCTTACTAAAGTCCATGTGTACTATGAAATATTCAATATTTCAGTAATATTTAGTAATATTGTAAATGTATTGTTTGATTAAGCCTTCTGTGTTGTTTATGTAAAGCATGTGAATGGCATACTTAATTATACCATCACGTTGTATGTGAGCACCTCACTAAAAAAAGGGAAATGAAGAAAAAACTAAGTAGATAATTATCCCAGCTCCTGGCCTTTTTTCTTTTGAATAGTTTCTTGAGTTATAAAACATACCAATAGTGACAAGGAAGTTTAAAAATGAACCTGAGATGATCACTTACCTGTTGAAGCACAGCATGTTTATCTTCAGAAGAGGAGAGATGTTCGAGTTAATAAAAAGGCAGAAAATGGACAAAATTAACAAGCAGCAAGTACCGCTCCAGTTTTATAAACAGTGAGTACCAGGTGATAATAATAATAAAAAAATTAGAAATGGCTAGCTACGTCAGAAAGATAGATGTGTTCGATTGTACAACAGAAAACTGGATGATGTATGCTGAATGAATTGAGCAGTATTTTGAAGGAAATAAATCAGCCAATGAAAAATGAGTGCCAGTGATGCTGAGTGCAGTGGGTGGAAAAGCATACAGTTTGGTTTGAAGTTTAACTGCCCCAACCAAACCAGCTGAAATGAGCTTTGCAATGTTGTGAGCATAATGTAAGAACATTTAGAACCAAAACCACTGATGATTACAGAATGCTTTAAGTCACATAAGTGGAATCAAAAGAAATAGATCCATTTCAGCTTATGTGACTGAACTGAAGAAATCATTGGAGCATTGTCAATTCAGTAATGGGCTTAATAATGCACTGAGAGATTCTTTAATTTGTGTAAATCTAATTTGTGTAATTAGATTGTGTAATCTTTAATTTGTGTAAATTCAAAAATGGTTCCTAACTGAAGCATTTGAAATTATATTTAAAAGAGTAATTGAAATCACTGTACCAATAGGGACAGCAACCACAGATGCAACTCTGAAGTGAAAGTGAGAATGAAGAATATTGCAACGTCTGAAAAACCTTGCCTCGCTGAACAAATTCTGTTATCGTGTAGCAAGGTCTCACCAGACCAATGCAGGTGTAAAGAAGATACTTGCAGAAAATGCAATATACAAAGAGTGTGTTGGGCAGACAAGAATAAATCAATTGCACAGGGAAGAGAATAAGATAAAAAATCAATCTGCAGATTCAAAAAGAGCACTAATCTGCATGCAGTTGGTGAAAAACCTAATAATGATGAGAGTCGCATAGGACTGAGTAGCCTTGCAATTTACAATGCAAAAACTAACAAGAGAAAAGCAATATGGCTTACATCAGAAGTGAATGGCAAATTAATTAAAATGGAATTGGACACTGGCTCAGCTATTTCAGTCATTCCGCAAAATGAGTTTAACCAGCTTCTTAAAGATACTGAACTGAAGCCTGAAGAAATCCAACTATTAACTTGTACTGGTGAAAAGATCACTCCTGTGGGAATGACATTTGTAACAGTAAAGTACAAGAACCAACAAGCCACATTGGGCTGGCATGTGGTGAAAACAAGAGAGACAGCATTGTGAGGCCATGATTGACTGAGACAACAACTTGATTGGAGATCCATCCACAATTTGCATACCACATCCACTACAATAGAGTCTATTACTACAATTTCCACTACAATTCAGTTGAAAGTGAATTAAGAATGTCCTGGGCTTTATCACTATAACAGGCTTATTTCTGGAGCAGCATCTGCACCTGCGCTCTGGCAGAAAGCTATGGACCAGGTGCTGCAAGGCTGCCCAGGAATTCGGTGTTACCTGGATGACATTGTTGTTACTGGTGGGGATTACAAGAAACATCTCTAAAAACTCAAGCAACACACACAAAATGCTGTTGGAACTCAGCAGGTCAGGAGGCGTCTATAGGAAAGAGTGCAGTCAATGTTTTGGGCCAAGACCTTTTAGCAGGACTGGAAGAAGAAAGATGCTGCGTCGGAGTTTAAAGGTGTGGAAAGGGGAGGGGAAAAGACGAGGTGATAGCAAATGAATTACAGTAAGTGTATATATAAAAAATAGTTAAATTAAAAATAGTGCAAAAACAGAAATTAAAAAGTAGTGATGTAGTGTTTATGGATTCAATATTCATTTAGATTCTGGATATTTAGAAAGTGGATGTCAGAGTGGAAGTAGTTGTTCCTGAATCACTGAGTATGTGGATTCAAGTTTCTGTACCTCCTTCCTGATGAGAACAATGAGAAGAGGACATGCCCTCAATAATGGATGCTGCCTTTCTGAGGCACCGCTCCTTGAAGATGTACAGAGGGTAGTACCCACGATGGAACTGTCTAATATTACAACTTTCTGTAGCTTAGAAACATAGAAAGCCTGCAGCACAATACAGGCCCTTCGGCCCACAAAGTTGTGCCGAACATGTCCCTACCTTAGAAATTACTAGGCTTACCCATAGTCCTCTATTTTTCTAAGCCCCATGTACATATCCAGGAGTTTCTTAAAAGACCCTATTGTATCTGCCTCCACCACCGTTGCTGGCAGCCTATTCTACGCACTCACCACTCTCTGCGTAAAAAACTTACCCCTGACATCTCCTCGGTACCTACTTCCAAACTGTGCCCTCTCATGCTAGCCATTTCAGCCCTGGGAAAAAGCCTCTGACTATCCACACAATCAATGCCTCTCATCATCTTATACACCTCTATCAGGTCACCTCTCATCCTCCGTCGCTCCAAGGAGAAAAGGCCAAGTTCACTCAGCCTGTTTTCATAAGGCATGCTCTCCAATCCAGGAAACATCCTTGCAAAGCTTCTTTCGATTCTGTGCAGTAACCCCCCTCGCCTATAACAGACAGTGACACAACCTGTCAGAATGCTCTCCACTGTACACTTGTAGAAATGTTTTGAGTGTTTTATGTGACAACTAAATCTCCTCAAACTCCTAATGAAATATATTCGCTGTCTTACCTTCTTTATAGCTGCATTGATATGTTGGGACCAGGTTCGATCCTCAAAGATCTTGACACCCAGGAACTTGAAATTGCTCACTCTTTCCACTTCTGATCCCTAATCAGCCGAAGCTTCTCCAAATACTCGTAAACCCTGTCTCTAAGAATCTTCACCAATAATTTATCTAACACTGACAGAAGACTCACTGGTCGATAATTTCCAAGAATATTCCTATTGCCTTTCTTGAAGTAGCAATAACATTTGCCACCCTCCAATCTACACCTGTGGCCAGTGAGGTCACAAAGATCATTACCAATGGCACATCAATTGCTTCCCTCGCTTCCCATTGTAACCTTGGGTATACCCCATCTGACCTTGGGGACTTATCTATTCTAATGTTTTTCAAAAGTTCCAGCACATCCTCTTGCATGTTCTGGTATATTACCTTGGATTACATTGTCCTCACAAACTTCAAAGTCCCTCTGACTGGTAAATATTGGAGCCGTATTCATTAGGGACCTCCCCCACTTCCTATGACTGCAGGTGTATGTTTCTTTTACTCTCCCTGATCAGTCCTCCACTCACTCTGCCTATTGTCCTGTTCTCCACATATTTGCTGAACATCTTACAGTTTTCCTTAATCCTATTCGCCAAGTGCCCCCTTCTAGCTCTCCTAAATTCATTCTTTGACTCTTTCATGGATACCTGGTAACTAACTACAGCCATGTCTGATCCTTGCTTGCCAACCCTGATGTAAGCTTCTTTCTTCCTCTTCACTCCACGTCTCTTGTCAACCATGGTCCTTTCACCCTATCATCTTTTTGCTACCTCAATGGGACAAACCTATCCAGAATTCCCCAGCAAGTGCTCCTAAACAACATCCACACATTTGCTGTTCTATATTTCCCTGAGTACATCTGTTCCCAATTTCTGCCCCTATTTCCTGCCTGATAGCATGATAATTCCCCCTCTCTCAATTAAATGCTTATGCATACGGTCTGCTCCTATCTCTCTCCAAATCTATAGTAAAGATCAGGGTGCTGTGGTCATTGTCTGGTTACGGAATGTCCTAATGAATGTTCTTTTTAAACCGGTGCAGATGTCTGCTGGTTACTGAGTTCCAGAATTTTGAGTGATTGTGCATCAAATAATGTGACTGTGACATTTGGATAATGTGAGATTAGTACAGAAACATGGAGGTGACAGTGTTTCCCTATCCCTGGTGGTAGCTACTGCTGCAATACACCATGTTGACTGTATAAATTACACTCATATATGTTGAATATGATAGATTGTGCTGTTTTAAGTGAAGGATAAGCTGCCAATCAAGCAGATTGCTTTGTTATGGATGTTGCCACATTCTTTGGATGTTGTTGGAGATGGCTATGACCTAGTCAGGTGGAAAATATCTTTTCCCTTCCTGATGTATCTTGTAGGTTGGAAGCCAAAAAATTATCCTCAATGCAAACTATCAATGATCTGACACCTATTCATTGCATTTATACAGCTGTGTCTGTGCCAGTATTTGTCAGACAGCCATTCAGGATGTTAAAGGTCGGGATACACTGATGCTACTGAATTGTCAAGGGGAGATATCTAGACTCCAGTTGTTGGGGAGAGATGTTGCCTGGCAGATGTTTTACTTGCTATGTTCAACTTAAGTTTGGGTGTATCAACTGTTTCATTAGTGAATGCTCGGTGGCCATCAGTCAGAAACATTGTTTCGGAACATTTGGATGGAGAGAAGATTGTTGCCGAAGAACTCTAGAGCTATGACATTGTCCCTTGGAACTCCTGCAGTGAATGAAGTAATTAATCTGCAACAAAGTTATTCCTAACTATCTCATCTATAAAAAAAATCATCTCCATATTGAGAAAATGCAGCATTAAATTCTCAGCCTGGATCTTACTTTCAGATCTATAAAGTGAGTTTAGATCCTTCGGAAACAGTAGTTTGTAAGCATTGAGTCAAGCTTAACATTTTGAAGGTTATGCTTTCACCCAAAGTTAATGTAACATGAATTACAAACAAAAGGAAGTCTACAGATGCTGGAATTCCAAGCAACATGAGTTAACATTAAGGCAAAAGCACATTGAGCAAAGTGCCTTTTTTTTTCATTCCTTTAAGTTTCTTACCTTCCTAAGGTACTAAATTTCCCTCAGTTTTCTGATACTTCATAAACTTGTGTAGCTCCTTTTTAATTGTTTGCAATGACTTATCTTCCACAATACCCCAGGGTGTAGAATTTTAGAGATTAGACTCTTTCTGCAAGAAGAAATTCCAACACACTTCATTTTAAAATGACCTACCTATCATCACATAACTAAGACCTCTCATTTGAGACTTTCCTATTAGTGGAAGTATCTCAATATCTACCCTGTCCTCCCCTAAAGTACACAAATATTTGCTATTTGCAATAGAAGAATTCTCTCATTCCTGGGATTAGTGAATCTACTCTGGACTGCCTCTTCAGATAGAATTCTGACAATCCAGTATTCAGAAATCCCAATGGCCTATCACTTGATTCATGAAGTAGGGATTCACCTGCTTCATTGAAAACAGCAGGGCCGTCATTCCAAAGGTTCAAAGGTTCATTTCTACACTCCTTTGCAACTCACCATTGTCCCAGTTTCTGGGCTCCCTTGAAACTCACTAAGGCCCTTACTCCCATTAGTCTTATTTTAATAATTTGTCCCTTATAATTGGGATTGTTACAAGTTTCTCCGTTCATTTTGAAACAATCCCATCCGATATTAGGATATTTGACTGAGAGATTTGCTAGCAGAAGAGTGATAAGACTGCAGGGAACGGTATAGTGTATGAGGACATTGGCAGCATTGGTAAGGAATG